>NC_080165.1:99936187-100263687 GCF_950295315.1 Erinaceus europaeus
TTTGGACCTGTATTCTCCCCACCCACCCCAGAGTCTTTTACTTTGGTGCAATACACCAACTCCAGTTCAGGTTCTTCTTGTGTGTTGTTGTTTTTTTCTGATCTTGTTTTTCAACTTCTGCCTGAAAGTAAGATCATCTCATATTCATCCATCTGTTTCTGACTTATTTCACTTAACATGAATTTTTCAAGGTCCATCCAAGATTGGCTGAAAATGGTGAAGTCACCATTTTTAATAGCTGAATAGTATTCCATTGTATATATACCACAACTTGCTCAGCCACTCATCTGTTGTTGGACACCTGGACTGTTTCCAGGTTTTGGCTATTACAAATTGTGCTGCTAAGAACATATGTGTACACAGATCTTTTTGGATGAGTGTGTTGGATTCCTTAGGATATATCCCCAGGAGAGGAATTGCAGGATTATAGGGTAGGTCCATTTCTAGCCTTCTGAGAGTTCTCCAGACTGCTTTCCACAGAGGTTGGACCAATGTACATTCCCACCAGCAGTGCAGGAGGGTTCCTTTGACTCTACAACCTCTCCAGCATTTGCTGCTGTTACCTTTTCTGATGTATGACATTCTCACCGGAGTGAAGTGGTATCTCATTGTTGTCCTTATTTGCATTTCTCTGACAATCAGAGACTTGGGGCATTTTTCATGTGTTTCTCAGCTTTTTGGATCTCTTCTGTGGTGAATATTCTGTCCATGTCCTCTCCCCATTTTTGGATGGGTTATTTGTTTTCTTATTGTTGAGTTTGACAAGCCTTTTATACATTTTGGTTATTAGCCTCTTGTCTGATGTATGGCATGTAAAGATCTTCTCCCATTCTGTGATGGGGGGGTCTCTTTGTTTGGGTAGTGGTTTCTTTTGCTGTACAGAAGCTTTTTAATTTAATTTAATCCCATAGGTTTATGCTTGCCTTAATCTTCTTTGTAATTGGATTTATTTCATTGAAGATGCCTTTAAAATTTATGTGAAAAAGAGTTCTGCCAATATTTTCCTCTAAGTATCTGATAGTTTCTGGTCTAACATCCAAGTCCTTGATCCACTTGAAATTTACTTTTGTATTTGGTGAAATATAGTGGTTCAGTTTCATTCTTCTGCATGCTTCAACCTGTTGGGTCCTTTTATAACTCTAAATTTAACCTTTTTAGAGATTGCCCAACTGTTTTCCACAGTTGTTGCACCATTTTTACTTCCCATCAATAATATATGAGGGTTCAAGACCACAAACCCCCTAGCCCCCATTTTGCAATGGAGATCATGCACTGCATTGTCTTGTTACATCACATGTGTGAGTTGTGTTAGCACATGCATATGTGTGTGTGTGCCTCATGCAATGTGCAATTTCCCCACTCCAGGCCTTTTTTTCATTCTAAGAGAGAGAGAGGAGAAACATCATATTTCCCTCTCACACCACTGACGACTGTCTTGCCCCTTAACAACTTTTCACTCAATAATTTTTAAAATATTTTATTTTAATGAGAACTAAAGATACAAAGAGAGAGATTAGGCACTGCTCAACTCTGGCTAATAGTTGTGCTGGGGGTTGAACCTGTGACTTTAGAGCCTCAGGCATGAAAGTCTTTTGCAGAACCATTATGCTGTCTCCCCAGCCCAAACCCACTGGTTTTGTTTTTTTGTTTGTTTTGTTTAGTTTTGTTTTTGTTTTTTTAGCCCTGGGTATTCTTTGCTTGAATCAATTACTACACTGAGATTTGCAAATGAGTGGTTTTTCCGATTCTATAGACGCCTAGATTTACTACCAGAATTGAAACATTTGTTTGCTTGCTAAGACATTATCTCTCTCATCTAACTCAATCAAGGACAAATGTTCATTTTCATTCCTGACCTACAGAAAACACCAAAGGCAAGTGTAGTCAGTGATTTGGGAGAGTGCTGGAGAGTAGATAGTGACAGGGGATGTTAATCATGAAGAAATGCTGGGGGTGGTGGTGAGGGGACAATGATAGAACTGGCTAAGCAGGTGCCTTAGCAACTGTGGGGCTCCAGGGTCAATCTCTGACACCACATGTCCCCACACTTGCTGTGGATGACACTGGGGAAGCTCTGTGGACAGTGAAGTGGTGCTAGTGTTTCTCCTGTCAGTCCTTCCTCTCCTCCTCCTCCTCCTCTTCCTCTTCCTCCTGTTACTCCTCTTCCTCCTCCTCCTTGTCCTTATCCTCTTCCTTATCCTTCCCTTCCTCTCCTGCCTCTTCCTTCTCCTCCTCTGTCTCTCAGAAAGGAAGAAAGGAAAGGGAGAAAGAAAGAAAGAAAAAAAGAGAGAAAGAAAGAAAGAAAGAAAAAGAAAGAGGAAGGAAGGAAGGAAGGAAGAAAAATTAGTCTGGGGAGACTGCTCAGTGCAGGGAACCTGGGTTCCTTCCAGCACCCTGCTTTAAAAAAAGAAAGAAACAAGAAAGTGGCACAGAGGTCAGACAGGAGAAGCTGAACACAGACTCTGCTGGCTGTGCACCTTTGCTCAGGACGAACCCACTGAAAGTCTAGATAAGTAGCCTGAGTAGTGGCTGAAGGGACAGGAGGGACAGGAGCAAGTCTGTCTGAACTGGACCTTGAGGCAGAAGCTGACTCTGCCCCCCTTTCTCTGCTCTCCCGCAGTCTGTGGCCGGCCAGTCACCCCACTGACCCAGGCCCAGGAGGCCTCCGGCTCATCCAGGGCCCTGCCAGGCCAGTTCCCCTGGCAGGCCCTGACCAGCATCTACGGCCGCGGGGGCGGCGCCCTCCTGGGCGACAGGTGGGTGCTCACAGCTGCCCACATCGTGCACCCCAAGGACAGCGTCTCTGCAGGAAGGAACCGCAGCGTGCAAGTGTTCCTGGGCCACACGGAGGTGGACGCCTTGCTGGATGCGGGCCCAGTCCCCGTGCGCCGGGTGGTGGTGCACCCTGACTATCGCCCGCACCTGTCGCATGACTTCAGCGGGGACATCGCGCTTCTGGAGCTGCAGCGGCCAGTGCGCCTGGGCCCCGGCCTGCAGCCCATCTGCCTGCCCCACCGCCAGGCCCTGTATCGCCCCGGCCTGGTGGGCTATGTGAGCGGATTCGGGGTGGACAAAGGGGTACTGACACCCTGGCTTAAGTACTCACATCTGCCCGTGGCCCCCCGGGAGGCCTGCGGAGCCTGGCTGCGAGGGCTGCAACGGCCTGAGGTCTTCTCCCGCACCATGTTCTGCGCCGGGCACAGGCTGTGGCCGCAGGGGGTGTGCCAGGGGGACAGTGGGGGAGCCTTCGTGGTGTGGGACCCCAGCGCCCAGCACTGGGTGGCCACCGGCATCGTGTCCTGGGGTGTCGGCTGTGGCCAGGGATATGGCTTCTACACCAAGGTGCTCAACTACCTGGACTGGATCGAGGCAGTGATGGCGGGAAAGGCCTGACCTGGGGAGCTGAGCCCACCCAAGCCCCAAGGGGGCAGACTCTGGATGATACTTTCCTCTCCCCACCGCCCCCACACCCCACACCCCCGTTGAAAGAGAAGATAGAATCAGTGGTTATTTTATATTTTATTTTATTTTACTTTATTTTATTTTGCCACCAGGGTTATCACTGGGGCTCAGTGCCACTGCTCCCATTTTTCCTTCCCCCCGTTTCTTTTTTTTTTATTTTATAGAGTAAGACAGAGAGAAATTGAGAGGGGAGGAAGGGAGAGAAAAAGATAGACACCTGCAGAACTGCTTCACTGCCTCATGAAGCTTCCCCCCTGCAGGTGGGGAGTAGGAACTTGAACCCGAGTCCTTGTGCATGGTGATAAGTGCACTTAACCACTCAGCCCCCCTTTTTAGTTTATTTTTTATTTCATTGCATTTATTTTATGGTCTTCACAGCTCTAGGCCAACTTTTCCAGATAGACAGGGATGGAAGGGGATGGAGAAAGAATGACACTAGCACCAAAGCCTCTTCCCTCAGCACAGTGGGAGTCAGGCTCAAACGTGAGTCAGGTGCAGGGCAAAGCAGGTGCACTATCCAGATGAGCTAGCATGAGGGGCTGGGGTACAGAGAGTTGTCTTAATTACATTTCACTTCAGGGTGGCACACCTGGTTGAGCACACACATTACTGTGTATGAGGACCTGGGTCCACACCTGCAGGAGGGAAGCTTCACATACAAGTGGTGAAGCAAGAGCTTCGCCTTTCTTTCTCCCTCTCTATCTCCTCCTTCACTCTCAGTTTTTCTGATATACATGTTGCTGGGAGCAGTCGATTCATTGTGCAGGTGCCAAGCCCCAGTGACAACCCTGGTAATGAAAATAGAAAAAACAATTGGGTCATGTGGTGGTGTACCCGGTTGAACACACATTGTCATGCACAAGAACCCAGGTTTAAGCCCCTAGCCCCCACTGCAGAGGAGAAGTTAAGTGGTGGAATATGGCTGCAGGTGTCTCTGTCTCTCTCCTTCTCTATCTCTCCCTTCCATATATATTTCTCTCTGTATCTATCAATAAGTAAATTAATTTATTTAAAAGGTTACATTTCATTTCTGAGCCATTACAAGCCCCTCTCGCTGCCCTATACACAGCACTGCTATAGCCTCCCCTCTCCCACTACCCCTGCTGCAGTGACAGTGCCTTTTAACTACCAGAAAATTCACATACGTTTCTCCACTGGCTCTTCACACCAAGTTTGCCGAGGACATGCTGTCATCCAACCTCTGCTGTGAAGACACTGAAGATGAACCAGTGCACCTGGCCCATAGCTGAGTGGGACTGCAGAGGCTCCTCGTCACCTGGGTGCAGCACTATCTCCCTTCTGGCCTCAGCCTTACAGAACTTCCTTCTCTGGGAAGCCCCACTCTCCCTCAGCTGTCAACCCTTCTCCTGTAGATCCCAAGCTGAGTCCACTACTGGTATGCACATCCCTGCAGAAACACACACACACACACCTGTGTCCCACCTGAAAAGATGGACTCTAGGCTTTAGTAAGGACTTAATGGTATCTATAGGAAAAAAAAAAAAAAAAGAAGATATGAATAAAACACAACTGTTCAAAGAGAACTAGAAAATGAGCACTGTGAAACAAAGGAGAGAGCAAATGTGCTAGCAGCATTGAAAGCCATTCGCTGTCTGGTTAAGTTAATCTTTGAAAAACTGCAGGATTCAGTAGTACACACAGGTGGTTGGCTCTATTGTCTTTAACTTACACATAGTACAACTAAATTACTCTAAGCTGTTGGTCAAAGAGAGCTCTGGGTAATATAATTTTAGCAATTTTATTTTCCCTCATTCTTCTTTATTTGCTGGAGTTTATTTTAGGAGCACATGGTCATTTTAAATATTTTAAACTTCATTAATGTTAAAAGGACAGAGAGAAATTGAGAGGGAAGGGGGTGAGATAGAGAGAAAGGCACTTGCAGCACTGCTTCAGCATTCGTAAAGACTCCCCCTCTGCAGGTAGAGACTGAGGGCTTGAACCCAGGTCCTTGCACAGGGTAAGATGCATTTAGCCAGGGGTGCCACCATCCAGTTCCTATTTTATTTTTATTGTTGGAGAAAGAATGTTCCTCCATGTCAAGGCAAAAACTTATATGTGCCTATATCTCTGTACCTACAAATACAGAGATTAGAGATAAAGATAAATCCACAGAGGGACACCTACCATCACTTTAAAAGTAAGACTTCTTTTTCATTTTCTTTCATATCTGTTATCTCTGCTGTCCTCCCTCCGTACTAACCAGAGAGAGAGAGAGAGAGCTACCAGGATGCTAATGTGAAATTTCTTAGACAACCTGTACATCAACTACAAGTACATCAACATGAAGAAAGGCAGTGTGTCTGGGGTGTTGCTGGTGGTGGCCACTTCCGTGTCTTGTGATCCACGGGTCCTTGTCCTCTCTGGGCCTGACAAGATCACATGGTCAGCCATCTCCTGGTTCCACCCTGCATTGGGTTTGCCCCTCAGCTCCGACAGGCACCCTCTGAGCCTTGGTTGACCTTGAATCCTCAGGTGCAGCTGCTCTGCAGCCAGGCCTCTTGGTCCTGTCCTGACCTGGAGAAGTGCCCTGAATTTGTGTGTCCTGTGAGGGCTCCAGCCAGCACAGTAACTAGGTCATGAGGGAAGGGGGAGGGTGGGTGGGTGCAGAGGAGGAGGGATGAAACTAACCGGGGAAGGATTAAGGAAGACTACAAAGGCCTGAGAACTTGGACACCTGCTCAGCCCTCGAGTCTCTAGTGCACACGGCATGTCTAAGCCTCTGTGAATGATGAAGAAAGGCTGCTGCAGAGAGCAGACATTCAAAACAGGTCACTGTGCACTGGGGGACAGAAGAGACAAGGGCCTCATGTCCCTCCAGAGCACTGGTTTCCCTTCCCAAAAGACCAGGACATATCTGGTCCACTGTATCACTGCTTGACCTCAGGCAGCAGCAACCCTCAGGGGCCTAAATTCCTGATCAGATGCTGAATAAAAGAGGGTATTTCTGGGAGGCAGTAGCATAGCGGGCTACGCATACATGGCGTGAAGGCACACAGACTGGTGTAAGGATCCCAGTTCGAGCTTCTGACTCCCCACCTGCAGGGGAGTCACTTCACAAGTGGTGAAGCAGGTTAAAAAAAAAAAAAAGATATTTCTGTCCTTTCTGATGTGTGACGTTCTCACAGGTGTAAAGGACAAAACCAACAAATGTTGAAGAGTATGTGGGGGAAAAGGGAAACTCCTGCACTGCTAGTGAGAGTGTAAAATGATCCAACCATTCTTGAAAGCAGACTGGAAATTTCTCAGCACACTAGAAATGGACCTACCCTACAACCTAGCAATTCCTCTCCTGGGAATATACCCAAAGGAAGCAGAAGCACCAATCAGAAGAGATCTCCATATACCTGTGTTCATAGCAACACTATCTGTAATTACCAGAACCTGCAAGCAACTCAGATGACCAATGTCAGATGAGTGACCAAAAAAACTGATATAGCAGCAGACAGACACCCAGGATTCTGAGATGTGGTCAGCCACACCGCTGAAAGAGAAGAGGCTCTTAGATGTGGAACTAGGGGAGCTGACAAGCTAGATATTGATGCATGGTTTCGCCTTGAAAGGCATTGCCAGAGCATTTTGAAGAGGTTACCACCATTACTATAAGTACGTCAACATGAAGAAAGGCAGTATGTCTAGGATGTCGATGGTGCTGTTCAACTACTGCCGCTCTTACAAAGAGCTCAAGCACAAGTGACTATGGAAGTGCCACTGAAGAAGCCTGGTGTGGAGGAAGCATTGCATTCCTGACTGGCCTTCATTCTGCACCCCAGAAGAAACCCTTTTGTATCCTGGTTAAGATTAGCACCCAATGAAAGATGACTGGTTCAAGGGCGGAAAAATAACTGTGGTACATATACAGTGGAATACTACTCAGCTGTTAAAAATGATAAAGTCAAACGTTAATTCCCCAATAAAGAAAATTTAAAAAAAGAAATAAATTAAAACAAGAAATTTTAAAAAATGATAAAGTCATCTTTGTGTCATCTTGGATGAAACTTGAAGATTTCATGTTAAGCGAGACAAGCCAAAAGGACAAAGACAGATACTGACTGATCTCACTTAAAAGTAGGACTTATTATATGGCGAAAGGGAGGGAGGGAAAAAAGTGAAACATGGACTCGACAACATGTATTGTTAAAAAAAAAAAAAAAAGACTCTGAGAAAGGAGAGGGAGGGATAAGTTCTCCATTATAAAGTAAGTTTACAAAAAAAAAAAAAAGTCAACATCTTATACTAATGTAACACCACTATGTTGTTTTAGTCACCTGTCATTAATTCTTGTTGTATTTTTTTAAAAAAGGATATTTCTATTCCTCTGCTATTTTGTGTGTGTGTGTGTGTGGAACCAGGGTCCAGTGCATGTGTACTTTCATCACAGTAGGTACCTTTTTATTCAGATAATGAGACAGAGGCAAGGAGACAAACAAAGAAAGGGAGAAACATCATAGCACCAAAGCTTCCTTTGTTACCACAGAACCTCCCATGGTGTACCAAGGCTCAAACCAGGGCCAGGCACATGGTAATGCAGGCACCCTACCTGAAGACCTATCTTTCCAGCCACCTTAAATAAATTTGTGCTGTAGTAACATTGCCTTGGGCTGGGAAGGTAGCATCATCACTCGGCAAAAAAAAAAAAAAAAAAAAACACTTTCCTGACTGAGGCACCAATATTTCTAAACTCAGTCCCTAGCACCACCATAAGCCAGAGCTGAGCAGTGGTCTGGGGGAAAACAAAAAAGTAATGTTATCTTATAATATATGCTTTGGGTATACATTATCAATTATTAGTGATATGGGAGGTGGTGCAGTGGAGAAAGCACTGGGCTGTCAAGCATAAGGTCCCTGAGTTTGATCCCCAGCACAACATATGCCAGAGTGATGCTCTGGCTCTCTCTCTTTCACAGTCTTTCACATTAATAAATAATTTTAAAAATCAGCATGTGTACCTTCTATGTTGAATCAACACTAAAAGTTGAAATCTATCCATCATGTGAGTGGCCCCTTGCCCTTGCTTCTCTAAGAGTCAAATTCATTGACAGGCCTGAGCTTGTAGAGATGGAAAGGAAGGCTTTTTCTTTTCTTTTTTTTTTTCTTTTTCTTTTTTTTTTTTTTGCCTCCAGGGTTATCATTGGGACTCGGTGCCTACACTATGAATCCACTGCTCCTAGAGGTCAGTTTTTTCCATTTTATTGCCATTGTTGTTACTGGATAGGACAGAGAGAAATTGAGAGAATAGGAGAAGTAGAGAGAGGGAGAAAAAGATAGACACCTGCAAATACGGGCCCTTCCCCATATGGCAGGCAGGTGGCAGCACTACCAGCCAGTTCAAAACCAAAACTGAATTCAACTCAAAACAAGAATTTTTTTTGTTGTTTATGCAAATCGATGGTTCTCTGCAGCATTCCTCCGGGAATGGCTCCCCCTCTTCCCCCCACAGTCATCCCCTCCCTCTCCCTCCCCTGCATGACCGCTCTCTCCCTCAACGCCAAGCAGACTCTGTCTGGGAGAGCCGAAGACTCACAAACAGGCCCAGAGAAATGTGAGTGGGGCTGGTAGAGGGCAGGGGAGGCCAGGAGGGAACAGCCAGAGGGAAGACCAAGCTTCTGCAAAGGTTCTGGGAGACCAGGAACCCCCCCCCCAACCCCAAGCCTTATCCATCCCAGTACACAAGTCACTGGCTGACACACCCTCCAACTGTGCTCCTGAGGATAAAAGGAGACCTTAGCCATATAGAAGGTGGTGACCACCTTTGCTCCTCTTACCCAGCTGAGGAGTAGCAATAATGGGAGTCCTGCTGGCCCAGGAGGGGTGTTCTCTTTGCATAGCTCCAGACCCCAAATGGGTCTGCTGGGATCCCTCCAGGAAGGCAGCTGTGCTCACATGACTGGAGACCCTTTGGATAAACTATAACTGGCACCCCTCCAGCCAGCCTTGCTCTGGGAAGGGGAGGCAGGTGGAGACAGAGGACAGGAAGTTGGTGACCTCTTGACTGGACACTGGCCCGGGGAGCTCATCCAACACAGCGACTGCCTGTCCACTGCCCCCCTCACTCCTCCCAGCATGGCAGAAAATGAAAAGGGCAGAAAAATGCCCAGCAGTCTGGCCATCGCACCCCCACCCAGGCACAGCCCCCCAAACCACAAAGGAGCTGGGTATCCCAGCCCTCCAAACACCCTCTTTCTTTCTGGCAGGTGGCTCCTGTGGCTGCTGGTGTCAGTCCTGCTCTGCAGGGCAGAAGGCTCCAACTATATCCCACAGAAGCTCTTTGGGGAAGTGACCTCCCCCCTGTACCCCAAGCCCTACCCCAGTAACTTTCAGACAACCTCCGTGATCACAGTCCCCTCAGGGTACCGGGTGAAGCTTGTCTTCCGACACTTTGACTTGGAGCCTTCAGAAGACTGCTTCTATGACTATGTCAAGGTAGGAGGGACATGGAAAAGGGGTATCTCTAGAGCCCCAGTACTCCCCTCCATGGACTCTGCCAGTCCTGGAGGAGCTGATGGCTGGGGGGTGGGGGTGCTCTGAGAGCCATCAGATGCCTTAAAGGGAGTTTCTGTGGGTCTGAAACCCTGGGCCATGACCTCCAGGGAGATTGGGGTGGTGGACACAGAGAAGGGAGGGCCTAGACCCAACTTTCAGGAAACATTTGGCCTACAGAGTCAGAAAAACCTTCCCCACCTGCTGACTTCCAGTTTGAGAAACTGCAGCTCCCAGTCTCCTGGTTTCTGTGGAGGAGATGGCCAGGGCTGTCTGGCCTGGAGGAGGGGAGAGACTACCTGTGTGGTGGCCACATAGCTCTCAGCAGGGACAGTGGGCTCTGTCCTCTTACCACACAATCACCAAGGCTGCCTCCCTGCCTACCTCCATCTTTCTGGAACCAATAAAACTGAGACTCCAGAGTCAAGGAGAGCCTACACTTCCAGTCCACAATGCTCTCAGGAGATTCCCCCTCCCCTCAGGTTATGAAAGGGTGACACCAAAGTCACAGGTCTTTCCAGCCCAGAGTACTTGATAAGGTGGCAATGCTGGAGATGGGAACTGGGTGGTAAGCAAAGTAAGGAATGAATGCCAAGAGAGGGCAGGCTATGGGGGAATGACTTCTGCTTTTGTCTGCATAAAGATATTTGTTTGGTAATGAGAGGGATAACCAGAGTATCACTCTAGCATGTGTGTTTCTGGGTGTTAAATTTGGACCTCATGCTTGAAAGTCCAATGCTTTATCCACTGCACTGACTTCTGCTTTCTGAGAAGCTGAAGGATCTGTGAGAAAGGAGATATGGGGAATTAGGCAATGCTAAGATGGCAGACCCCAGAGACTCATGCTCAGCCATGTTCATCAGGAGGCCTGACTAGATATGGGTGATTCAACCCTGGTGCAGTGGAAAAACAAGATAAAAAAATGAAGCAGATGGTGGTCCTAGAAGTAAGGTAGTAGATAAAGCACTGGACTCTCAAGCATGAGGTGCTGAGTTCAGTCCCTGGCAGCACATGTAGCAGAGTGATGTCTGGTTCTTTCATTCTCTCCTCCTATTTTTCTCATTAATAAACAAATAAAATCTTTTTTAAAAAAAATGAAGCAGATGAAGCTGGCTTTACAAATGAAGGGATGGTGAAGGCTGGTGGAGACAACCAGAGTATGTCTGGACATGGGAGAGGGTGGGATTGAAGAAACATGCTGGGGAACAAGAAACAGAGCAGGGGCCATGTACCAGGCACAGGGTGATGTGCCAACAGTTGTCTGATGGGGCACTAGGGGGATACCACCTGCAAGCGGGAGACCCACAGGAGGCTGTGCCAGCACTGTCCCCTCTTTGGGACAAGAGAAAACAGACTCAGGGCCAGGTGGTGGCACACCTGGTTGAGTGCACATATTACAGTGCACATGGATCTGGATTCAAGCCCCCAGTCGTCACCTGCAGGGGGAAAGATTTGCGAGTCATGAAGCAGGGCTGCAGGTGTCTCTCTACCTCTCTCCCTTCTATCTCTCCTCCTCCTCTCAATTTCTGGCTGTCCCCGTCCAATAAATAAAGATAATAAAAAATGTAAAAAAGAGAGAGAAACTATTCCTGCTGGGCAATGTCTTCTCAGCAGAGCTTCCTCCTACCTCCCTCTTTTTCTTCCTCCAGATCTCAGCTGATAAGAAAACTCTGGGGAGATTCTGTGGGCAGCTGGGGTCTCCCTTAGGCAACCCCCCAGGAAATAAGGAGTTTCTGTCCCAAGGGAACAAGATGCTGCTGACCTTCCACACAGACTTCTCCAATGAGGAGAATGGCACCATCATGTTCTACAAAGGCTTCCTGGCTTACTACCAAGCTGTGGGTGAGTGGCTTCCCTTTTTTCTGACCACAGGCATGTTAAGTGTGCATGTGAGGAGGGGGTGGGGAAGCAGAATCTTGACTCCAAAGAATTGAGAAGCCTGGCTCTCGTGCTGTTTCCCCTCAAGCAAACCAGTTTTTCAGAAGAGACCCATCAATAAGTGCTCTCACCCCCTCATTGGGCAAGAAGGATCTTTTCTTTCTTTCTCTCTTTCTTTCCTTCTTTCTTTCTTCCTTTCTTTCTTTCTTTCTTTCTTTCTTTCTTTCTTTCTTTCTTTTACCAGAGCACTGCTCAGCTCGATTTATGGTGGTGCTGGAGATTGAACCTGGGACTTCAGTGCCATAAGCATGAAAGTCATTTGCAGAACCTGTGCTATCTCTCTGGCCCTTGGGTGAGAAATTTCTAGCTTATACTAGAGGCCGGGGGGGGGGGGGCAGGTGACCTGGACTTGGTCTTGAGTCCTCTGCTGAGAGGGTTCTCTGAAACTAGCACCACCACAGCAGCCCCTGACAGGAACTGACCCCTCTTCCCTGGCTCCCTTCCAGACCTCGATGAATGTGCTTCTCAGCGCAACTCAGTGGAAGAGACCCTCCAGCCCCCCTGCCAGCACTTCTGTCACAACTACATTGGTGGCTACTTCTGCTCCTGCCGCCCAGGATATGAGCTCCAAAAGGATGGCCATTCATGTCGAGGTGAGGCTGGGATGGTATAGGAGGGTGGCAGGGAGTGAGTCAGGGCAGGCTCGCTGGCCTGAAGGTCTCCTGGTAACCCCCTGTCTGGGCTCTGTTCACAGTGGAGTGCAGCAGCGAACTGTTTACAGAGCCTTCAGGCTACATCTCCAGCCTGGAGTACCCCAAGCCTTACCCTCCCGAACTGCGCTGCAACTACAGCATCCGGGTGGAGCGAGGCCTCAATATCCACCTCAAGTTCTTGGAGCCTTTTGAGATTGATGACCATCAGCAAGTCCACTGCCCCTATGACCAGCTCCAGGTATGGTCATCTTGGAGAGAGTTCTTCCCCCTCCCCCTCTCCATGTGGGGTGGCCCCTCTCTCCAGCAAGGGGCAGAGGTGGGGCCTTGGGTCAGTGGTACATCAGGGCTGGGCCCGTTTCCATATAAGTGAGGCCTGAGATCTCTGTCTCTATCTAGCTAAGCACAACGACAGCCAGGCTCCCACCTGTTCTGGCCAAGTGAGAAAGGTGTCTAAAAAGAGGAGGTGACCTTTTCTCCTTCTCCCCAGATCTATGCCAATGGGAAGAATATTGGGGAATTCTGTGGAAAGCAAAAGCCGTCTGCAATTGACACCAGTAGCAATGCCGTGGACCTCCTGTTCTTCACAGATGACTCTGGGGACAGCCGGGGCTGGAAGCTGCGATATACCACTGAAAGTGAGGTCACCCAGGGAGCCTCCCTCACTGGTCCTCAGTGGGATGGGCAAGAAGCAAGAGCAGCCCTGAAATAAGCATGTCCTCTGCTCTCCCCAACAGTCATCAAATGCCCTCAGCCCAAGACTCTAGACAAGTTCACCATCATTGAGAACCTGCAGCCCCAGTATGAGTTCCGAGATTACTTCATTGCCAGGTGCACACAGGGCTACCAACTCGTGGAGGTAAGAGCCTGGGACTGAGGAAGGAGAACCAGCCCCATATCCACAACTAGGGCAGGGGTGTCAACCCACAGTCAGTTCAGACTCAGCCCCAGGTGGACTCAGTAATGGCTCAACTGAAAGGACCAACTAGTCTACCAGCTCTCAAACTTGACTACACTTTGAAAGCCACAGTTAAAAAAAAATGCTGATATCTGGGTTCTCCCAGATTGATCCCCTTGGTCTGGGTATCAAGATTAACTTAAAGCGACTGGGTGATTCCGGTGTGCAGCCAAGTCTAAGAACTATTGACTGAGCCCAGTGGTTCCCTGCAAATGCAGGGGTGGAGGTGGAGGGCAAAGAGTCTCTCACTTAGTACCACAGGGATGGTGCACAGCAGGGACTAGGACCACAGTACCTTGTGTCTTGCTCCATAGCAAATGGGACACCTGGTTGAGTTCATATGTTACAATGTGCAAGGGCTTGGGTTCAAGTCTCTGATCCCTGCCTGCAGAGGGGAAGTTTCGTGAGCAGTGAAGCAGTGCTGCAGGTGTCTCTATGTTTCCCCCTTCTGTCTCAATTTCTCTCTGTTTCTACCCAGTAAATAATAAGGAAAGAAAGTAAAGAGAGGGAGAGAGAAAAAGGAAAGGAGGGAGGAAGGATGGAAAGGAGGGCGAGAAAGAACAAAAGAGAGCTGTGGTCTAGGGGAGAGAAGGCGGTACAGGGTCAGCCTTGCAGGACTCCAAATGGAAAGAGACGGAGGACTCCTTCAGGGCAAAACCTTTGGTTCCAATAGAGAAAATGCCCAACCTTGTTATTTTCTTAATTACAAACTGAAGAGTTCCACTGGTGCAAACAGAAAAGAGTCCAGAGAGAGGACTGATTTTTTAATCTAACATTCTGATTCCATGTGTCTATATGATACTCGGGGCTGACAGAAACCAAAAGGGAGGAAGACAAAAGAGCCATGTGATGGGATGCTGAGGCCTGAGAGCTTGAGCCCTTCTGCTCCCATGTGGGTCTAGGCAAGGAGGAAACCATAGGGTGTCCTTGTCCTAATGGTACTTCTTCCTCTGCTCAAACAGGGAAAGCAGGTGCTGCTGTCCTTCACAGCTGTCTGCCAGCATGATGGCACATGGCACCGAGCCATGCCCAGGTGCCAGAGTAAGTCACAGCTCAGGGGTGTGTCACTCCCAGGGCCTGCCTTCCCTCAGCCCTGGAGACCAACGTTCAGAATGTTCTGGACTGTCTTTCCATGAGAGCCCCTTCCCCAGCTCATCCTTCAAAGCTCAGCAGGAAGGGTGGGGTATTCCCCAAGGCCTAATTTCATCCCACCCAACTCATGTCCTTTGCATGTCCCTGATGCTAGCTCTCTGAAGTTCTCACCTTAGTCTGAGGGTCCCTTCCTATTCCGTGAGCAAATAACTCTCATTCCTCCTACTGAAGTTCCAGCACCATCACTCTCAGCCCTCCTGTATCCCTGTGCTCTCTCCTAGTCAAAGACTGTGGCCAACCCCAGAAGCTGACAAATGGCGCCTTTAGTTACACCTCAGCCAAGGGGGTGAACACCTACCAGGCACGGATCCAGTACTACTGCCATGAGCCCTATTATAAGATGCTGACCAAAGAGGGCAGCAGCGAGGCAGAGCGAGGTAAGGGTCTGTGGCAGAGACCAGTGGGGGGTGGTCTCTTCTTTCCCACCTGCTCTAAACAGATGAGGCTTCTTCCAACAGAATCAGTAGGAATAAATACCAGGATGACTCTCTGCTCAGGGCACTGGCTTCCAGGGTCTGAGGCAGGATGCCAAGGGGTATCTCACCAGGGCTGTAGGAGGCATGTGAGCTGATACAAAGAAAGACTTGCCCTACATAAACTGTCAGAGTGCCCTCTCACCACCAGCAGCACCACTACTGCCACTATCACTGAATTCACTCCTGCTACCGAAAACAGGAATACCACCATCACCATTACGGACCTGGCAGTGGGACACCCCAGTAGCCCACCCACACCACCCTCATGGTGCTATGTTGTGGTTTTACAGAGAGGTTTTTAAATGACTTTCAATCTCACTTTAACATTTTTTTTATTGCCACCAGAGTTATAGCTGGGGCTTGGAGCCTGCACTAGGCTGCTCCCATAAGCCATTTTTTCCTTTATTTTTTTTTCTTTCTATCTATTTTATTTGATAAGACAGAGAGAAATTGAGAGGGGGGGTAGAGAGGGAGCAAGAAGAGAGACACCTGCAGACCTGCTTCACTGCTCCTGAAGCTTCCCCCCTACAGGTGGGGATCAGGGGCTCAAACTTGGTCTCTTGAACCTGATAATATATGTGCTGACCTGGGTGCATTACCCCTACCTTTTTTTAATAAAAGAAATCACATGAGCACTGGTGAAACAGCTCACTTGATAGTGTGCTGCTTTGCCTGCGACCTACACTCCAGGCTGGCCTTCACCACATTCTAGAGCTTTGGGCTGTGGTCTCTTTCATTCTCTCTGCCTCTTTGTCTATCTCTAGCTGAAAAAGTCATTCCATAGCAATGAAGCCTCAATGATAACAGAAAGAAAAATGAAGCAATTACCTACTTTAGTTTGGAAAGATGCAAAATAAGGAAATACTTGTATATGGGTTATAGTTGGAATCATCTAAGAACTGGGATCTGAAGTCAGATATCCCTTTGCATCTTGGTCTAACACTGAAAAGTTATGTGACCTTAAACTGAGGGGTAGCTCACCTAGTAGGGTACATACCCAAGACCCAGGTTCAAACCCCAGCATCACATGAGATTACTGCAGTACCAGGGGAAGGTCCAATGTTTCTCTCCCTCTCTCCCTCTCCCTCTCCCTCTCTCTCTCTCTCTCTCTCTCTCTCTCTCTCTCTATCTCTCTCTGAAGTAAAATTAATGGAAAAAAGTTGGCATGGTCCACTGGGCCAGGCACAGATGTGGATGGTAGGGCACTGGACTTTCATGCATGAGGTCCTGAGTTTGATCCCCGACACCAAATATACCAGAGTGATGCTCTGCTTCTATCTACCTACCTACCTAATAAATTTCCAAAATAAAATTGCACCGGGAGTGGTATAAACTGACATATATAAGGCCCCATGGCTTCAAAGACAAAACAAAAAACACAACAACAAAAAAAGCTATGGGAGTTGGCGGTAGCGCAGCAGGTTAAGCGCACATGCACAAAGTGCAAGGACCGGTGTAAGGATCCCGGCTCGAGCCTCCCCCCCCCCCCCCCCCGGCTTCCCACTTGCAGGGGAGTCACTTTACAGGTGGTGAAGCAGGTCTGCAGGTGTCTGTCTTTCTCTCTCCCTCTCTGTCTTCCCCTCCTCTCTCCATTTCTCTCTGTCCTATCCAACAATAATGACACCAGTAACAACAATAATAACTACAACAACAAAAAATAACAAGGGCAACAGAAGGGAAAATAAATAAATAAATAAATATAGAAAAAAAAAAGCTCTACAGCCTTGTGCAAATTATTCAGGCCCAATTTCCTTATCTGTAAAAGAAGCATAATCATGAAAGTGTCACAATGGCACTTCAGTAAGACAAAGTGGAGGGCCAGGCGGTAGCACACCAGGTAGCACACCAGGTTAGGTGCAAGTAGTACGAAACACAAGGACCCGCACAAGGATCCCATTTCGAGCTCCGAGCTCCCCACCTGCAGGGGAGTTGCTTCACAGTGGTGAAGTGGGTCTGTAAGTGTCTATCTTTCTCTCCCCTTCTCTATCTTCCCCTCCTCTTTAAATTTCTGTCTGTCCTATCAACAACAACAAAAAAGAAAGAATGGAAAAAATGGCCGAGTGGTCTGGGAGGTGGCACAGTTGATAAAGCTTTGGACTTTCAAGCATGAGGTCTTGAGTTCGATCCCTGGGAGCACATGTGCCAGAGTGATGTCTGGTTCTTTCTCTCTCTTCCTATCTTTCTCATAAATAAATAAATAAATAAAACCTTTAAAAAAGAGAAAAGAAAAGAAAGAAAGAAAGAAGGAAAGAAAGAAAGAAAGAAAGAAAGAAAGAAAGAAAGAAAGAGCCGCCAGAATCAGTGGATTAGTGCAGGAACTGGGCCATAACCCTGGAGGAAAAAAAAATAAAAGTGGAGAAGGTGCCCAGCCACCAGCAAGGCAGACTGTCAGCATCCAGAAAGTGGAGCTTCCATTTCTCTGCAGCCTGCTGCAAAGATACAACCACTGGTAACATCTGGAAATTTTGTTTCCCGATTTCCTACCAACTTTCTCAAGCAGTGTATATACAGTTGTATATTCCAGCTGTTAGTCAGTTGTATGGAGTCTTCTTGACTCTACTGAAATCCATCCTGTGTATCTGAAGCTCTCCCCTTGGTCCTTGCCCAGAGTGGCTGCAGATGCCCACCTTCCTGCCCACACACACAGTGCTCACCAGCCCCTGCCTTCTGCTCTGCTGCCCACCATGCCCAGCCTGACAACACCTTCCCTCCTTCCCACAGGGCTGTACACCTGCACTGCCCAAGGCCTCTGGAAAAATGAGAAGACTGGAGAGAAGCTTCCTCGATGTTTGCCTGGTGAGTGATACCTGTGAGATCCTCCTTGATGACCTGAGGGCCTGCAGGACATGAATGGAGAGACTCTCTAGCTTCAAGTCAGAGGAAGACAGGAGGCCTGAGGGAAAAGGGAGAGCAGGAAAGAGGGTACAGAGGGCTGGCAGTAGCACCAGAACTACAGCATTTTCACTGAGCAGATGGGAAACCAGGGAATAAAACAGGCACAGGATTGGGCTAGGGGAAATAACATAGTGGTTATGCACAAAGACTTTAATTCCTGAGATTCCCAGGTCCTAGGTTTAATTCCAGGCACCACCATAAGCCTGAGCTAAACAGTACTGTGGAAATAGATTAATTAACCATCAGAAAGACAGCCTACTAGGTCAGAGACATTTATTGCCATGCACCCAGCCCAGGTTAAAGCCCTGGCACCACATGGGGGGCCTTCAGTGCCGTGATATCGCTGTCTCTCGGCTGTATGAAAAAGCACCAGGCTGTGCAAAAATGAAAAAAAGAATATTATAAAGATAGATAAAGGAAGAAAGAAGGAAAGGAAAGAAGGCGAAAAAGAAAAAGAAGTGAAGGGAGGAAGGAGGGAAGGGAGGAAAGAAGGGAGGGAGGGAAGGAAGGAGAGAAAGAGAGAGAGGAGCCAGGGAATGATGAACCGGTTGAATGCACACATAACCATGCACAAGGATCTGGGTTTGAGCTGCCAGTTCCTACCTGAGGAGGGGAAACTTCACAAGCATTGAAGCAAAGCTGAAGGTGTCTCTCTCTCTCCCTCTCTTTGTCTTCTTCCTCTCTTAATTTCTCTCTGTCCTACCAAAATTTAAAGAAAGAAAGAAAGAAAGAAAGAAAGAAAGAAAGAAAGAAAGAAAGAAAGAAAGGAAGGAAGGAAGGAAGGAAGGGAGGGGGAGCGGTAGCACAGTGGGTTAAGCGCACAAAGTATATGGGCCAGCATAAGGATCTCTGTTTGAACCCCCAGCTCCCCACCTGCAGGGGGGTCGCTTCACAGGCAGTGAAGCAGGTCTGCAGGTGTCTGTCTTTCTCTCCCCCACCTCTGTCTTCCCTTCCTCTCTTCATTTCTCTCTGTCTTATCCAGCAACAATGACAGCAATAATAACAATAATAATAACAACAACGACGATGAACAACAAGGGCACAAAAGGGAAAAAATAGCCTCCAGGAGCAGTGGATTCATAGTGCAGATACTGAGCCCCAGCGATAACCCTGGAGACAATATAATAATAATAATAATATAAAGGAAGGAACAGCGAGCAAGAGATAGAGGGAGGAAGGAAGCAAGGGAAAGAGAAAGAAGAGCCAGGGGGTGATGTACCAGATTAAGTACACATCACCATGCACAAGGAGCCGGGTTCAAGTGCCCAGTCCCATCCTACAGGGGGGAAGCTTGACAAGCAGTAAAGCAGATCTGCAATGTCTCTTGCTCTCTTAATCTCTCCCTCCCCTCTCAATTTCTGTCTGTCTTATCAAAAATTATTTGGAAAGGAGAAAAAGAAAGACACAGAACAAGAATAGGAAGGAGGGTACTGGAATGAGGTGGGGAGGGACCAGCAAGAGACTTGGCTGCCCTGACCTGCCCGCTGTCCTCCTCCCCTCTCCCCAGTGTGCGGTAAGCCGGTCCACCCGGTGGAGCAGAAGCAGCGCATCATTGGTGGCAAGAAGGCCGAGCTGGGCAACTTCCCCTGGCAGGCGTTCACCAACATCCACGGCCGGGGTGGGGGGGCCTTGCTGGGTGACCGCTGGATCCTCACAGCCGCCCACACCCTCTACCCCAAAGACGGCCAGAGTCATGACAACACCTCTGTGCATGTGTTCCTGGGCCACATCACAGTGGAGGACCTGGAGAAGCTGTCCCACCACCCTGTGCGCAGGGTCATCATCCACCCAGATTACGTGCAGAAGGAGGCAGACAACTTCGAGGGCGACATTGCCCTGCTGGAGCTGGAGCGACCTGTCACCCTGGGTCCCTACCTGCTCCCCATTTGCCTCCCCGACAACCAGACTCTATACGACGAGGGCCTTATGGGCTACGTCAGTGGCTTTGGCATCATGAAGAGCAGGCTCTCCCCAGACCTCAAGTTTGTCCACCTGCCCGTTGCCAGGCGCCAGACATGTGAGAGATGGCTCCGGCAAAAGCAGAGAACAGATATTTTTTCCAAGAACATGTTCTGTGCCGGGGACCCGACCATGAAGCAGGACGCCTGTCAGGGGGATAGCGGAGGGGTCTTTGCCGTGAACGATGAGGACAATGACCGCTGGGTGGCCACGGGCATCGTGTCCTGGGGCATCGGGTGTGGCAACGGGTATGGCTTCTACACAAAACTCCTCAACTACGTGGACTGGATCAAGAAGGAGATGGAGGAGGAGAACTAAACCCAGAGTTCAAGGGCTCAGAATCCAGAAGGCAGCATGCCAGAAAGTAAATAAATACACCTACCTGGCTAGTTGCTTACAACCACTAGGAATCCATATTAAAAATCACTCATGCAGAAAGACACTGTGTGAAATCAGTCCTTCTCTATAATCTCACCCCGGGGTTGGTCGGTGGAGCACCCAAGAGAACACACATATGACAATACCCAAGGACCTGGATTCAAGCCCCTAGTCCCCACATGCAGGCGGGATGCTTCTCAAGTTGTGGAACAATGCTGTGGGTATCTCTCTTTTTCTCGCCCTTTCTCCCTTTTCCTCTCAATGTATGTCTATCTCTATAAAAAATAATAAAATAATCCCACCCTACATTCTTCACCTGAAACAACCCAAAGAGCACCTCCCCACTGTTAATAACAGTAATAGTAGTAATAATAAATTTATGTGGAGTGTATGTTAGCTTTATTTGCTTTACTTAATGTTTCATGAATCACTGTCCCATCTGCATAGAACAAACTTCTTGGATGGGGGCAGATAGCATAATGTTTCTAGAAAAGACTCATGCCTGAGGCTCTGAGGTCCCAAACTCAATCCCCAGCACCACCAACACCATACTTCTAAAAAAGAAAAGAGCATCTTATCCATGAAGAAGGTTCAATGGGTAGAGTGCAGGATTTAACTAACCAGGACTAACATCCAGCACCACATATGCCAGAATTTTGTTCTGGGCTGTCTTTGTCTCTATCTATCTCCTGTGAAGCAAATAAAATAGACTTTTTTAAAGGAACTCCCAAGAGCTGCACAGAATGAAAGTCTTTTAAAAGCAGACAAGGGAAGAGGGAAAGAAATTTCTCAAATAGTGAGTGATTTCAAGTCAAGTCCCCTTGGGGATCTATCAGGCAGGGATCTATCAGGCAGACCACCTCCCTGGTGCTGACCAGATGGGCTGGTTTAAGATCCTACCTGGCCAGAGAAACTGAAATTAAGTCAGATATTGAGTCTGAGTTTGATGGCATGGGCTTAGCACAGGTGACTCCATTGGGGACTAATTTCACTGGGACCTGTCATGTCTTCTTTAAAAGAGTAAGGAGAAAGACAGACTAGAGCTTCACTGTGGCATATTCAATGTCAAAGACTGAATTTAGGGGCTCAGGTTGGAAGAAAGAAAAAAAAAAAAACTACCCACTGAACCACACTATTACAACTTGTTGTTATTGACACCAGGGTTACTTTTAGGACGTGGTGTCCACATAATGAATCCACCACTCCTAGCATACATTTTTTCTCTCCCTCCTCCCTTTTTTTTTCTTTCTTTTATTTGATAGGACGGGGAGAAATTAAGAAGGAAGCAGGAGATAGAAAATGGGAAACACCTGTAACACTGCTTAGCCACTTGTAAAGCTCCCTGCCCACCCACACACCCTCCTACCCCACCATCAGCAGATAGGGATTGTGGTCTTAAACCTGGATCCTGGGGGCCGGGTGGTGGCACACCTGATTGAACGCACTTGTTATAATGCGCAAGGACCTCGGTTCGAGCCCCCCGTCCCCACCTGCAGGGGGAAAGCTTCACAAGTGGTGAAGCAGTGCTGCAGGTGTCTCTCTGTCTCTCACCCTCTCTAGTCCTCCCTTTCCTCTCGATTTCTGACTGTCTCTATCCAATCAATACATAAATATAATAGGAAATTTTTTTTAAAAACCTGGATCCTTGCATATGATAACATGTGTGCTTAACTAAGTGTGCCACCATCTGGCCCCCTATGACATCTTTTTAACAGAGGATATAGTTCAGTCACTATCATTGTCCTTTTCAACTTTTACTCTGATATTCAATTAAATAAAATTCTTCCTACATAAAATTTTATGAGAAATTCCAACATGTAAGATGAGTTAAAGAAGTATTTAATCAGCATATAAAACACAAATAAGGTCATTGCGATAGTGTGGCTTTTATAAGAAACATATGTTTGGCCATTCAAATAGCCAAATTATATTTTTCATGGATGTTTGGTTTTCCTTCATGCCTCTTGGCTCACAGCACACCAAACCCATGGAATTTCCTGAGAAGTAAGAGCAATGGGAACATCTTTGAGGGCTTATTTATTCTTATTTCTATGAGAAAGGGGTGGGGAGGGAGGGAGAGGCAGTGCTAAGTTATTTACATTGCTGGGGATAGACCAGGACTCTTCACAAACAATGGATGTGCTTCACCCACTGAGCCACCTCTCCCACCCTGGAGCATCTTTTGTTATTACACATGGTCTCCTAACCTCATCTCCTGAAAAAGGCTTCAGAGCCATGAAGGTATAGTGGGTATCCTACTGATGACAAGGCCCCATCCATCACAACTAGGTTTATGTTATAAAGCAATGCTTGGAAAGTACCTAAGGATTCAGGCTGGGTGTCAGGAGAATCAGTCAAAAGCAAAGGACTGGAACTTTTCATCCTACTATTGACTTCCAGGGAGGAGGACCTGGTGATGGAGCCAATCACATATGGCCAAAGTTAGGCAACCATGCCTGTGTAATGAAGCTTCCATCCAAATATACATAAATTAATATAAGATTTTTATATAAAATATGTATCTTAAGGGGATATCTAGGGCTGGGGAGACAACATAATGATTATGGAAAAGATTCAATCCCCAGCATCACCATAACCAGAGCTTAGCAGGGCTCTGATATCTACCTATCTTATTAAAATGAAATAAATAAGGTGGGGAGATAACATAATAGTTATGCAATAAGACTTTCCTGCCTGTCTCCAAAGTCCCAGGCTCAGTTCTCAGCACCACCAGAAGCCAGAGCTGAGCAGTGCTCTGGTAATAATAGTAATAATAATAAAGCAAAATAAAATGAGACACAACTAAAAATAAATAAATAATATAAATAAAATAAATAAGGTATTTAAGAGCTGCAGGGTACGGAACCAGAACATTTGTATGTCTGCCACGCTAGACCCAAAATTTCTTCATTCAGGCCCTTGTCCTATGTACCTCTTCATCTGTCTGCTGGTTCCTACTTGCTTTGTAGTCAACTAGTCACTAGTGAGTAAACAGTTTGTTCTGAGAGTCAATACAGAAAATCAATGGACCCTTGGGGGCTGGGTGGTAGCACAGCAGGTTAAGTGCACATGGCACAAAGTGCAAGGACGGGCACAAGGATCCTGGTTCGAGCCCCCAGCTCTCCACCTATAGGGGGGTCACTTCAGAAGCGGTGAAGCAGGTCTGCAGGTGTTTATCTTTCTCTCCCCCTTTCTGTCTTCCCTTCCTCTCTCAATTTCTCTCTGTCCTGTCCAATAACAACAGCAGCAATGGCAACAATAACAGAGGTAACAACAGAGGCAACAAAATGGAAGAAAGTGGCCTCCAGGAGCAGTGGATTTATAGTGCAGGCACGGAGCCCCAGCAATAACCCTAGAGGCAAAGAAAGAAAGAAAGAAAGAAAGAAAGAAAGAAAGAAAGAAAGAAAGAAAGGTTAGGCTAGGAGTATGGATTGACCTGTCAATGCCCATGTTCAGTGGGGAAGCAATTACAGAAGCCAGACCTTAACACCTTCTGCACCCCATAATGACCCCCTGGGTCCATACTCCCAGAGGGTTAAAGAACAGGAAAGCTATCGGCGGAGGGGATGAGATACAGAGTTCTTGTGGTGGGAATTGTGTGGAGTTGTACCCCTCTTATCCTATGGCTGTGTCAGTGTTTCCTTTTTATAAATAAAATTTTTAAAAAGGAAGAAAGAAAGAAAGAAAGAGAGAGAGAGAAAGAAAAGAACGGAAAATCAATGGACCCAAAGGAGGTGTCAAGGAGACCTTCTGATTTGGAGCAAATTGGCCAGAAGCCCAAATGACTATAGCCTGGACTTGCAATTGTTATCCCATGTGAAGGGAGCTCTTGGGAGAATGAGCCATTTTCATCAGCAGAATCTGGTGCCGTCTGCCTGCAAGTAGCATCAGAGTGGAGCTGAAGTATAAGGCGCCAGCTCATGTCAGAGAACAGTTGCTTTGCTTGACTGTGTGGGAAAAACAAACCCATATATAGTGGAACTCATTCCAGAAACATTTAGTCATATCTGAAGTATCCACTTATGAAGGCAATGAGAACAATCAAGTCGATACACACATTTGCAATTACAGTTGCCGGTAATGAATCAATATTTCTGTATTTCATTCTGAATGTTGTATACTATCAAGAAAATCCTGGCTTTCCCACATATATTGTTGCAAATATAACATCTTTTATAGTCTTAGGGAGAGACTAAAGCACCACTCTGCTATTGAAGATGCTCATTGCTCTTGTCCTTTTTTTTGTTTGTTTTGTTTGTTGAGTGTGTGTGTGTGTGTGAGAGAGAGAGAGAGAGAGAGAGAGAGAGAGAGAGAGAATCAGAGAATCACATACTCTAGCATGTGCAATATCAAGGATTGAACTTGAGACCTAGTGATCAAGAGCTGAACTCTTGATCCACTGTACCACTTCTCAGGCACCTGGTAACAGCTTTTTTAATAACTCACCTTCATGATTCACAAGGCTGTGTAGTGGACAAAGCACTGGCCTTGCATGCATGGGGTTCTAAGCTTAATGACTAGTATTGCACATGTAAGAGATTAACTCTGATCTGTTCTCTCTTTTCTCCTCTTGTTTTCTTTCTCTCAGGTAGTAAATAACCAAATATAGGGCAGGGGGTAGATAGCATAATGGTTATGCAAAGAGACTATCATGCCTGAGGCTCCAAAGTCCCAGGTCAATTCCCTGCACCACCATAAGCTAGATCTGAGCAGTGTTCTTGTAAAAATAAATAAATAAATGTAAATAAATAAATATTTTAGAAGGAACAACTCATCTTCAAATTTCTAAACATTCTTTAAGATAAGTGATGTGGGGAGTCGGGCGGTAGCACAGCGGGTTAAGCGCAGGTGGTGCTAAGCACAAGGACCAGTGTAAGGATCCTGGTTCGAGCCCCCGGCTCCCCACCTGCAGGGGAATCGCTTCACAAGCGGTGAAACAGGACTGCAGGTGTCTATCTTTCTCTCCCCTTCTTTGTCTTCCCCTCCTCTCTCCATTTCTCTCTGTCCTATCCAACAATAATGAGATCAACAACAACTACAACAATAAAACAAGGGCAACAAAAGAGAATAAATAAATAAAGATAAGTGATGTGAATTTTTTTCCATTTGAATCATTGACAATATTTTTAAATAACATGTAGTCTTTAAGATTCATTGAAAGGTAAATACTTAGAGTATTAGAAAGTCAATACTTAGAGTGAATAGTACAAGTCTTTATAGTAAAATGTTATTGTGAGGGTCAGGTGGTGATATACCCAATTGTTACCATGTGCACTGACCAAGGTTCAAGCCCCCACTCCCCACCTGTGGGGAATGGGGGAAAGCTTCATAACTAGTAGAGCAATGCTGCAGTTCAATCTTTCTCACTCTCTCTTCCTCCCTCCTTTCCTCCCTCCCTCCCTCTCCAGTTCTTCCACCCTTATCAATTTCTCTCTGTCCCATCAAATAAAAGAAAGAAAATTACTACCAGAGGCAGTGGATTCATTGTGTAAGCACTGAACCCCAGCAATAACCATGGTTGCAATGAAAGAAAGAAAGAGGGAGTCGGGCTGTAGCGCATCGGGTTAAGCGCAGGTGGCGCTAAGCACAAGGACCGGCATAAGGATCCTGGTTCAAGCCCTGGCTCCCCACCTGCAGGGGTGTCGCTTCACAAGTGGTGAAACAGGTCTGCAGGTGTCTGTCTTTCTCTCCCTCTCTCTGTCTTCCCCTCCCCTCTCCATTTCTCTCTGTCCTATCCAACAACAATGACAACAATAATAACTACAACAATAAAACAACAAGGGCAACAAAAGGGAATAAATAAATAAAATAAAAATAATATAAATAAATAAATAAACTCCGCTAAAATTTAAAAAAAAAAAGAGAAAGAGAGAGAGAGGAAGGAAGGAAGAACAAGAATGTTATTCTAAAGTTATTAAACAACTAACTTATCTGGGACTTGTTTGAACAACTTTACATGAGCAGACACAATTGAAAGAGATCAGTGCAGACTTAAAGCACTCACAGGCACTGACAAGTTGTTAAATTCAAATGCAGGCTTCTGTTCCTTTCCCTGACACTCTACATGCCACGTGACTTTATAGTTGAAACTTTTACAGATTTCAGAAATATAATGTGATATCCATTATGTAATGTTCCCAGAAAAGTCAGGGTAACACCCTGAAATCAAGCAAATGAATACATCTTCACAAAAACATCTGACTATTCACAGTAGCGTAGAGAGAGGAAAAGAGATGACTAGGAGGGACTCTCCAAGCATCCATCCAACATTTTATTTTTTTATCTTTATTGGGGGATTAATGTTTTACAATCAACAGTAAATACAATAGTTTGTACATGCATAACATTTCCCAGTTTTCCACTTAACAATACAACCCCCACTAGGTCCTCTGTCATCCTGCTCCAGGACCGAAACCATCATCCCTGACCACCTGCCAATTTCTTTTACTGTAGTGCAATACACCAACTTCATTCCAAGTTCTGCTTAGTGTTTTCCCTTCTGATCTTGTTTTTCAACTTCTGCCTGTGAGTGAGATTATCCCATATTCATCCTCTGTTTCTGACTTATTTCTCTTAACATGATTTCTTCAAGCTCCAACCAAGATGGGCTGAAAATGGTGAAATATCCATTTTTAATAGCTGAGTAGTATTCCATTGTGTATATATACCACAACTAGTTCTGTCCATGTCCTCTCCCCATTTTTGAATGGTGTTATTTGTTTTCTTGTTGTTGAGTTTGGCAAGCTCTTTATATATTTTCCTTATTAAATTCTTATCTGATGTATGGCATTTAAAGATCTCCTCCCACTCTGTGAGGGGGGGTCTCTTTGTTTGGGTACTGGTTTCTTTTGTTGTGCAGAAGCTTTTTAATTTGATGTAGTTCCATAGGTTTATACTTGCCTTAGTCTTTCTTTGTAATTGGATATGTTTCGTTGAAGATGTCTTTAAAATTTATATGGAAAAGAGTTCTGCAAATATTTTCCT
This sequence comes from Erinaceus europaeus, assembly GCF_950295315.1. Taxonomy (NCBI): domain Eukaryota; kingdom Metazoa; phylum Chordata; class Mammalia; order Eulipotyphla; family Erinaceidae; genus Erinaceus; species Erinaceus europaeus. Next base: position 99,963,538 of record NC_080165.1, read on the forward strand.
CTAAGTATCTGTTAGTTTCTGGTCTAACATCCAAGTCCTTGATCCACTTGGAATTTGCTTTCGTATTTGGTGAAATACAGTGGTTCAGTTTCATTCTTCTACATGTTTCAATCCATTTTCTCCAAGACCATTTGTTGAAGAGACTACCCTTTCCCCATTTGATAGTCTGGGCACCTTTGTCAAAGATTAGATGTCCATAGGTTTGGGGGCTTACTTCTGGGCTCTCAATTCTATTCCACTGGTCAGTGTGTCGATTCATGTTCCAGTACCAAGCAATTTTTATGACAACAGCCCTATAATACAGTTTGAGATCTGGGAGTGTGATGCCTCCAGTTCTGTTCTTTCTTCTCAAGATTATTTTGGCAATTCTAGGTCTTTTCTGGTTCCAGATAAACATTTGTAGCATTTGTTCTATTCTCCTAAAAAAAATGTGCTTGGGATCTTGATGGGAATAGCATTAAATTTGTATATAGCTCTGGGTAGTATATTCATTTTGATGATGTTAATTCTTTCAACCCATGAACATGGAATATCTTTCCACTTCTTTGTGTCTTTCAATTTCCTTGAGTAGTGACTCATAATTTTCAGTATACAAGTCTTTCACTCCTTTTGTTAGGTTTATTCCTAGATAGTTTATTGGTTTTGTTGCTATAGTAAAATGAACTGATTTAGGTTTATTCCTAGATAGTTTATTGGTTTTGTTGCTATAGTAAAATGAACTGATTTAGGTTTATTCCTAGATAGTTTATTGGTTTTGTTGCTATAGTAAAATGAACTGATTTCTGGATTTCAATTTCTTCTAGCTTAGTGTTTGCATAGAGGAATGCCACTGACTTTTGAATGTTAATTTTGTAGCCTGACATCTTACTGTATTGCCTGATGATTTCCAAAAGCTTCTTGATGGATTCTTTAGGTTTTTCTGTGTATACTATCATGTCATCTGCAAATAGGGAGAGTTTGACTTCTTCTCTTCCGATCTGAATGCCTTTAATTCCTTGCTCCTGCCTGATTGCTATGGCAAGAACTTCCAACACTATGTTGAGTAGTAGTGGTGATAGTGGGCAGCCCAGTCTAGTACCTGATCTGAGGGGAAATGCTTCCAGTTTGCCACCACTGACTATGATGTTGTCTATGGGTTTGTTATCTTCAGGAAGTTTCCATCTATTCCCATGTTTTGTAGCATTTTAATCATAAAGGAATATTGTATTTTGTCAAAGGCTTTCTCTGCATCTGTTGATATGACCATATGGCTTTTGGTCTTGCTTTTGTTGATGTGGTGGATCATGTTGATTGATTTATGTATATTAAACCAACCTTGCATCCCTGGGATAAACCCCACTTGGTTATGATGCACAATCTTTTTAATATACTGCTGTATCTGGTTGGCTAGAATTTTGTTCAATATTTTAGCATCTATGTTCATCAGAGATATTGGTCTATAGTTTTCTTTTTTTGTTGTATCCTTTCTGCTTTTGGTATCAGAGTGATGTTGGCTTCTTAGAAGCTGGAAGAGAGTATTCCTGTGTCTTCAAACTTCTGAAAGACCTTTAAAAGTAGAGGTTTTAACTCTTCCTTGAAGGTTTTGTAGAATTCATTTGTAAAATCATCTGGCCCAGGGCTTTTATTCTTGGGAAGGTTTTTGATAACTATTTCAATTTCATTGGCTGTGGTGGGCCTGTTCATATTATCTAGTTCCTCTTTATTTAATTTTGGAAGTTTGTAGGTATCTAGGAAATCGTTAATTTCTTCCAGGTTCTCTAGCTTGGTGGCATATAGTTGTTCATAGCAGCCTCGCATGATATGTTGGATTTCTGCAGTGTCAATTTTTTTCTTTTTTTTTTTTTCACTTTGCTGGTGTCTCATCATTGCACTTTTTTTTTTCAGATAGAGGAAATAAACAGAGAGTGGGAAGGAGACCACAGTACAAAGGTTCCCCAGGACCATAACACTCTCATGTGGTTCACCAGGAGTTCTAAGCTGGGTTACATACAGGACAAAGCAGATGACAGCCCAATTAAGCTATTTCACTGGTTTTTGTGGGGTTTTTTTTTTGGTTTTTTTTTTGCATTTTCTTTCTTCCTTCCTTCCTATCTTCTTTTTTTGGGGGGGTGGTGGGAAACAGTGAGAGGACTTTGCCAGACATTATTTAATTGGCTCCTGGGGCAAGAAGGGTCCCATATTTCATATTTCTAAGTCTTGACGAAGGACCTAGTCATTAGGTTGATAAAGAAAGGAACACATGATGGGTTAGTATTTGAGATGGATGATTGATAATACATAGATCATAGATCAATAATAGATAAATAGATCAATTAAATATAGGTTATAGACTTAAAAAATAACCATTGATGAAATATTACCTTATATTTTCTAGAATGATTATGATCAAAACAGACACGATACAATGTGATGGTGAGAATGTTGAGAAAAGGAAGCCTTCAGGGCTAAGCAGTGACTCACCCAGTTCAGTGCACACATGATTATGCACAAGGATCCGAGTTCAAGCCCTCACTCACTCCCCACCTGCAGGAAGGATGCTTCACAAATGGTGAAGCAGGTATGCAGGTATCTGTCTTTCTCTCTTCCTTCTCTCTCTCTCTCTCCACCTCCCCTCTCAATTTCTCTCTGTCCTAGAGAATAAAACAGAAAAGGAAAAAAAAAAGCATGTACACCAAGAGCAGTGGATTCCTAGTGCCCACACCAAGTACCAGTGATAACCCTGGAAGCAAAAATAAAAAGACCTCTTTCTTTCTTTCTTCCTTTCTTTCTTTTTTATTTTTTTTATTTTACCAGAGCAATATTTAGCTCTGACTTATGGTGGTGCAGTGGATTTACCTGGGACTTAGAAAGCATTTGGCATGAGAATCTCTTTGCATAACCATTATGCTATCTAGCCCCCCCACCCCGGCTTTTTCTGTAACTTGAGGTTTTTAGTCAGTAAAACATATCCCTGGTATATGTGAGGAGCCATGGTCTTCTTTTTCTCTGAATTTTGAAAAGCTGTCTTTTTTATTGTTATTGGATAAAGACAGAAATAAATTGAAGGGAGGAAGAGAGAGAGAGAGGGAAAGAGACAGAAAGACATCTGCAGCCCTGACTTATCACTCGTGAAGCTTTCCTTCTTCAGGTGGAAGCTGGGGGCTTGAACCTGGGTCCTTGTGCACTATAATGTGTGTGCTTAACCAGGTGTGTCATCATCTGGCCCCTAAAAGATCTTTTTTTAATAGTATTGCTTTGTAACATTATATAAGTTTATTTTTTTTCTTTTTTTATTTCATTGCGGGATTAATGTTTTACAGTCGACAGTAAATACAATAGTTTGTACATACATAACATTTATCATTTTGCCACACAACAATACAACCCCCACTAAGTCCTCTTATATACCAACTCCAGTCCAAGTTCTGTTTAGTGTTTTCCTCTTCTGATCTTGTTTTTCAATTATGTAAGTTTCAAGTGTGTTTCGTTAAAACATTTGTGGGTCAGGGGATGATATAAGGGTTATGCAAAAAGACTTTCATGTCTGACAGACCAAGGTCCCAGCTTCAATCCCCAGCACCACCACAAGCAAGAACTAAGCAGTGCTCTAGTTACAAACAAACAGATACCAGTAGCTTGCTATCTAGATAGATCAGAGAGAGAGAGATTAGAGAGAAATAGAGATGAAATTTTTCAAAATCAACATATGAGCTCTATCCTTCAGTATTCAATACTCCCTCTTCTCTTGTGTTAGTCATTAATCTGTTATAGTCTACAAGTTTATTTTTGTTTTATTTAGTCCATCTGTGTTTTTTCCTACATACCATAAACAAGGGAATATTTGAATTTCTCCTTTCACTAAGCATAATACCCTCTGGGTCCATCCATGCAAATTGCAAATTTCATCTTAAATTTTCAGTCACTTTCCTGAGTTTCAGGAGGCACTAACACACACATTGTTCCCAAGTCGTTTGCATGACTGTTTGATTCATGAGGCTTTTAAACCACAGGGGGTGGTTTTCCAGCCCTTCCCAGCCCTGAAGACTTTAACAGTGATTCATTCAGAGCCCCTCCCTGCCACTCACTCTGAAAAAAATATCTTGTTAACCATGCTGAAGCCATGATCATCTTACTGCATGAGGCTGCAGCATCTCCCGATACCCCAGCCATCAGCAAGAGCCCAGATGCACTAAAGGTTCTGGAAGGGACGGATTCTCTTCCTGTCACTACTAGGATTCCAATGTTGCTACTCCTCTAGTCATTAAAAAAAAGAAAAGAAAAGAAAAGAAAAGAAATTCCTATATCACATATCATATTTTCTAAAGACATTATTAGTGGGAGAGAGGAAAGAGATACATGCACTCACTCTGATACATGCAACACCTAGAACTAAAGCAAGACCTCACGCTTGAAAGTCCCAATGTTTTACACTGGTAATATATTTTAAATCCTAACAATTTTCTGGTTCCTTTTTTACTCTCTAGAGGAAAGAGTTAAGAAAGGACTTTAACTGCTTTTATCCTGCTTGGCTGACTGAACATTCCTTCCAGAGACTCCCTGTGATAATTCCCCTTTGGTTCTTTAGACTTTACTGTTAGAATTCTGATTACTTCATCCTGTGTTTACCCTCCAGACTAAGGTCATTTAAAAAAAATTACTTCTTTTATTAAAGTCTTTTTTTGTTTGTTTGTTTTTTGTCATCTCTGGGGTTTCACCACTCCAGGTCAACTTTTTCAGGTAAACAGAGAGATCATAGCACTGAAGTTTCCTCCAATGCTGTGTAAGTTTAAACCTGGATCACACATAGGTTTGGGGTTTTTTTTTTTTTACTTTTATAAGAGAATCAGAGAGACCAGAGTACCATTTAGCCCTGGCATATAGAGTGCCAGGCATTAAACCTTTGATTTCTGCAGCCTCAGATATCCAAGTTGTGACACTGAGTTGTATCTCTGATCTAAGATCAATTGTTGGATTTGTTATGTGGGAGATCAAAGTACTTTATTAATGGGACTCAAATATGCAACTTTTGGCTTGGAATAAAAACCTCTTTCCTGAAAGTCATGTCACAACAAGCAGACCAGAGTCCTTCTAAACTCATACTCAGTCCACAGCTTTTGTAAGACACCATAAAGGCAATTGCTAACCTCAGTGTGGGGTGCAGGGGGGGGTACTAGTCTCTGCATTACATGATTGGGTTTCTTTTTCAGTAATTTTTGTAAACAATTTTTCATATTGGTAATAACATTAGTTCAAAGTGGCTTTATTCACAATAGCAAAAACCTGGAAACAACCCAAATGCCATTAAACAGATGACTGGATAAAAGAGTTATGGGACATATACTCAACAGAATATTATACAGCAATAAAAAGAATGATTTTGCATTCTTTTGGGTAAAGTAGATGAAATTAGAGAAAATTATGCTTAGTGAAGCAAGTAAGGAGGTGAAGGACAATGACAGAATGGTTACACTCATATGTTGAATATAAACAATCAAACGCACAAATGTAAAAAAAAAAGCATGCCAACCAATTTTCAAGACTGTGAGAGAACTATAGTAGTATGGGGATATCAGTATGGGGATGGGGGCACAGACCTTTGTTCATGGGAGTGGTGAAATAAAGAACTTTAAAAAAATGAAATAAAATAACTCAATAATAATAATTTTCATATTAGAAGAAGGAATTCTCTTGAGGGGAAAAAAATAGAAGGGAGAATCTTTGGATCGACCGTGTCTTGGACTTTCAGCTATACCACTCTGTTGCAGAGGCTAATGCAAAAAAGACATTGTGTGAAAATGACCAAAAAACCAATAAAGAAGATGAAAGCACACCAGACTGTTTTCTTTTTGACTAAGTCATGATGTTGTGCTCTATAAATGAGGAATAAAGGGAATTTCCCAGAGACATATTGGAACCACTTCTACATCAAAATTTAGACTTAAAGATTTCTTTTTAGAGAAATACTTGTTAATGAGGATAGGGAGAGAGAAAAAACTAGACCACACTCTGGCACCTACAATGTCAGTGATTGAACTCAGGGCTCTCATGCTTGAAAATCCAATACTCTGTACCACCTGCCAAGTAATGAGAATGAGACATCTTAATCTTTTTTTAAAAATGTATTTATTTATAAAATAGAAATACTGAGTGGTCTGGGAAGTGGCACAGTGGAGAAAGCATCGGACTCTCAAGCATGAGGTCCTGAGTTCAATCCCTGGTGGCACATGTACCAGAGTGATGTCTGGCTCTTTCTCTCTCCTCCTATGTTTCTCAATGATAAATAAATATATAAATATTAATTAATAAAATGGAAACACCGACAAGACCATAGGATAAGAGGGGCACAATTCCCACCACCAGAGCTCCGTATTCCATCGCCTCCTCTGATAGCTTTTCTATTCTTTTTTTTAATATTGATTTTTTTCCCTTTTGTTGCCCTTGTTGTTTTATTGTTGTGGTTATTATTGATGTCATTGTTGTTGGATAAGACAGAGAGAAATGGAGAGAGGAGGGGAAGACAGAGAGGGGGAGAGAAAGATAGACACCTGCAAACCTGCTTCACCAATTGTGAAGCGACTTCCCTGCAGGTGGGGAACCAGGGGCTCTAACCAGGATCATTACACTGGTCCTTGTACTTTGCACCACATGCGCTTAACCCGCTGCACTACTGCCGGACTCCCAGCTTTCCTATTTTTATCCCTCTGGGAGTATGGACCCAGCGTCATTATTGGGTGCAGGAGGTCTGGAAGGTCTGGCTTCAGTAATTGCTTCCCCACTGAACATGGGCCTTAGCAGGTCAATCCATACTCCCAGCCTGACTCTGTTTCCCTAGTGGGGCAGGGCTCTGAGGAAGGGGAGCTCCAGGACACATCAGTGGGGTCATCTGTCCAGGCAAGTCCAATTGGCATCATGTTAGCATCTGGAACCGAGTGGCCCAGGCAAGACCAAGGACCTGATTCGACATCCTGATCTTAAGCAGTGATTCAGACTGTTGTATGTGGACTAATAAATGAGACTCAGCAATGTCTAATGAGTTTCAAAAGGAGTATTGTGTTGATAATATCCTTAATGTTTAGTTAACTCTCAAGTGGAAGAGAAAAGCTGAATTTCCTATTTTCATGGCAACATAATATCAATACTAGTTTCTATAAGCCTGATTTTCATAACACAAGAGCCCTCACAACACATGCCCCTTCTACAGTGCTCAGGTCTTAATGTGGACTAAGACACATCAGCCAGAACCGGTTTATTGACATGCTTTATTATAAGTAGGTAGTAGACACTGAGAATGACAAAGTACACAGAACTTTGAACAGGTAGAAGCAAACAAAAAGTGAAGGACAAGCCCCATATCAACTTGCAGAGTCAGAGCTATAACACCAGCAGTCCTTCCTCAGGAAAGGGGACTCCCAGTGAGACAGGGCAAGATGGCAGCTCCCACGAGCTGGTCTCCATCTCAGGGATTCAGAGGAGAAATCCCACAAGCTCATGCCACACTGAATGACCCACACAATAGCATGATCACAAACTACCTCTAGTCCATATCCCAACAATCAGGTCCCATTTAAATCAGATAGTCATTCCTGCCTATCCTGGGAAACAGTGGAGATATTGTGAGAAGCAGAAAGCAACAGTTTGGCCTAAGCCCTTGGCAAGGATGGTGAGGTGTGTATGGACTAGTCTTCATTGGGGGTGCTGTTTTCTTGCATGGTCTGCACTATCCAGTCAACATAGTTCTTCACTCGTGTGTAGATCCCATAAGTTCCACATTTGGCACCCCAGGACACCAGGCCAGCTACATAGAATTTGGGATTCTCTTCATGGGGATGCTGTACAGCAAAAGCCCCTCCACTGTCCCCACCACAGCTGTCAGTGCCCTTCTCTCCAGCACAGATCATGTTATCAGTGAAAACATAGGTCTTTATATTCACTCCATCTCCTTCCACCTCCTGGCACTTCTTTAAAGGAACTATGGGCAACTTTGCCCCCATGAGCTGATTGACCGACTGCCTTTTCTCTGTTCGGCCCCAGCCTGAGATCAGGCCCAGTTCTCCCTCTAAGGGTTCAAATTCTACAGAGTTACTTGGCAGACAGATAGGGGACACCATGGGCCCCATTTTCACTGGCTCTTTCAGTCGCACCAGTGCAATGTCATTGTCAAAATTCTTCCTTGAATCCTTGGAATCCATGTCCCAGCCTGGGTGAATAAACACTTGCTCAGCAGTGAGCAGCTGGGCGTTTGCCAGGTGGGAAGTGACCACTGAGGTGGTGCCTGCATACATCACTGGATAAGGGTTATTCTCCACCACGTGGGCAGCAGTCAGCACCCAGTACTCATCGATGAGTGCCCCACCAGCTCTCGATGGGGGTGGAAAGTAGACTTGCCAAGGGAAACTCTGGATCTTTGTGCGGGAGCCTCCAAATATCCTCTGTGTTCCTACAAAAGGCTCACTGGGGACGCCACAGACTGGGAGGAAGCAAGGACAAGGTGGAAGGGAGCAGGGATTAGACTGCAACCTTCTTCAAGCCCTCCATCCACCCAGAACCCTGCTGGATTCTCAATTTTTCTCCACAAATATGGCCACTCTTTATTTAGCCAATCATCTTGGTGCCCAACCTATCTTGGATTATCCAATGATCAAGCACAGACCATGCTACAAGTGGAGCAGTGGGAGAGACTGGATAGACTCAGGCAGCATGTGGGTTTCTGAGTCCATAGGATCTAGTGTCTCTCAGCACACTTGGGGCACATGCACCCCAGGCTCAGCACACAGGCCTGGGTCCAGCTAGGAGCCAGTGCATGGAAACTCTTTGCTCATAAGGATGGGAAGGAAGCAAGAATTCTGCCTTTTTCTGATGCCCAGATTAAACGTTTATCTCCCACCTGACTGATCCTGACTGTAGCTGGATGCCCCCATGGAACTTAGGCCAGCCTAGGAAATGCAAGAAGTAGGCTTCCTCCTCTCATCTCCCCACTCAGCCCACAGACTGACTCCAGGTCTATGTGCTCTGCTGTCACCCCACCAAGCTGAAGCTAAAGCTTCTGACCGCCACCCCTTGATCCTACACTACTCTGCCTGGATGCACTAAGTGGAGCCTACATGTCCTTAGTTTCAAACAGACCTGACTCTGAACCCTACCCCTGGCCTGTACTAACTCTGCACTTGCACTCGATTCACTCATGTCTGACATGGAACTAAGAATACCCACCCCTGGAACATAGGAGGACCTAGTGAGGGTTGTATTGCTCTGTGGAAATGTTACACATGTACAAACCATTGTATTTTACTGTCAACTGTGAACCATTAATCTCCCAATAAAGAAATAAAAAAAAGAATACCCTCCCCATAGAATATTGCATGGAATATTCTCAGGAACAGAGGTGGTGCTGTCAGGACCACTGTTTCTTATGATTCTGGCTGTGTCTCTGAGTCTTCTTGTACTTAAGTCTGATCCGCCTGCAGCCCTTCATCTCTTTCTTTCTTCTTTATTGTTGCCAAGTTGATTTAATATAACAGCAAGAGTATTCTGAGTCTTATTTGGGGGTGTTGCTTCCCCACCTCTGATCCCCTTCTTAGTAGCTATATATCCTCCTCACCTGCATGACCAAACCATCTGTCACTAGCTGACTTTCCCATTTCTTGCCATTCACCTGACCCTGGACTTTTGGTGGGGGGCGGGTCCCCCTCAAGGTGCAATAGACCCTTGGCCTTATGTTGTCTCCATCTCACTGAGCTAGATTCTGGCAGGCCAAGACAGTTAAGTCCTCTCCCAAGAGATTAGCAGCTACTTCCAGAAGACAACCCCCACTCCCCCACCAGCTGCACCCACAGCAGCAGTCTCCCCCAGTTGCAGTCCCACTTTCTACCTGGAACACACAGAGGCAGCTCTGTGCCCAGCAGCTCATTAACCCAGCTCCCATTGCCAGTGCAGCGATAGTCTCCTGGAATGGCACAAGGGGCAGGGGAAACACTCATCACCATGCCATTTCTCTTCCATCCCCCCACCTATTCATCAGAGTCTCACCTCCCATATGAAAACTCTCCTCAGACGAAGGGGACCTGAGCTCATAGAGTCCCTCCTCTCCATCTCCCTCCCATCCCCTCCCCCCCTTACCATCCTTCTGAGACCAAGAAGGACAGCATCCACCCCAACTCCTTCACTCCTCTCCATATCTCTTCAGCTCACAAAGACTGGGCCATCAAGTCCCCCAACACCCTCTCTCGCTTTCTCATTCTCTGTTAGAGACACGTACCGCCTCCTTCGGTCTGCATGGAGTAGTAGGGCTCTTCACAGGTGTAGCGAATCACAGACCCAAACAAAGTGTTTGCTGGCTCTTCAAAACTACCATGTGGAATGGATTCTGGAAGGCTACAGTCCACAGCTATGAGAGAACCAATGGCAGGAGAGTGTTGTCCAGGAAAGCCACTTCCTCCCAGCCAAATGCTCTCAGCCATGTTTCCCATTCCTCCTGCACCCCAATACCATCAGCACACCTGAGTTAAGTCTCCCCACACTTCCCTCTCTAGCTTTTTTGCCCAAAAGTATCATTCACTGAGCCCAATCAATTCAGGCATTCTATTGAAAGGAGGAACTTGGTTCTCAGCCATCAGTGGAAACCAACACAGATGTCAGCAATCAACCCATGTGGCATTCTTACCTCCACCAAACCCATACCCCCTTCTCTGGGAAGAAACGTGCTAGTGTGGCTGGGAGCAGATCAATCCTGGAACACCATGATTGGCTTCCCTCAAAACTCCCATCCACTCTCTCACATGTCTATGAGGAAATCATGCACCTAGAACTTGGTGCTCAGATCTCTCAGCTCCCTATGAGGAGGGGCATGGGGTAGGAGACGGAGCAAAGGACTCCTTTCTCAGAGATACATACGCTGACATTTCAGTTTGGAATTACTCCACTGTCCATTGTTTTGGCAAGTAGAATAGAAAGATGTTGAGCCAACATTTCCCTGGAGAACAAGATACATCTTATTAATTTATAAGGAGCTACGTGGGAAATCCAGATTCAAAGGTGGAATCAATCTCTGGCCTCAATCTTCACCACCCGCTAAGAAGCAGGTATCGGGGTCATCTTAGAGGAAGCCCCTAAAGTACCCAGGAGGTGGAGCTAAGAGACAACTCTAGCCCCTGCCAAAGAAAATAGAAGGCAAAAAGAGAATGACACACTGGCCAACTCTCTCCATGACTCACAAAGAACCAGAGCCTGAACAGCTCAGCTTATGGAAAAGGTTCTACACCTGCTCCAGCACGGATGTGTGCTTCGCAACTGAGCCACCCCTGCACACTCATCCCGACTCAAGCTTATGGAGAAGCCTCCAACGGTACCTTACCTGTACAACTTCAAACCCTTCCATGCAGGTTATCTTCACTACATCTTTGAACACATATTTTGCCTTGTCAGGCTCCCAAACAGAATGGGCACCAGTTTCTTTAGGACAAGGAATTGCTTGGAAAGAATAGAGAAAAAAATGTTATCAAACCTTCCAACATAAAGCTGTCTCAAATAAAATAGCGCTACTACCTAACAGTCCCCAAATTCTCTACAATCACAGGTTCAGCTAAAGGATCTCTAGAGGTTGAGGCATTTCTAGGAAACACTGCCATGTTTAGGTCTAGCTAAGGAAGTAGAGGATCCCTGTACATCTATCATATCAGTACATCTACCTGCTCTGATTTTACATTGCCCACATAGTCCCAACCAAAGAACAAGGTCTACATGACTCACGATCTCCATAGTAACGAAGTTTCCAGCCCTTTTGTTCCCCTGCGTGGTCAGTTTGGAAAATGACATCAAGAGTGTTACTCTTGGTTTCAATTTTCAGTGGCCCAGGGAAGCCATTACCACAGTAAGGACCAAACTTCCGGTCTCCTGCAACAAACTGAAAGACATAGCAAAAGTACAAAGTTAAGAGAAAGAGAGAGAAAGAACTAAAAGTAAAAGGCAAAATGGCTGTGGAAAAAAGAACAGGGGCTAAGAAATCTAAAAGAAGAAAAACGGGCTGAGGGGCAGGCAATGGCACACCTGGTTAAACACACACATTACAGTGTGCAAGGGCCCAGGTTCAAGCCCTTGGTCCCAACCTGCAAGGGGAAAACTTCACAAGCCATGAAACAAGATTGCAGGTGTCTATCTTTCTATCTTCTCCTCCCCTTTCAATTTCAGTCTCTAACTAGTAATTAATTAATGAAAGAGATGTTCTTACAAGAAAGAAAGAAAAAATGGGGTAGGCTGCAAAAGTGTAAGGCTATATCATTTGGTTTCAAGGAGAATTCTGTGAGTAAGAAGGAAAATTATCGTCCATCACGCACAACTAAACTATCAGGGCAGTTGCCCTCAGAGTCGGCTGGTTCCACATCAAAGTCTTCTCTCCGCATTGTCACCACCACTTGGAATCCCTTCTCCAGCAGGATCTGGTATTCACACCGTGAGTTCTCTGGATATGGACTGGGATAATTGGGACTTGTGATCTCCCCAATCAGTTCAGTAAATACTTCCCCACTGCAATTGACTAATAAAAAAAATAAAAAGGTGGAATCAAATATAAGTTCAAACAAAAGAAGGCCTGTCCTATTCTTTTTTATTATTTATAAAAAATAAACACTGACAAAACCATAGGACAAGAGGGGTACAACTCCACACAATTCCCACCACCAGAACTCAGCATCCTCTCCCCTCCCCCAATAGCTTCCCTATTCTTTATCCCTCTGGGAGTATGGATCCAAGGTCATTGTGGGATGCAGAAGGTGTTAAGGTCTGGCTTCTGTAATTGCTTCCCCACTGAACATGGCCATTGACAGGCCTGTCCTATTCTATCACTTGCCTTACAACCTGAAGTTCCTTAACCTGAGTCCCTGTAGAGTGATTTACACCTAATACACATCAATGAAGATACTAAAGTCTGTGGATTTCCTATCTCATTGCTTATGATAGAAGATTTCATAGTTGCAAACATCCTCAGATTGACTTATGGGCATCTATTTCTCTTTTCTAATCAAATCCTGCCTCCATGGGTCTCCTTCACCTAGTAAGTAACTAAGAACAGATACCAAATTAAGGCTGATGATAATCAACTAGAAGGGCAGATGAAGACCTTAATGAATAGAGCTATTCTACTCCAAGGAAACATTCACCCCCACCCTCGATGCCATGCTCACCTCCACAAGTCTTCATATCATCATGGAGAAAGTATTCTGGAGGACAGGAGCAGAAGTAGCCACCAAGGAAGTTGTTGCAGAAGTGGCTACAGGGGACATCTACAAAGTCTGTGCATTCATCTATGTCTACAAAGAGTAGAGAAAGAGCAAGGTCAAGGATAAAGATAGAGACCTAAAAGGAAGAATTAGGTTACTCCCAAAATGATACGAACAGGAAAAGTAGGAAAGACCTGATGCTTAGAACCCATCAGTGAACTTGTTCTTCACAGACACACATAGAACTAACTGCTCTATATGGCTCCCTTGTGATATGACCAGGGTTGTTGTACCCTACAGTTGCACATCTATAAGGGAGCTCTCAGTGCCAGAGACCCTTGATCTTTCTCACATTCAGAGCATTTCAGCTGCAAAGAAGACACTGTTCAAGCCAAACATGATGATATATCTTCCGCAGGTGAAAACAGTACATTTACTATGTTATATGAGGTTCTTTCGAATCTATGAAATAGTTTGGCTTTATGACATGTGGGAACCTCTCATTCCAGGGGCCAGGAGATGCTCCCTAGGTAGAGTGTGCACCTTCCCATACACCTAGTCCTGGATTCAAACCCCAGCACCACGTGGGAACACTATGACACCAGTGAGCTCCACAGATGGTAGAACAGCTTTGGGTTATCTCTCTAACTCTCTATCTATCTCTGTCTTAAATAAAAAGAGTTAAAAAGTCAGCCTAGGAGTAATAGGATGATGAAACTTCACCACAAAATATAAACAAACACCTATTCCTCTTCATTTTTACCTGAAGTTAAATAACTTAGAAACACAGGGGACCGGGTGGTGGCACACCTGGTTGAGCGCACATTTTACAAGTGCTCAAGGACCCAGGTTCGAACCCCCAGTCCCCACCTGCAGAGGGAAAGCTTTGCAAGTGGTGAAACAGGGCTGCAGGTGTCTCTCTTTCTCTTTCCCTCTCTGTCTTCCCTACCCTTTTGACTTCTTGCTGTCTCTAGCCAATAAATAAAGATAATGAAAAAAAATTTTTTTTAAATAAAAAAGAGAGGATTTGGCTGGCAAGATAGTAAACCTGGAAAGGGGCCTGCTTTGTCATTCACACAGCCCAGTTTCTGTTTCTAGTGCACCTCTCTCTCTCTCTCTCTCTCTGTTTCTCTATCTCTGATTGTCTAAAAACTGTCAGCCTGAAATGATGAAGACCTGTGATGATAAAAAATAAAATAAAATAAGAAACACAGGGAGATGGGTGGTGGCGCACCTGGTTGAGCAAACATTACAATGTACAAAGACCCAGGTTCAAGCCCCCAGTCCCCACCTACAGGGGAAAACTTTGCGAGTGATGAAGCAGTGCTGCATGTCTCTTATCTATCTATGTATCTATCTATCTATCTATCTATCTTCCCATTCCTCTCAATTTCTCTTTATCTCTATCCAATAAATAAATAAAGATAATTAAAATTAAAGAAAGAGACACACAGAATCTTAAGGTGTTTATGCCATACATTGAATGAGATTGCTTGCCATTCACTGCATTTGTGATTCTTGGCAATGCATTTAACTCTCTTTTTTTAATTTTATTTGTTTTATTTATTTTGGATAGAGACAGAGATGTTGAGAGGGAAGGGGAAGATATAGAGGGAGAGAGAGACCCCTGTAAAACTGCTTCACCACTTATGAAGATTCCCTCATGCAGGTGGGGACCAGGTCTTGAACCTGGATCCTTATGCACTGTGGGCTGTGCACTCAACAACGTGAACCACCACCTGGATCCACACTTAACTTTCTTTCTTTTCTTTAGTATTTATTTATTCTCTTTTGTTGCCCTTGTTGTTTTATTGTTGTAGTTATTAATGTCGTCATTGTTGGATAGGACAGAGAGAAACGGAGAGAGGAAGGGAAGACAGAGATGGGGAGAGAAAGACAGACACCCACAGACCTGCTTCACCGCCTGTGAAGGGATTCCCCTGCAGGTGGGGAGCCGGGGGCTCGAACCGGGATCCTTCCTCCGGTCCTTGCGCTTGGCGCCACGTGCGCTTAACCCACTGAGCTACCACCCGACTCCCAACTTTCTTTTTTTTAATATTTATTTATTTATTCCCTTTTGTTGCCCTTGTTGTAGTTTTTACTGATGTTGTCGTTGTTGGATAGGACAGAGAGAAATGGAGACAGGAGGGGAAGACAGAGAGAAGGAGAGAAAGATAGACACCTGCGGACCTGCTTCACCACCTGTGAAGCAACCCCCCTGCAGGTAGGGAGCCGGGAGGTCGAACCAGGATCCTTATGCCGGTCCTTGTGCTTTGCGCCACCTGTGCTTAACCCACTGCACTACTTCCTGACTCCCTCACACTTAACTTTCTTAAGCATTCATTCTCCATATCTTTAAATAGAAATGAAATGATAATGCCTTGAAGAACTGAGTTAATACAGGAAAATTGCCAGCTCACTGCCCAGTTCCTAGTGGCACTTAGTAAATTATTCTCTGCTGATTATCATTATGGACATTGAACTACGGATCACGTGTTTGAGATTAACAGAAGCAATGCATGCGCAGACCTAAGCCAAATCGAGACTTTTGCTGTCGTCAGACTCAGTGTTCACTGCCTTGTTCAGTGTTCGTCCTGTTTGCAGTCTCTGGGCTGGAACAATACACACACAGAGGATGAGGCTTACCTACAGCCACATAGTATGCAGCAAACCCAGTGAAGCGCTCTTCGTTGGAGAAATCTGACGTAAATGTCACCCGGAGTTTATTGGATGGAACTTGGAACTCTTCCACAATTGGAGAGTTGGGATTCTTGCTGGTCCTCTGTCCACAGAGCTTTCCTTCTTCAAAGTCTCCTGATATTATCTAAGAGAAATGTCCAAAAGGGAAGTCTTAGAGGTGGTACAATGCATAGTGTTTGGACTTAGAAGCATGTGGTCTCGGGTTTGATCCCAGGATCACATATGCCAGTGATGCCTTGGACTAGTTCACTTGCTTTCATTCCTGCTCAGTCTTTATCTCTATTTCTCCCATAAACAAGTAAATATTTAAAAAGAAAAACAACTGTATAAAAAGAAACTATGGCGTGAGGGTGATAGCACAATCGTTCTGTAAAGAGATTCTCATTCTGGAGAGACAACATACTGGTTATGCAAAAAGACTTTCATGTCTGAGGCTCTGAGGCCCCAAGTTCAATTCCCAGCACCACCATTAGCCAGAGCTGAGCTCTGGTCCTTCTCTCTGTGTATGTCTCTCTCATTTAAATAAATAAATATAAATACATGAATAAATACAGCTTTTTTAACTTAGGAAATGAAGGAAGAAAAGAAGAAAGGAAGGAAGGAAGGGAGGAAGGCGGGAAGGCTCTGTGGCTGTAGTTTCTTTTGTGAGTGTGGGAGCCCCATCTGCATCCTCCTCTCCCCACCCCGAGTCCTGATCACACACCCTCAACCTCCTGCACCAGCAGGAACCTACCCTCACTGAGTCATACGCGCAGTCTTCTGACAGCTCTATGTCCAGGTGTGTGAAGTAGAGCCGGATCCCATACCCCTCAGGCACTTCCAGATCCCAGGATTGCTCTACCTCATTGGGGTATGCCTGAGGGTAGTTAGGGGACAGGATCTCCCCATGCAGAGTGGGCTCAGCGTGAGCCCCTGCCAAAAGGGAGAACAGGACAAGGGACCTGGGGAAAAAGACACAAGGAGAGATGGACGACCCAGGAGCCAGCACACCTGTGGCAGAGCTCTGGACTTGTGGTGGAGGTTGAGAGGGGCACCCAGCAGCACCTGAAGGGGGAGCCCTTAGACCGGACAAACACACGGTCCCTGCACATCTCTGGGAGACCCCAGGCCACTTACCACATCTCTGGCCTTCTGTCCATCCCTGGAGGGCAGCAGGGCTTTTGACCCAGCTTTCTGCACCTCTGGACTCTGGACTAAATGGATTTGACAAGCACAGGTACCTGGGGCTGCAGAAATAGCAAAGTGGTGATGCAAAAGACTTTCATGCCTGAGGCTGTGAAGTCCCAGGTTCAATCTCCAGTATCACCACAAGTCAGAGCTGAGCAGTGCTTTGGTTAAAACAAAAAAAATTAAAAAATACAAGCAGCTACTTTGGAGGCAAGGGGTCAGTGTCAACCCTCCTAAGAACAATGGCTAAACAGAGCTGTGTCACTCATCACCACCATGTGACAGCCAGCACTCCACCAACACCCTCAGGGCCTTCTACTTCAGTTGATTTTCTAAACTAAACCTTAGCCTGGCCCTCCCCATGCTTCTCTGAGGAATGAGAAAATCCTCTTCCAGCTCTCTCCTCCTCTGTTGTCCTTTGCTGCCCACCCACCCCACTCTCACCGTCCCACTTTGCACTTGCAGGATATGTGTCCCCATTTCCACCCAAAGTGTCAGGACTCTCCCCACTGTGAGCCTGCATCAGGATACTTCCCCCCAGCTACACAGAGACCACCTGACTGCTTCGAGCCATTCATCTTACTGTGTGTTTTTGCCTGTATTTCTGCTAAGCACCAATGGGGGTGAGGGTGTCTCCTCCCCCAAGAGAAAGCTGGGCACGATGCTGGGGGTGGGGTTGGGGGCACCTGATGATAAGACACAGTCTCCTACATTCATTCGTTCAGACTTTCAGGGTTTCCTCCTTTTCACTGACTGAAAAGACAAGCAAGTTACCTTTCTGCAGTTTCTCCTTTCTTCTCTCTCTCTCTTTTTTAAATGCACTTACTGGACAGAGACAGAGAGAAACGAGGATGGAAGGAAGAGACGGGGTAGGGACAGGCAGTGGCACACCCAGTTGAGAGCACACATTATTATGTTCAAGGACTTGGGTCTGAGCTCCTGCTCTCCACCGGGGGGGGGGGGGGGGGGGGTGGAGACAAGCAGTGAAGCAAGTCTACAGGTCTCTCTCTCTCTCAGTTTCTCTCTCTCCCATCAAATAGTAAAATAGAAAGGAAAAAATGGCCACTGGGAGCAGTGAATCTGTATGCTGGCACCAAGCCCCAGAGATAGCCCTAGTTGGTTATCACAAAGAAAGGTGAGAGAGAGGGAGAGAGAGTGATAGACACCTGCATACCTGCTTCACCATTTATGAAGCTTCCTCCTGCAGGTGGAGACTGTAGGCTTAAATGCTGGTTCTGTGCGTGGTAACATGGGCTTTTAACTAAGTGCTCTACTACCCAGCCCCTTTCCCACAGTTTCTAGGAAAGTCTTGCCAAGTATGTTTCTAATCCTGGAAGCAGAGATGGGCAGTGAGCAGGGTCATCTTGAGAGCCAGGGACCATCCAGGCTCTGCTTTCTGCCTGGTCCTGTGCTGCCTAGCCCCCCCACTTCTGCCCAGACATCCATACACCCCTCTGCTTCCACCCAGGCTCTGCTGGGCTCTGCATGGCTGGTACCTTCAGGCACTGGCAGAAGCGAGTGTCTTGGTCCCTTCTCCACGGACAGTGGACATGCTGGGGCCCCTGCAGATGGCAGGGCCAGAGGCTCGGCCTGGCTCTCCCTGGCAGCAGCTTCTCCTGCCTCTTGTGCTGTAGCTGTCTCTGCTTCTCTAGCTCACAGGGTGCATTTCGGCAGACGCCCCTTCCAGACCAGGGGGTGCTGGGAGCCAGGACACTGGGCAGGGTGATCAGCCTTGGGCCTGGAGCTCCCCCTGCCTTCCAGACCAGAGCTGTTCCCAACTCTAGGCCAGAATCCCCCGCCTCCGCTGTCCCCACCCCCACCCCACCCAAGGCTAAAGGGGGTGAATGAGGGATTTCACTGATTGCCTAACTCTCCCTGTGCAGCCAAGGAGCCAAGGGTGTGTTGACAGTTTTCGGGGAAGTCAGGTGACCTGTGGAAAAGGAGGGAGGTAGTACCATGTTGTGGGGGGGGGGGTCAACCCCACATAGCTGAGCCCTCCAGCTGTGTGTGGATCATAAGCCAGAACAGAGAAGTGATTAGAAACTCTGCCTTTGAAGATAAGAGGATCGCACAGTGCTAGAGAAGGGGACTTGCATGAGGTCCTGAGCCTGTCTCTGGCATCACATGTTCCAGAGGGATGCTCTGTTTCCCTCTGTGTGTGTGTGTGTGTGTGTCTCTCTCTCTCCCTCCCCCCTTCTCTTTAGAATAAATAAATAAAATTTTGTTTATGATAATTTCCTGAACCTAACATTTTATTTATTTATTTATTTACTTGTTTATTTATTTATTTGCAAGACAATGATAGCACCAGAGCATCCCCCTGAGCCTTGCGGTGCTAGGGATAACTTCATACACCCCCGGTTTACTTGCTGAGCTACCTCCCAGGTGCCTGAGCTTATTTTCAGAAAGATCTAAGTTCATGCAACACAAGAATACTGCAAAATCTAACCCAGAAGAGCACGCACATCACCACGTGCAAAGACCTAGGTTCCAGCCCCCCTCACCACCGACAGGGAGGAAGCTTCATGAGCGGTGAAGCAGGTTTGCAAAGGTTCCTCTTTCTCTCTCCCTCTTTATCTTTCCCTTCCCACTCAGTTTCTCTCTTTCCTATGAAATAAAAATAGAAAGAAAAAGAGAAGGGATGGCCACCAGGAGTGCTGGATTCATAATGCTGTCACCAAGCCTCAGCAATACCCCTGGTAACATAAATAAATAACCTTGGATGATAACTTTAAAAACTTAAACTTATGTCTCATTAGAGATATTTTTATGAAGACAAAGGAAGTTAAGCCAAGAATTCATTGGGAATTTCTTTCTTTCTTTCTTTCTTTTTTGCATCCAGGGTTATTGCTGGGGCTCTGTGCCTGCACTACTAATCCACTGCTCCTGGAGGCCATTTTTTTCCCTTTTATTGCCTTATTGTTTATCTTTGTTGTTATTATTATTGTTGTTATTGCTGTTGTTACTGGATAGGACAGAGAGAAGTCAAGAGAGGAGGGGAAGACAGAGGGGGGAGAGACAGAGAGATACCTGCAGACCTGCTTCACCACTTGTGAAGCAACTCCTCTGCAGGTGGGGAACCAGGGGCTTGAACCAGGATCCTTATGCCAGTCCTTACGCTTAACCCTCTGTGCTATTGCCCAGCCCCCTCATTTGCAATTTTAAGTAGCAGTCAGTGGAGAGGCTTTCAGGTGGCAAGCTAAAGCATGTTGCAATGTTAAGTCTCTCTGGGGTGCAGTGAGGGCCTTGGGTGTCACAGTCAGTGTGCCAGTCTCTCTGATGTCCACCCTGAGCTCTCCTACTCCAGTGTGCCACGTTCCAAAACATGGCAGCCTCAGTTCTTTTTTTTTAATTTTATTTTATTAGTGATTTAATGATGATAGACCAGATTGTGGGACAAGAGAGGTACAATTCCCACCACCAGGACTCCATAGCCCATCCCCTTCATTGGAAGAAATAAAAATGAGAAAAGCCAGAAATGGTAGTTTAGTAGTCCACAGTCAGCCATTAGAAAAATTTCAGGGGGGTAGGGCGGTAGCGTAGCGGGTTAAGCACACATGGCACAAAGCGCAAGGACCCGCGTAAGGATCCCGGTTCGAACCCCCAGCTCCCCACCTGCAGGGGGCGTCGCTTCATGGACGGTGAAGCAGACCTGCAGGTATCTATCTTTCTCTCCTCCTCTCTGTCTCCCCTCCTCTCTCGATTTCTCTCTGTCCTATCTAACAACAACAACAGCAATGACAACAACAATAATAATGACAACAATAAGGGTAACAACAAGGGCAACAAAGCTAGAAAAAAATGGCCTCCAGGAGCAGTGGGTTCATAATGCTGGTACCAAGTCCCAGCAATAACCCTGGAGGCAAAAAAAGAAAAAGTTCAGGGCCAGGGGCCCAGGCAGTGTTACACTGGGTCAAGAGCACACATCAGCATGTGCAAGGACCTGAGTTCAAGTCCTCAGCCCTCACCTGCAGCGTGGAAGCTTCACAAGCAGATCTGAAGGAGAAGGAGATCTACAGATGTCTCTCTTTCTTTCAGCCTCTTATCTCCCATTCCCTCTCAATTTCTCTCTTATCAAATAAATAGTTTCAGATCACAGATAAAAGTTTAAACAAAGGAAACTCTTTAAAAAAACACAAGAAGAACTAAAATTTTTTTATTTACTAAATAATTACAGTAAAACCAAATCATTCACAAATCAAGTTTAGTTCATATAAACAAAGCTTCAATTTTGCATAAACACAGTAAGTAAGAGAGAGAGCCGTTCAAATTGCTTTGCTGGGAACTTGGCAAGAAATCCCAGATTAAGGGATTCTTTGCCACCAGGCTTATTTCTTGGGTTGTGGTTTGCATGTCTCAGCCATTCATAGTGGCCACTTTTGTAATAGAGGGTAAAAGACAGAGAGAAGGAGAGACACCTGTAGTACTATTCTATCATTCATGAATCTTCCTCCTTACAGGTAGGGACTAGGGGCTTGAACCCAGCTCCTCTCACATGATAGCGTATGCCTCTATAGAGTATGTCAGACCCAGCCCCACAGGATAAAGTATGTTGTTGTTGTTGTTGTTGTTGTTGTGATTGTGGTTGTGGTTGCTTCTCTTCTTTGGCCACCATGGTTATCAGTGGGGTTCAGTGCCTTCCCAATGATCCCACTGCTCCCAGCAGCCATTTCTGGGAAAAGATGAAAGATTCATGTAATCTGAAGAGAAACCAGAGTATCCAACAGTTTTTGCATTCCTCTCCAGTTTATTATTTTTTATTATGTTGGAGACAGGAAGAAATATACAGAGAGGGAGTGGAGAGACAAAGAGAAGGAGAAACACCTGTGGAGCTTCTTCCATTGTTTGTGAAACTTCCCCCTGCAGGTGGAGATTGGTCCTGCCACATGACAGCTTGTGCACTTTACCAGCTATCCTACCACTCCCACCCCTGGCCCCAGGATTCAGCTCTTAATGGCCGCTCAGGCCTCCAGGGTCGTAGCACCCCTTTCTCAGAAGTCACCATCAGATTCTGCCAGTATTGTCTACACACAGAGAGATCTTCTCCCACACCATGTTCTGTGCAGGGCACAGGCTGTGGCTGCAGGGCGTAGGACAGGGGAACTGTGGGAGCACCTTTGTGGTGTAGGACCCCAGCAGCCAGCACAAGGTGGCCCCCGGCATCATGTCCTGGGGTGCCAGTGAGGCCAAGGCTACTTTCTACACTAAGGTGATCAGCTAGAAGCGGTGATGGCGGGGAAGGCCTGACCAGGCTGAACCCACAGAGGCCCAGGGAATGGGGCTGGGGTAAAAAACAGCTCAGGTTTCTGCTTGAGAATCCAACTCCTTATCCACTGCACCACCTCCAGGCTACAGGACTTTCAGATCTTAAGCAGGCATTCAAACTACTATGTGTAGATTCCTGAATGAGACTGGGTTATGTCTTACTTAACTCTCAAGTAGGAGAGAATGCTGAATTTCAGATTTTCATGACAACTATATTTTAGCTGCTACAAGCCTAACTTTCATAACTCAAGAGCCCTCACAACACATGCCCCTTCTACAGTGCTCAGGTCTTAATGTGGACTAAGACACATCAGCCAGAACCAGTTTAGTGACATGCTTTATTATAAGTAGATAGTAGACACTGAGAATGATAAAGTACACAGAACTTTAAACAGGTAGAAGCAAACAAAAAGTGAAGGACAAGCCCCATATCAACTTGCAGAGTCAGAGCTATAACACCAGCAGTCCTTCCTCAGGGCAGGGGACTCCCAGTGAGACAGGACAAGATGGCAGCTCCCACGAGCTGGTCTCCATCTCAGGGATTCAGAGGAGAAATCCCACAAGCTCATGCCACACTGAATGACCCACACAATAGCATGATCACAAACTACCTCTAGTCCATATCCCAACAATCAGGTCCCATTTAAATCAGATAGTCATTCCTGCCTGTCCTGGGAAACAGTGGAGATATTGTGAGAAGCAGAAAGCAACAGTTTGGCCTAAGCCCTTGGCAAGGATGGTGAGGTGTGTATGGACTAGTCCTCCCTGGGGGTTCTGTTTTCTTGCATGGTCTGCACTATCCAGTCAACATAGTTCTTCACTAGTATGTAGATCCCATAAGTTCCACATTTGGCACCCCAGGACAACAGGCCAGCTACATAGAACTTGGGATTCTCTTCATGGGGATGCTGTACAGCAAAAGCCCCTCCACTATCCCCACCACAGCTGTCAGTGCCCTTCTCTCCAGCACAGATCATGTTATCAGTGAAAACATAGGTCTTTAGATCACATGAATCTTTCATCTTTTCCCAGAAATGGCTGCTGGAAGCAGTGGGATCATTGGGAAGGCACTGAGCCCCACTGATAAATAAATAAATGTTGGTTCTTCAAAAGAGTGAACAAGATTGACAAACCTTTATGCCAGATTCACAAAACAAGAAAGGGAGAAGACCCAAATAAATTGGATTGTAAATTAAACAGGAGATATCACAACAGACACCGCAAAAATTCAACATATCATGCAAGGCTGCTATGAACAACTATATGCCACCAAGCTAGAGATCCTGGAAGAAATTAACGATTTCCTAGATACCTACAAACTTCCAAAATTAAATAAAGAGGAACTAGATAATATGAACAGGCCCATCACAGCCAATGAAATTGAAATAGTTATCAAAAACCTTCCCAAGAATAAAAGCCCTGGACCAGATGATTTTACAAATGAATTTTACAAAACCTTCAAGGAAGAGTTAAAACCTCTACTTTTAAAAGTCTTTCAGAAGTTTGAAGACACAGGAATACTCTCTTCCAGATTCTAAGAAGACAACATCACTCTGATACCAAAAGCAGAAAGGATACAACAAAAAAAGAAAACTACAGACCAATATCTCTGATGAACATAGATGCTAAAATATTGAACAAAATTCTAGCCAAACAGATACAGCAGTATATTAAAAAGATTGTGCATCATAACCAAGAGGGGTTTATCCCAAGGATGTAAGGTTGGTTTAATATACATATATCAATCAACGTGATCCGCCACATCAACAAAAGCAAGACCAAAAACCACATGGTCATATCAATAGATGCAGAGAAAGCCTTTGACAAAATACAACATCCCTTTATGATCCAAACGCTACAAAACAGGGGAATAGATGGAAAATTCCTGAAGATAGTGGAGTCAGTATATAACAAACCCATAGACAACATCATAGTCAGTGGTGGCAAACTGGAAGCATTTCCCCTCAGATCAGGTACTAGACAGGGCTGCCCACTATCACCACCACTACTCAGCATAGTGTTGGAAGTTCTTGCCATAGCAATCAGGCAGGAGCAAGGAATTAAAGGCATTCAGGTTGGAAGAGAAGAAATCAAACTCTCCCTATTTGCAGATGACATGATAGTATACACAGAAAAACCTAAAGAATCCAGCAAGAAGCTTTTGGAAATCATCAGGCAATACAGTAAGATGTCAGGCTACAAAATTAACATTCAAAAGTCAGTGGCATTTCTCTATGCGAACACTAAGTTAGAAGAAGAAGAAATCCAGAAATCAGTTCCTTTTATTATAGCAACAAAACCAATAAACTGTCTAGAAATAAACCTAACCAAAGGAGTAAAAGACTTGTATACTGAAAATTATGTCACTACTCAAGGAAATTGAAAAAGACACAAAGAAGTGGAAAGATATTCCATGTTCATGGGTTGAAAGAATTAACATCATCAAAATGAATATACTACCCAGAGCCATCTACAAATTTAATGCTATTCCCATCAAGATCCCAAGCACATTTTTAGAATAGAACAAATGTTACAAATGTTTATCTGGAACCAGAAAAGACCTAAAATTCCCAAAACAATCTTGAGAAAAAAGAACAGAACCGGAGGCATCACACTCCCAGATCTCAAATTGTATTATAGGGCTGTTGTCATCAAAATTGCTTGGTACTAGAACATGAATAGACACACTGACCAGTGGAATAGAATTGAGAGCCCAGAAGTAAGCCCCCAAACCTATGGACATCTAATCTTTGACAAAGGTGCCCAGACTATTAAATGGGGAAAGCAGAGTCTCTTCAACAAATGGTGTTGGAAAAAATGGATTGAAACATGTAGAAGAATGAAACTGAACCACTATATTTCACCAAATACAAAAGCAAATTCCAAGTGGATCAAGGACTTGGATGTTAGACCACAAACTATCAGATACTTAGAAGAAAATATTTGCAAAACGCTATTCCTAATAAATTTTAAAGACATCTTCAATGAAACTAATCTAATTACAAAGAAGACTAAGGCAAGTATAAACCTATGGGACTACATCAAATTTAAAAGCTTCTGTACAGCAAAAGAAACCAATACCCAAACAAAGAGACGCCCCCTCAAAGAATGGGAGATCTTTTCATGCCATACATCAGACAAGAGTTTAGTAGCCAAAATATACAAAGAACTCACCAAACTCAACAACAAGAAAACAAATGGGAGTCGGGCAGTGGCACAGCAGGTTAAGCCTAGGTGGCACAAAGTGCAAGGACTGGAGTAAGGATCCTGTTCCAAGCCCCCAGCTCCCCACCTGCAGGGGTCTGTCTTTTTCTCCCCCTTTCTGTCTTCCTCTCCTATCTCCATTTCTCTAAGTTCTATCCAACAATGACATCAATAACAACAACGTTAACTACAACAATTAAAAGGGCAACAAAAAGTAATAAATAAATATTTAAAAAGAAAAAGAAGACAAATGACCCCATCCAAAAATGGGGAGAGGACATGGTCAGAATATTCACCACAGAAGAGATCTAAAAGGCTGAGAAACACAGGAAAAAATGCTCCAAGTCTCTGATTGTCAGAGAAATGCAATTAAAGACAACAATGAGATACCACTTCACTCCTGTGAGAATGTCATACATCAGAGAAAAGGTAGCAGCAACAAATGCTGGGGAGGTTGTGGGATCAAAGTAACTCTCTTGCACTGCTGGTGGGAATGTAATTTGGTCCAACCTCTGTGGAGAACAGTCTGGAGAAGAACTCTCAGAAGGCTAGAAATGGACCTACCCTGTGATCCTGCAATTCCTCTCCTGGGGATATATCCTAAGGAACCAACACACCCATCCAAAAATATTTGTGTACACATATGCTCTTGGCAGCACAATTTGTAATAGCCAAAACCTGGAAGCGACACAGGTATCCAACAACAGATGAGTGGCTGAGAAAACTGTGGTATATATAGACAATGGAATATTACTCACCTATTAAAAATAGTGATTTCACTATTTTCAGCCCATCTTGAATGGAGCTTAAAGAAATGAAGCAAGGGAGTTGATTCACAAGTGGTGCATCAGGTCTGCCGGTGTCTATCTTTCTCTCCCCATCACTGTCTTCCCCTCCTCTCTCCATTTCTCTCTGTCCTATCCAACAATGACATCAATAACAACAATAATAACTACAACAATATAAAACAACAAGGGCAACAAAAGGGAATAAATAAATATAAATTAAAAAAAATAAATCATGTTAAGAAATAAGTCAGAAACATAAGGATGAATGTGGGATGATCTCACTCACAAGCAGAAGTTGAAAATCAAGATCAGAAGAGAAAACACAAGTAGAGCCTGAACTGGAATTGGTGTATTGCACCAAAGTAAAAAAACTCTGACTAAATTGAAAGTAGAGCACCAAAGTAAAAACCCTGTGGTGAGGGGTAGACATGTGGCTTCCTGGGCTGGTGGGGGCTGGAAGTGGGTGGGTGGGATGGGACACAGTCTTTTGGTCGTGGGAATGGTGTTTATGTACACTCCTAGTAAAGTGTAGTCATATAAATCACTAGTTAATTAATATGAGAGGGGGAAAATTAATTGTATGCCTCGAAGTTTTTAAAACACAAACTGAGTCTTCTTAATATATAGGCTGTGTATTTGATATGCTGACTCTCTCAAAAGCCTAGACCAAGTAGATCAGAGGCAACCAGTGGCAAAGCTATTTACAAGATACTGGGTACTATACAGCAAACCCTAACAAAAGGACTTTTCAAAGTTAACCCAATTACCAAATAATGTGATGATAACATTAACTATCCATTGTCTTTTTGAACCCTAAGACGGCAGGAACCTCACATCTCCACTATAGAGCCTATATTTCTCCCAGTCCTGGAACCTTAGGATAGGGCCCACTTTCCCGCATGCCTCTCCCAATCCATATCAAGTAATATTGCATCAGCCGATAGCAACCTAATCAACACAGCGATTGCCACCTCAACATGCTTCAGCTCAGACTGTGTCCAGAGACTTCAGGTGTGGAATGACAACCCTTCAGCTTCATTACTCGGGTGAGACCTTTCCTTTCATATCATTCTCTAATTCCATCCCAGGTGGGTCACTTTCTAAGAAAGTCCCAAAACCTAGATATACAGCAGGTTCTGTGAGAGAGAGCTTATGTTCACACGTATCCATAAACTACTGCAAAATATATACCTGAAAGCAGAAGTACACTAGAGTGTGTAGTGAGCACACACACACCCCCCCCCCCAACACTTCCTCTCCACTATTCCAACCTTTGGGTCCATGATTGCTCAACAATTTGTTTGGCTTTGTATGTTAACTCTCTTTTCAGCCCCAGGTTCCATATGCCATCAGGATGCAGGCCAGGCTTCTCTGGACTGAAGACCCCACCAATGTGTCCTGGAGCTCCACTTCCCCAGAGACCCACCCTACTAGGGAAAGAGACAGGCAGACTGGGAGTATGGATCGACCAGTCAACGCCCATGTTCAGTGGGGAAGCAATTACAGAAGTCAGACCTTCCACCTTCTGCAACCCACAACGACCCTGGGTCCATGCTCCCAGAGGGATAGAGAATGGGAAAGCTATCAGGGGAGGGGATGGGATATGGAGATTGGGTGGTAGGAACTGTATGGAATTGTACCCCTCCTACCCTATGGTTTTGTTAATTTATCCTTTCTTAAATAAAAAATAAATTTAAAAAAAAAACTCTGGATGGGGGGCGGCGGGAAGTACAGGTCCTGGAAAAGGATGACAGAGGACCTAGTGGGGGTTGTGTTGTTATGTGGAAAACTGAGAAGTGTTATGCATGTACAAACTATTGTATTTACTGTCAACTGTAAAACATTAATCCCCCAATAAATAAATTTTTAAAAATTTCCAGCTCACCGCCCAGGTCACGGAGGTCCTCAGTAAATTACCCTGGATTATTTAGTTTTACTACTGCCATCATCAAACTAAGATATGATCACATGTTTGAAATTCACAAAGGCCAGATTTCTTTTTTTTTTATTATTATCTCTCTACTGGGGAATTAATGTTTTACATTCAACAGTAAATTCAATAGTTTGTACATGCATAACATTCCCCAGTTTCCCAAATAACAATACAAGCCCCACTAGGTCCTCTCTCATCCTTCTTGGACCTGTATTCTCCCCACCCACCTACCCCCACCCCAGAGTCTTTTACTTTGATGCGATACGCCAATTCCATTTCAGGTTCTACTTGTGTCTTGTTGTTTGTTTTTTTTTTTTCTGATCTTGTTTTTCAACTTCTGCCTGAGAGTAAGATCATCTCATATTCATCCTTCTGTTTCTGACTTATTTCACTTAACATGAATTTTTCAGGCTCCATCCAAGATCGGCTGAAAACGGTGAAGTAACCATTTTTTACAGATGAGTAGCATTCCATTGTGTATATATACCACAACTTGCTCAGCCACTCATCTGTTGTTGGACACCTGGGTTGCTTCCAGGTTTTGGCTATTACAAATTGTGCTGCCAAGAACATATGTGCACACAGATCTTTTTGGATGGGTGTGTTGGGTTCCTTAGGATATATCCCCAGGAGAGGAATTGCAGGATCATAGGGTAGGTCCATTTCTAGCCTTCTGAGCGTTCTCCAGACTGTTCTCCACAGAGGTTGGACCAATTGACATTCCACCCAGCAGTGTAGGAGGGGTCCTTTGACCCCAAACCTCTCTAGCATTTGCTGCTGTTACCTTTTCTGATGTATGACATTCTCACAGGAGTGAAGTGGTATCTCGTTGTTGTCTTTATTTGCATTTCTCTGACAATCAGAGACTTGGAGCATTTTTTCATGTGTTTCTCAGCCTTTTGGATCTCTTCTGTGGTGAATATTCTGTCCATATACTCCCCCCATTTTTGGATGGGGTTATTTGTTGTCTTGTTGTTGAGTTGGGCAAGCTCTTTTTATATATTGGTTATTAAACTCTTGTCTATGTATGGCATGTAAAGATCTTCTCCCATTCTGTGAGGGGTCTCTTGGTGTGGGTAGTGGTTTCTTTTGCTGTGCAGAAGCTTTTTAATTTAATGTAGTCCCATAGGTTTATACTTACCTTAGTCTTCTTTGTAATTGGATTCGTTTCATTGAAGATGTCTTTAAAATTTATGCAGAAAAGAGTTTTGCCAATATTTTCTTCTAAGTATCTGATAGTTTCTGGTCTAACATCCAAGTCCTTAATCACTTGGAATTTACTTTTGTATTTGGTGAAATACTGTGGTTCAGTTTCATTCTTCTGCATGTTTCAACCCGTTGTTTCCAACACCATTTGTTGAAGAGACTCTGCTTTCCCCATTTAATAGTCTGGGCCCCTTTGTCAAAGATTAGATGTCCATAGGTGTGGGGGAAAGGCCAGATTTCTTTGTTGTTCTTGTTAGATAGAGATAGTGAGGCAGAGAAGTTAAAAGAGACCACATCACTGAAGCTTCCTTCAGTGGGGACCAAGCTCAAGCCTGGACCACGCACACAACAAATAGCACACTATCCATGTAAGCTATTCTGTCAGCCCAGGCAGATTTTTTTTTAAACAGAGTCTGTGAGGCAGGTGTAGATACTACAATGGTGATACAAAGAGACTTTTACAACTGAAGCTCCAAATTCCCCAGGTTCAATCCCTCACACCACCATAAGTCAGAGCAGAACAGTGCTCTGGTAAAAGAAAAAAGAAAGAAAAAAAAAAAGAGTCTGTGTTCACTGCAATGTTCAGTGTTGTCCTTGTTCCTTTTTTAATTTATTTTTTATTTGTGACAATGTCTTACAAAATTATAGGACTACAGGGGTATGGCTCCTACACTACACATACCACCAAACATACCCACCCTCAGCCCCAGGATAACCACCAGAGATCCCACAAAAGTTTAGCGATACTTCAGTTTAGTTTGTTCGTTTTTCACAAGTTCATGTATTTCAGTTTTTAAAGTGTACACAGAAGCTAAATCAACCATTATCTGTCTTTCAGAGTGCTGGCACTCCTGTGGAGGGGATCCATCCAGGGGGCAAGTCACTGATCCTCCCTCACCAGCTCAAGGTCTGCGCGATCCAGACAGGAGGACTTCAGGAGTATTCTCATATAAACACTCGTTTTATTTGGGGATGGGTACAGTTTTATATAGAGAGTTAAACAAAGAACAATTTTAAAATATGTCAGAAATTGCAGGTTTCTTAAAGGTCAACTTGCCCCTATGGTAGGGGGCTGGTATGACAAGAATTGATGCAATACATAAAGGTCAAAACGATTATTCTCCATGATGCAGGCAGGTTAATTATCCAAAGGCATTTGAGAGAAGCATAGGAGTTAAACCTGTAAGGTGAGGTAGAAAAAAAGAAAAACAAAGCTTGATGTAAATCATAGATATCAAAGGACACAAGGAAATAAAATTTTGGGGGCTTTTCACTATCTGGTGTTAGGTGTATATGATAGAGTGTGTTCTCCTTTGTGATCAAAAGGTAAAGTGGATGTGTGAACTTTGAGTGAACCCTAAAGCAGGCAGCCATTTGGCCTGTTAGCAGGGATAAACTAAGTGTGAGAGGCCTGTAGGCTTTCTGTGAGCTTGGGATACTAACAAGGAGAAACTGAGTCTGGGAGACTTTTCCTTCTTGGCTCATCTCTAAGGAGAGAGGCTAACTAGTGGGGTGTCTTTCCAGACCTCCATCCAAGGATGGGAGAGCTTCCCTAAACTCTACAAAGCTTTCACATAGTCCCACATCAGAGAAATGCAAATTGTTTGATAACAGATATAAACTATAGTAATAAGAGTCCTTGAGCACACAAACAAAAACAACAAAAAATGATGAAGGATAAAACTCCTTGACAACTCTTTGCCTCTTCCCCACATTTTCTTTTTAATTTTTTTAGTATCTTTATTTATTAGATAGAGACAGGCAGAAGTCTAGAGGGAAGAGGGTGACAGAAAGGGAGATAGACAGAGAGATATCTGCAGCCCTGTTTCACCATTTGCAAAGCTTTCCCCTTGCAGGTGGGGACTGGGGACTCAAACCTGTGGTCCCCCAGATTTTTTTAATGTAGCGTCAAGGGGTGGGAGGTAGCATAATTATTACGTGAAAAACTTTCATGTCTGAGGCATTAGGGTCTCAAGTTCAATGTTAAGCACCACCATAAGCCAGAACTAAACAGAAATGTGATGATAAGAAACTAAAGGTAGTGGTCTGATAGGTGGCGCAGTGACTAAGGCACTAGACTCTCAAACATGAGGTCCTGAGTTCAGTCCCCAGCGGCACATGTACCAGAGTGATGTCTGGTTCTTTCTCTCTCTCTCTCTCCTATCTTTCTCATTAATAAATAAATAAAATCTTTAAAAGAAAGAAAGAAAGAAAGAAAGAAAGAAAGAAAGAAAGAAAGAAAGAAAGAAACTAAAGGTAGGAGGGTTGGGCAGTAGCGCAGTGGGTTAAGTGCACATGGCACAAAGAACAAGGACTGGCATAAGGATCCCAGTTCTAGCCACCAGCTCCCCACTTACAGGGGGGTCGCTTCATAAGTGGTGAAGCAGTTCTGCAGGTGTCTATCTTTCTCTCCACTCTCTGTCTTCTCCTCCACTCTCAATTTCTCTCTGTCCTATCCAACAACAATGACAGCAATGAAAACACTATTAATAACAACAATGATAACAAGGGCAACAAAAGGGAAGAAATAGCAGTGGATTCGTAGTACAGGCAAATAGAAAGAAAGAAAGAAAGGGAGAGAGAAAGGAAGGAAGGAAGAAAGGAAGAAGGAAAGAAAGAAAAAAAGGAAGGAATGAACTAAAGATAAAGGGAAAGAAGAAAGGAAAGGAAAGGAGGAAGGGGAGGGGAGAGGGGAAGGAAGATGGGGGAGGGGAGGGCAGGGGAGGGGGGAGGGAAGATGGAGAAGGGAGGGGAGGGGAGGGGAGGGGAGGGGAGGGGAGGAGAGGAGAGGAGAGGAGAGGAGAGGAGAGGAGAGGAGAGGAGAGGAGAGGAGAGGAGAGGAGAGGAGAGGAGAAGAAGAGGAGCGAAGAAACAGAGGATGAGCTCAAAGCCTGGCCCACCATATATGTATTTTATATAAATACAACTAAGAGAGTGCTTTTAAAATTGTTCTTATCTCACCATTCTTTGCTTAACCAGTATCTATTCATTTCTTCCTCCTAAATATCTACATCCTGACCAAATTCCAGATTTATAAAGTTTCTACTATTATTATGGCTTCTGCTCCCTTCTCTCTCCCCTGTCCTGAAATGCCCATTACTCTGATTATTGCCCTTTTTCTAATGGAGACTCACTCTTGCAAAGCTGTTTCATTTTTCTTACACCTTTTTTCTACTTTGAAGTCAAACACTGTGGTCATTTTGTCCTCTAATCCTGATGTTCTCTCTTCTGCTTCCTTGACTTGCTACTAGAAATGGAAATATGTTCAAAGTGTCTTTCACATTGTAGTTCTGTTTTCATGTTTTTCAGTACCCTGTGGGATGAATCTTTGACATCATGGCTTCCTGCCTTTATTCGTTTTTCCATATTAAATTGAAAGCTTTGTATTCTTCAAACTTTCTGGCAGTGTATGTCCTAAATTTTCTCTCTGAGAGGTCCTCTGAATCTGTATCTTTATATGTGTGTGGAATGTGTTGAATTTCCAGAACCAGCATTTTCCTAATCTATTTTGGTTGCTTTGCTTTTTAAAAAAAGATTTGATTTCTTTTGATTTTTATTAGATGGAGACAGAAATCGAGAGCGAAAGGGAAGATAGAGAGGGAAACAGAGACACCTACAGCCCTGCTCCACCACTTGCAATGCTTCCCCCCTGAAGGTGGGGACCAGAGGGTTCAAACCCAGGTCCTTGTGCATTGTAATGTATGTGCTCAACTCAGCCCCTCTATTTGAATTTATGTTCTTGGTCAGCAGGAGGTGCTGGGTACTGCTTTGTATGTGAGTTTCAGGAGAAGGGAGGAATTTTGAAGAAGTGATACAGTATTATGACAACTGATATCTCTTAAATGGAGCCCTGTCTTGGGGGGGATGGGTGCTGATCCCATGCACGAGGGTTTCTGTGGCAGCTAGACACCTTAGAGTTTGGACAGTTTCCCTACAGCTACAAGGTACAATGTTCAGGTCCCTGGTTCTCCTGAATGGCTCCCTTGGGTTCACTACAGTTCTAAACAGCCATTCAGAGCTACTTTTCGTAAGCCATGTGGTTCCTGGGTGTTCTA
Organism: Erinaceus europaeus; assembly: GCF_950295315.1. Classification (NCBI taxonomy): domain Eukaryota; kingdom Metazoa; phylum Chordata; class Mammalia; order Eulipotyphla; family Erinaceidae; genus Erinaceus; species Erinaceus europaeus. Next base: position 99,997,046 of record NC_080165.1, read on the forward strand.
AGTGGGCCCTTTCAATCCATCACATGGATCTGAAGCAATTGCAGATGTGGTGCCCACTGGCAAAGCAAAGCTGTGTCTCCACAAGAGGCTTCTCTCTCTCCTCTCCTGTTTCCACTGTCCATGTACAACTACCAACTTTCACACAATGATTTTTTTCTTTTTTTTAATATTTATTTATTATTCCCTTTTGTTGCCCTTGTTGTTTTATTGTTGTAGTCATTATTGTTGTTGTTATTGATGTCGTTGTTTTTGCATGGGACAGAGAGAAATGGAGAGATGGGGAAGACAGAGGGGGAGAGAAAGATAGACACCGGCAGACCTGCTACCAGGATCCTTACGTTGGTCCTTGCACTTTGCACCACCTGCGCTTAACCGGCTGCACTACCGCCCGACTCCCAGTGATGTTTTTTTCTTAACCAGAAGAAATCCCAGCTGTGCTCTATTGAGATTTGCTGAAATATTTCATTATAATGTTAGTTTTCTGGGGGAGAACCATTTCCTGACTGTCTCTCTGTCCTACTTGTAGTCTCTGAACTACAACAATAAGCACATGGAGAAGAATAGTCTTACCTACAGCCACATAGTACGCAGCATACCCAGTGAAGTTCTCTTCCTTGGAGAAGTTCTACTTAAAGATCATCTGGAGTTTACTGGATGGGACTAGGAACTCTTCCAGAACTGGGCAGTTGGGATTCTTGCTGGTTCTGTCCACAGAGTTTTCCTATTTCAAGTCCTCCTGACGTTATCTAAGAGAAATGTCAAAAATAAAGTAGAGGAGCCCAGGAAGTAGCACAGTACATAAAGTACTGGGCTTACAAGCATACAGTCCAGAGTTCCATCCCCAACATTGCACTGATGCTCTGGTGCTCTCTCTCTCCCCTCTCTCTCACTAATGGAAAATAAAAAATAGATCTTTTTAAAAAAAAAAAAATCCTCCATATGTAAAAGAAAATACTAGAGCCGCCCAAAAGGAGGCACGTCAAATAGAGCTGTGGAACTAGCAAGCGTTAGGTCCTGAACTCAATTCCCAGCCATATGCCAAAGTCATGCTCTAGAGTCCTTTACCCCACCTCTCTCTAGTGTAGAATTTTGGGGGCAGTATCTTTATTTGTTTATTTATTGGAAACCAAGAGGAACGGGGAGATAGAGAGGGGGAGATAGCGAGGGAGAAAGACAGTCACCTGCAACCCTGCTGACCACTTACAAAGCTTTCCCCATGCAGGTGAGAACCGGGAACTTGAACCCAGGTCCTTGCACATTATAACACCTGCACTTTATCAGGTGAGCCACCACCCAGCCACTGGGGTCCTCTCTCTCTTTCTCTGTCTCTCTCTCTGTTTCTCTCTCTTCCCCTCCCTCTCTCTCCCTCTCTGATAAGAAAGTAAATATTTTTAAGAGAAAACAAGTTTTTGAGTCAGACACTTGCTACCAAGGGTAGGGGGACAGGCTCAGCTGTGTCTCAGGGCTTTGAAGCTACAAGCCAAGCTGCAGTGTGAGTTCTGACTGCCTGGAGGCTCATGGTATCAACAGTTAAGGAAATCTAGCCTAAGGGAATGGCACGCACTCCTTACATTGGCATTCCAGTTCTGATCTGGATCAACAAAAATAAATGCTGGAACCATACAAATATCTTCTGATTCCCCCTTTGCTATTCAGATATGGTCTAAAAAGCTACATCAGAAACCAGTAATAGAAACAAAGGCAGAGGGGGCCTAGCGATGATGCAGTCAGCAGAACACACGTTACAGTACACAAGGTCCTGTGTTCAAGTCCCCTACCTCCACCTACAGGGGGAAGCGTCACTAGTGGTGAGGCAGTGTTTTAAGTGTCTTTCTCTCTCTGTCCCACCTCCCTCTCCCCCTCAATGTTTCTCTATCCTATCAAATAAAAGAAAGGGAGAAAAAAGGCCACTGGGATAACCCTGGTAGCACTTATTAAAAAAAGTGTCATGGTTTGTATATATGTCTTTTTCTCATAAAGGCATGATATTTTGTTTGTTTGTTTGTTTTTGTTTTTTACTGTTGTTGTAGTTGCTGTTGTTGTTGATGTCATCGTGGTTGGACAGGACAGAGAGAAATGGAGAGAGGAGGAGAAGACAGAGATGGGGAGAGAAAGCCACCTGCAGACCTGCTTCACCACTTGTGAAGTGACTCCCCTGCAGGTGGGGAGCCGGGGGCTCGAACCGGGATCCTTATGCTGGTGCTTACACTTTGCACCACATGCGCTTAACCCGATGCGCTACAGCCCGACTCCCAAAGGCAAGATATTTATAGAAGTTGAGAGTAGCAAAAAAGACAGAGAGGAAGGAAGGAAGGAAGGAAGGAAGGAAGGAAGGAAGGAAAGAAGGAAGGAAGAATACGAAGGAAGAATACCAGGATTAAAGGGGACACTGAGGGAGTCAGGTGGTAGCACAGCGGTTACGCGCATGTGGCACAAAGTGTAAGGACCAGAAGGATCCTGGTTGGAGACCCTGGCTCCCCACCTGCAGGGGAGTCGCTTCACAGTCGGTGAAGCAGGTCTGCAGGTGTCAAAAAGGGGGGGGAAACACTAAAGTAGTTTCCCACAGACATTGTGTTGAAAATGGGCCAGCCAGTCAACAATATTTATACCCCTTTCCCATAATAGGGATCTACTCTCTTCCCTGACCCAGCTTTCTGGTCCTTTTTCCAGCCATGACATTATCTCCCCAGACAATAATTAGGATCCACCTGCATATCAGATTTCAGGCTCAGGCAAAAAAAAAAAAAAAAAAAAAAACACTAGTATAGCTACAGGACCTTTGAATATAACTAAAATATGCCTACTAGCTATCTACAAAATGGAGGACCCACCCCCAACACTTCATCTGTACTATTCCAGCCTTTAAGTCCATGATTGTTCAACAATTTGTTTGACTTTGTATGTTAACTCTCTTTTCAGCCACCAGGTTCCAGATGCTAGCAGGATGCAGCCAGACTTCCCTGGACAGACAACCCCACCAATGTGTCTTGGAGCTCCGCCTCCCCAGAGCTCTTCCCTACTAGGGAAAGAGAGAGAGAGGCTGGGAGTATGGATCCACCTGTCAACACCCATGTTCATTGGGGAAGCAATTACAGAAGCCAGACCTTCAACTTTCACAACCTACAATGACTTTGGGTCCATACTCCCAGAGGGTTAAAGAAAAGGAAAGCTATCAGTGGAAGGGATGTTATATGGAGGTCTGGTGGTGGGAATTGTGCTAAGCTGTACCCCTCTGATCCTATGGTTTTGTCAAGGTTTCCTTTTTATAAATAAAAATTTTTTTAAAAAAGAAAAAAAATGGGCCAGCATCTGCTCAGTGATTATCTGACCTTCTCTGAGACCAGATGGAATGTGGGGCGGAGCAAATGATTTCATGATGATAATTAGAAAACTCATTATATTTATATTGAAGACAATTTAGGTATATTTGAGGACTTCATCTGAGCTTCATTTTCATTACATTAGCTTTTCTTTAGTATTGCAGTTCTTGTTTTTGTTTTGTTTGTTTGTTTTATGTTTTCTCTGTGAACAAATAGAGGGTTTGTGCTGGGGCTGAGTATTGGCACACCTGCTTGAGCACACACATCACTGTGTTCAAGGACTCAGATTCAAACCCCTGGGCCCCACCTGTAGGGGGTAAGTTTCACGAACAGTGAAGTAGTGCTGCAGGTGTCTCTCTCTTTCTCTTCCTTTCTATCTCCCCTGCCTCTCTCAATTTCTCTGTCTCTATCCAAAATATATAAGTAAAATAAAATAAATTAAAAAAAAGATTTGAGCCGGGTGGTGGTGCACCTGGTTGAGCACACATGTTACAATGGACCCAAGTTTGAGACCTCATTCCCCACCAGCAGGGGGAAAGTTTCACAAGTGATGAAGCAGGGCTGCAGGTGTTTCTCTGACTCTCTTCCTCTCTATCACCCCCCTTCCCTCTTGATTTCTAGCTGTCTCTGTCCAATAAATAAAGATAGTACAAAAAAAATTTTTTAAACATTTGTGCCAGGAGATACTGCTACTAAATCAGTAACATCTTTGTACCTCTGGGTTGGGGGGGTGTTTGTTTTTGCCAAATTAATATTCAGCTGTCTGGCTTCTGGTGGTGCTGGTGTTTGAGTCTGGGACCTTGGAGCCTCAGGCACGGAACTCTTCTTGCATAACATTATGCTGTCTCCCCAGCTCTGGACCTCTAGGTTTCATTCATATGAATTTGCTCTGATTTCTTTGTAGTCTTCTAATTCAAATGAAGTTCAATTTTACTGTGAAACTGTGTAAAGAAACAGAGTATTGGGGCAATTCCGAGCGCTACCTAGCAGTCATGTCTGGTCTCCCGCACTTCCCACTGGCCGCCTTGGCCCTGGCTCTGGCCATGGTGCTTGCTCTGGCCATGACCGAGAGCCCAGCATCTGGCCAAGTCCCCGTGGCTAATCGGACGTGAACGAGGAGGGCGTGCAGAGGGCGCTGGATTTCGCGCTCAGGGAGTACAAGGCGAGCAACGACGCCTACCACAGTCGTTCGGTGCAGGTGCTGCGCACCCGCAAGCAGGTTGTGTCTGGGCTGAACTACATCTTGGATGTGGCGCTCAGTGGGACCACATGTACCAAGTCCCATCCCAACCTGGCTGACTGCCGCTTCTATGACCAGCCTCAGCTGAAAAAGAGAACCATCTGCTCCTTCCACATCTACACCGTGCCCTGGATGGGCTCCACCTCCATGGTGAGGTCCAGCTGCCAGGATGCCTAGGATCTTGCCAGAACATGCTGGGTCTTGCTGACCAGCTTCCTTCCTGTCTCTTCTCCCCGCACCACTACCCCCTCCCCAGAGCTATTAAACCATAGGTGGGTGACTCCCTTCCTAACAGAGCTCCCCCTAGTACACAGCTAAGTGGGTCTAACTTGTTTCCTGTTTCCATCACTTTCCAAATGCTGGGTAGCAGAGTGCCCTTGCCCTTTCTCCCTCTCTCCCTCTCTCCCTCTCTCCCTCAATAAAAACTAGCATTGGGAAAGAAAGAAAGAAAGAAAGAAAGAAAGAAAGAAAGAAAGAAAGAAAGAAAGAAAGAAAGAAAGAAAGAAAGGGAGAGAAAGAATATTTGGACATGGCAATGACTTCAAATCTGAAAATATAACTACTGGACCAGATCCCATAATAGTAATAGTTAATTGCTTTGAAGATAGAAAAGACAGGAAAACAGGAAACTTACCTGGATTTTTCTTTCGTTCTTTTTTTTTTTTTTTTTTGATTTTTCATTCTTTGTCCTGGGGAGTAGGGAGGGACATTCCTTTGAAAAACAGAACATCTTTTTTCTGTATCCCATGTATATTCTACAACTCAAGCCTTGATATATATTTTTTTCATATTACTACAAATATATTAAATATTGAGTTTTTAAATTAAAAAAATGGTAGTGCAGTGGGTTTAGTGCAGGGGATGCAAAGCGCAAGGATCTTGGTTGGAGCCCCCAGTTCCCCACCTGCAGGGGGAGTCGCTTCACAGGCAGTGAAACAGCTCTGCAGGGTGCCTGTCTTTCTCTCCCCCTCCCTGTCTTCCCCTCCTCTCTCCATTTATCTGTCCTATCCAACAATGATGACATCAATAACAATGACAATAATAACTACAACAATAAAACAAGGGCAACAAAAGGGAATAAATAAGTAAATACTAAAAAAAAAAAAAAAAGAAAAATTTTAAAAAGAAACCAGGAAAGGTTAATATTTGGTTATGGAGTACAGAAAAACACAGTGTTAATACTCTGATTCCCATTCACTGTGTGGTTTTGGGAACCCCACCTACAGTCTCCCCAACCTCCAGCCTGTCCCACCAGCAGGAACCTACCCTCACTGAGTCATACACGCAGTCTTCTGACAGCTCTATGTCCAGATGTGTGAAGTAGAGCCGGATCCCATACCCCTCAGGCACTTCCAGATCCCAGGATTGCTCTACCTCATTGGGGTACGCCTGAGGGTAGTTAGGGGCAGTGCAGAGTTGGCTCAGCGTGAGCCCCTGCCAAAAGGGAGAACAGAACAAGGGACCTGGGGAAAAAGACACAAGGAGAGGTGGACGACCCAAGAGCCAGCACACCTGTGTCAGAGCTCTGGACTTGTGGTGGAGGTTGAGAGGGGCACCCAGCAGCACCTGAAGGGGGAGCCCTTAGACTGGACAAACACACAATCCCTGCACATCTCCAGAGACCCCAGGCCACTTACCACATCCCTGGCCTTCTGTCCATGCCTGAAGGGCAGCAGGGCTTTTGACCCAGCTTTCTGCACCTCTGGACTCTGGACTAAATGGATTTGACAAGCACAGGTACCTGGGGCTGCAGAAATAGCTGAGGCTCTGAGGTTTCAGGTTCAATCCCCAATGCCACCATAGGCCAGAGTAGAGCATTGATCTAGTAAAAACAAACAAATAAATACCACAGCAGCTGCTTCAGAGGTGAGTGGTTACTGGTTCAATGTCAACCCTCCTAAGAACAATGGTTAAACAGAGCTGTGTCACTCATCACCACCATGTGACAGCCAACACCCCATCAACACCCCCAGGGCCTTCTATTTCAGTTGATTTTCTAAACTAAAGCTTAGCCTGGCCTTCCCCGTGATTCTCTCTGCTATCCCCCTCAAGCCCCCCTCAGCCCACCTCTACTCTAACCGTCTTTCTCTAGACCTGCAGCCTCTCCTGTCTCCTGTGCTGCAGCTGCCTCTGCTTCTTCAGCTCACAGGGTGCATGTCTGCAGACACCCCTTCCAGACTAGAAGGGGCTGGGATCCAGGACACTGGGCAGGGTGCTCAGCCTTGGGCCTGGAACTCCCTCCCCCTGCCTTACAGACCAGAGATGCCCCCAACTCTAGGACAATCCCTGCCCCCATCCAAGGCTAGAGAACGAGGAATTTCACTGATTGCCTCATTCTCCCTATGCAGCCAAGGGTGTGCTTACAGTTTTCAGGGAAGTCAGGTGACCTGTGGAAAAAGGAGGGGATTAGTACCACAGCTTCATCCCCACAGAGCCCAGCCCTCCAGCTGTGTTTGGGTCATGAGCCAGAACAGAGCAGTGACCAGAAACACTGCCTTTGAAGACTGAGGGTGGTTTAATGAGGGGAACTTGCAGGGATGAGGTTCTGAGCCTGTTCCTGGCATCACATATGCCAAAGTGAGCTCTGTTTCTCTCTCTCCACTCCTCTCTTTATCTAAATAATAATAAATAAATATAAAGTTTACTATACCTTTCCTGGAAATTTACCATAACTGACCTCCCCTTCTCCCCAAACCCCCCACCCCAACATCCTCTGTTTTGACAAAACTACTTAAGATGGTGCCAGACTCTTTGGCTAGTGCCTGTTTTGCTATGTGTGTGACCCAGGTTTGAGCCCAAACCCCACTACAATGAAGGAAACTTCAGTGTTGTGGTCAGTCCCTCTATCTCTCTCTCTCATTCTACTTCTATCTTAAAAAAAGATACAAGTGTGCGGTGGGTTAAGCGCACATGGCGAACCAGCATCAGGATCCCGGTGCGAGCCCTGGGCTCCCCACCTGCAATGGGGGGGGGGGGGGCGGTCACTTCACAGGCGGTGAAGCAGGTCTGCAGGTGTCTATCTTTCTCTCCCCCTCTCTGTCTTCCCCTCCTCTCTCCATTTCTCTCTGTCCTATGCAACAGCAACGACAGCAACAACAACAACAATAACAACAGCAATGATGGGCAGCAAAAGGGGAAAAACTTTTTTAAAAGATGCTTTAAAAAAAAAAAGAAGAGGAGGGAAAAAGGAAAAGAAGGGGAGAAAAGGAAAAAGGAAAAGAAGAGAAAAAAAAAGCATGGTGTTAGAAGCCATTGGGTGCATTACTCAGTTGAATGGGGCTCTTCCATGTATGCAGGAAGTGTATGTGTTCTTAATGGACTTTTCTGACTTTTACTCTTAGGTGCTTGCTGGATCATTCGCTTGCCTAGAGGACAGGAGGAGTACAGGATGATTTTCTCTGCACCCCAACACTGTCCTTCATTATTCAGGAGAGACAGCCATGTGACCATTTGCTGCCATCGCCTTGCTGTTCGGCATTCAATGGTGTATCCCATGAGGGAAGTTCATTCCTATCTGACTCTTGGTGACAGAGACCATTTCCAGATGGAGGAGCATCAAAGCTGGTCCCCGCCCCTCTAGTGGCTCTGGAGCTGTCCATGCACTCATGCTGTGTCCCTCAGAGGTATCTATGCAAGCTCTGAATCCAGAGGAGACACCAAGAAGTGAAGATGTTGGAATCTGGAAGCAGTGGCAGTTGCAGCCAGAAGAAACAGGAGCTGGTATGTGCCCACAGAGTCCAGTGTCTAGCCCAGAGGGTGAGGATGCCAGCCATGGAGTCTGGGGCGTGACAAAAGCAGGGCAGCACGGGGTCTTGCTGCAGAATTCCCATGCTGGGCTCTCCAGCTCTCTGTGAGCAAGTCAGCATCCCTTCAGCAAATCCCTGCACTGTTAGAATCTACCAGAAGTTGGTTTCTGATGTTTGCAACACAGAACAATGGCTGACACAACATGACTGCAATGAATGAGCCAAGATGAGCTCAGACCATTTCCTGCTTGCTTTCAGCTGTATGGCCTTAGAGAAGGCCACACACTGGGCCTTTCTGAAGTCCAGCATCATCATGTAGACAATGCGAACAATATCACCTGCCTCAGACACTGCCAGGGAGTGCTGTGACCACAACTAACTGAGAATGAAGCAAAGCCCACAGCATGGGGTCCTGAGTTTGATCCTTGACACTGCATGTACCAGAGTGATACTCTGGTTCTCTCTTCTTCCTCTCATGTTAATAAATAAGTCAATCTTTATAAATCATAAGAAAAAGGGGCCAGGTGGTGGCACACCCAGTTGAGTGTACATACTACTATGCACATGGACCCAAGTTCAAGCCCCCACTCCCCGCCTGCAGGGGAGATGTTTCACAAGCAGTGTCTTTCTCTCACCCTTGCTATCTCCCAGCCCCTATCAATCTCTCTCTGTCCTCTAACTAGAAAAAGAAAATCAGAAGGGGAAAGAAAGAGAGAGAGGAAAGAAGGAAGGTAGGGAGGAAGGCAGGAAAGAAGAAAGAAAGAAAGAAAGAAAGAAAGAAAGAAAGAAAGAAAGAAAGAAAGGGAGAGAGAAAGGCTTTACACTAGTAGATTCTTGATCCAAGGGTGTGACTGAAGCTTCTGAAACTTGGCACCAAGGTCAAGGGCCAACATGTCTGTCAGATGCCCTGGCACTAGTTTTTTCTTCCACTTTGTTTCACCCAGTGGCTCCCAGCACAGGCAATGCCAGCAAGCTTGTCTACAATAGCTGCATTACCCTGAAACCCACCCTACACTATTCTGAGACCTTTCTGCACTCAAGTTGGTAAACAAGTCATTTGAATTCAAGGTCAGACTTTCCAGTTTCCTCCTTGGCCCAAACGCAGAATGGATTTTGCCAATTTAGCAAAATCCTGGCCACTCACAAATTAGAGCTAAAATCACCCTAGGTTCTGTAGAGGCACAGATTTCAATTTCTTTTTATTTTTAGATTTCAATTTCTATATAGGAGGTATTCTATGGAAAACGCCAAGGACCAGGGGTAGATAGCATAATGGTTATGATTATGCAAAAAGACTCTCGTGCCTAAGGCTTCAAAACAAAGTCCCTGGTTCAGTCCCCCAACCACCATAAGCCAGAGCTGAACAGTGCTCTGATAAAAAAAAAAAAAAAAAAAAAAAGAATCCCTACCCAATAACATCCATCATCATGGGTCATTGTCACAATCTAGTGTTGACTAAGGTTCGGCAAGTGTGACGGTGGCTCAGTGATAGCATTTGTGTGGCCCCAGACATTATACCTGCCATTGCATTCTCTCTCAATAAGTATTTTAAAAATAATACTAAGGGCTGGGAAGATAGCATACTGGTTCTGTAAACAGTCTTTCATGTCTGAGGAACCAAGGGTACCAGGTTCAGTCCCCAGCACCACTATAAGCCAGAGCTGAGCAGTACTCTGGTAAAATAAATTAATTAAAATATATTAAAATAATATTAAAAATAAGAACCAGGTGGTGGCACACCCAGTCAAGGTTCAAGCAAAGTGGACGGTTCATGAGCAGCAAAATAGTGCTGCAGGCATCTCTCCTTTTCTCTCCCTCTTTCTCACCCCTTCTATTTCTGTCTCTATAGGAAAAAATAATAACAATAATAATACATGGCCATCAGGATTAACTTTAGTGGCAAAAATAAATAAATAAGAGCTGAGGAAATAGCATAAAAGTTGGGCAAAAATTCTTTCATGCCTGAGGCACCAAAGGTCCTAGATTCAATCCCCAGCACCACAATAAACCAGAGCCAAGCAGTGCCCTGGTAAAAAACTAAATTAAATTAAATTAAACAATAATAAATATTATTAGGGGGCCAGGCAATCATACACTGAATTGAGTGTACACATTACCATTCTCAAAGACCTTGGTTCAAACCCTCGGACCCCACCTGCGGAGAGGAAGCTTCACAAGCAGTGAAGAAGTTGCAGTTCTCTCTTATCTCTTTTCTCTCTCTCTCTCTCCCTCTCCGTCTCCCTTTCCCTCCCTGCCCTATTTCTCCCTGTCCTATCAAATAAAATAAATATTTTAAATGATTGTTGTTGGTATTGTTAGAGCTCACAAGTTACAACTGAGTGTTTACCTGGAGCTGCAGAGTATCAGTCCACGCGGATTGATACACGATGCTTGAGCTGCGCGCCCAACAATTTGGCAAGGAGATTGCACTCCTCCTGCCAGAAGCCCAGCTGCCTGTGCACTCATGCAAATAAGGCTCAGCCTGTGCGGCTCTGATTGGTGGAAAGTTCACCCTCGCTGTGCCGCCCACTCTGGGAGGCCCTTGGCTCGCCCTGCCTGGCTTCCTCTAGGCAGAGGAGACATCAAGGTCAGATTAGGTTTGGTTGAGGGTGAAAAGTACTGATGACACATCTTCGGGAAGTGTGGAATCATACCCTGGTGACAGCAACAATCCTTTAAGCCAAAATTTCCTTAGTAAAGTGACATTGGAGTTGGAAAGATAAGTAAAGTTGAATAAGACGTCAGGTGGGGGCCAAGCGGTTGCACACCTGGTTAAGCGCACACACTACGGTGCGCAAGGACCTGGGTTCAAGCCCCTGGTCCCCACCTGTAGGGGGAAAGCTTTACAAGTGGTGAAGCAGGGCTGCAGGTCTCTCTCCATATCTATCTCCCTCTCCCCTCAATTTCTCACTACCCAATAATAAATTAATTAATTTTTTTTAAAAAGCCAGGTGGGGGGTTGGGCGGTAGCAGAACGGGTTAAACGCACAGGTGTGAAGAGCAAGGACCGGTGTAAGGATCCTGGTTCGAGCCCCCGGCTCCCCAACTACACGGGAGTCACTTCACGAGCGGTGAAGCAGTTCTGCAAGTGTCTTTCTCTCCCCCCTCTCTCTTCCCCTCCTCTCTCTATTTCTCTCTGTCCTACCCAATAACAACAACAATAATAATAACAATGATAAGGGGAACAAAAGGGGAAAAATGGCCTCCCGGGGAAGTGGCTGCGTGGTGCAGGCACCAACCCCAGTGATAACCCTGGAGGCAAAAAAAAAAAAAAAAAAAAAAGTCAGGTGCATGGGTGAACAAGATAGCTCACTTGGATTGTGCACCTATCCCAGGGGGCAAAAGGGGAGGGCTTCAGCACTGTGATGTCTTACCCTGTCTCTGTTTCTCTTTGTCTATGTGAAAAAAATTGATCCAGAGCATCAAAGGCCCCGATGATGACAATAAATAAATAACAATTAAAAAAAAAAAAAAGCGGAAGTCGGGTGGTAGTGCAGCGAGTTAAGCGCCAAGCGCCAAGTGGCACAAAGCGCAAGGACCATCTTAAGGATCCGGGTTGGAGCCCCCGGCTCCCCACCTGCAGGGGAGTCGCTTCACAGGCGGTGAAGCAGGTCTACAGGTGTCTATCTTTCTCTCCTCCCCTGTCTTCCCCTCCTCTCTCCATTTCTTTCTGTCCTATCCAATGACATCAATAACAACAACAATAATAACTACAACAATAAAAAAAAAAACAAGGGCAACAAAGGGGAATAAATTTTTAAAAAGCAGGGGAGTCGGGCGGTAGCGCAGTAGGTTAAGCGCACTTGGCGCAAAGCTGAAGGACCCGCGTTGGAGCCCCCCACCTCCCACCTGCAGGGGAGTCGCTTCACAGGCTGTGAAGCAGGTCTACAGGTGTCTTTCTCTCCCCCTCTCTGTCTTCCCCTCCTCTCTCCATTTCTCTCTGTAGTATCCAACAACAACATCAATAACAACAATAATTACAACAATAAAACAACAAGGGCAACAAAAGGAAATGAATTAATTAATTTTTTAAAATAAAAATAAATTTTAAAAAAACAGGCGCACCTGTACAAGCCTGAACAACCTGCTCACTGTCAGGCACTAGTCTGACTCGAGATAGCTCCATATCCATGTTTAACTTTGTTAATATTGATAACTTTCCACCTTAAAAAAAAACTTTTTATTTTATAACATGAGAACTCAGAGCATCACTCTGGCATAATTAATACTGGACATCCCAATGGAAACTTTCATGAGTGACAGTCCAGCACTCCACCCACTGCACCATCTCCCAGTTAGTTCATTTAACACCTTTTGCTATGGGAAACTTGGATAATCAAATGGACAAGTCCCACTGCAATAAGATGGACCTGCCCAGGGAAGCCATGACCCTCACAGAGGGACTGGCTACAAGCACAACATGAAGTGTTGGTGCCTGCATGAGGAATCCACCTCAAGGAATCCCCTAGCAGCTACTGACTCTTAGAGGCTTTCTGGTATTAACATTTAAGTCTTACGTGACTAAGGAAATGACTACCTGGGAAAGCATCAGACATTAGTGCCTTAGGTTTCCGATTCAATCCCTGATGACTCATGTACCAGAATAGCACTCTGACTTCTCACTCTCTCTCATATGTAATTAATTAAAAATATGTTTTTCAAATAAGAGGGGCTAGGAAGACAGCATAATGGTTCTGCAAAAAGACTTTCATGTCTGAGCCTCTGAGGTCCCAGGTTCAATCCCTAGCACCACCATATTATGCCAGAGCTGAGCAGTGCTCTAGCTCTCTCTCTCTCTTTCTCTCTCTCTCTCTCTCTCTCTCTGTCTGTGTGTGTGTGTGTGTGTGTGTGTGTGTGTGTGTGTGTGTGTGTATCTTTCTCTCTGCATCTCTGTTTCATTAAAAATAAATAAGATTTGAGTAAGGGCTCAGGAGGTGGCACAGTGGATAAAGCACTGGACTCGAGCATGAAGTCCTATGTTTGATCCCTAGCATGGCATGTGTCAAAGTGATGTTCTGGTTCTTTCTCCCTCTCTCATCAATAAATAAAACTTTTTTTTATTGCCACCAGGGTTAAAACTAGTGCATGGTGCCCACATAGTGAATCCACAGCTCCCAGTGGCCTTTTTTTTTCTTTTTTTTTAAGATTTTTTTTCTTCCTTTATTTTTTATCTTTAATTTATTTATTATTAGAGATAGAGAGAAATTGAGAGATGGGAGATAGAAAGGGAAAGAGACAGAGAGATACCTGCAGAAGTAGTGCAGTAAGTAAGTACAAGACTGAACTTGGAAGCATGGGGTCCTGAGGTTGATCTGGCATCCCATCTCATATGCCAGAATGATGCTTTAATTCTCTTTCCCTCATGTTAATAAATGAATATTTTAATAATAAAAATAAAATGAAATTTTCACAAGTCCTATAATAAATTTATATATTTTTTCCAATTTATCTGAAAATTGAAGTTGAGGGTATCTGTAAATCAAGACTGTAGAAACCATCAAGCAGGGTTCGGGAGGTGGTGCAGTGGGTTAAACCCACGTGGTGCAAAGTTCAAGGGCCGGCCTGAGTAAGGATCCCAGTTCGAGCCCTAGCTCCCCACCTGCAGAAGCAGGTCTGCAGGTGTCTGTCTTTCTCTCCCCCTCTCTGTCTTCCCCTCCTCTTTCCATTTCTCTCTGTCCTATAAAAAAAAAAAGAAAAGAAAGAAAAGAAACCATTAAGCAGTGTCAACAACTGTCATGTTGCCCATTGTCAAGAATTAGTTTAGAGGACAGGGGATATAGCCTATTGGTTCTGCAAAAGACTCTCATGCTTGAGGCACCAGAGGTTCCAGGTTCAATGCCCAGCACCACCATAAGCCAGAGCTGATCAGTGCTCTGGTAAAGTACAAGGGAAGGGAAGGGGAGAGGAGGGGAGGGAAGGGAGATTAGTTTACAGTAGCTGGGAGGAGGTGCAGCGTATAAAGTACTGGACAAGCACATGGTCCTAAGTTTAGTCCCCAGAACTGCATGTGCCAGAGGCTGCTCTGGTTCTCTCTCTAATAAATATTAAAATAAATATTAAAAAGAAAAAAAAGTTACTTAGAGGCTGAAAGTTCAGGGGGCTGAGTGTTGGTGCACATGGATGAGCACGTGTTCGAGCCCCTATCGTGGGAAAGCTTCACAAACGGTAAAGCAGGGCTGCAGGTGTCTCTCTGTCTCTCTCCCTCCTTATCTCCCCTTCCTCTCAATTTCTGGCTGTCTCTATCCAATAAATAAATAAAGATAATAAAAGAAATATTTAGTTGCCCTGACCAGTGGGGCGGTGAACAGGGGCTAGGAACCTAAATACCTGGAATGACAGGGACAAGAGATACGAAAGAATGACAGCAAGACAGGTTTCTGATCAAGCTGCAAAATTTTATTGTGTTCACAGGCATTAAAAGGCTTTGGGAAGGGGGGGAAGATGCTGGAGGGGGGGAGCAAACTTCAAAGTGGAATGTTCCTTGCAACAAACAATGGCCGAAACCATGTTTATTACCACAACTGTGTGTTGTCTCACTTGATTACTGATAAATGGTTTACCTGAGGGGAAATGGCCTGCCCAGAGGGGAAATAAAACTTGTCTCGAGGGCTTCCATTGTTTCAAAGCTTATCATCTATCAAGCAGAGAAATGGTTCCTGGCATTTAGTTAGCTCCAGGTCAAATTTTTTTTTAAAAAGTTCAGTTCCCACAGTGGTGCTCTCACTATGCTATATCTCTCCCTTTTTCTCTCATATGAAATTCTCTCTTACAAACATGTAGCAATAAATCTTTTTAAAAAATTGGGCCAAGAAATAACTCACTTAGACAGTGCTTGCTGCACCATGTGCATGACCCAGACTCGAGCCTAGACCCTATCAAATTGAAGGAAGCTTCAGACTCTTTCATTCTTTCTCTGTCTTTCTCACTCTCTGTCTCTATCTATATAAATAAAATAGAGAATTCACTTAGAAGTTTTCTTAATGACTTATCCCAGTCTATCCATTTCCCAAAGTAGCCACTATTCTAGGACAGTTTTGAATTTTAAATAAATAGAATTACTCATTTTAAAAAAAAAAGAACAATTTTCCAATGTAAGAGCAACTCATCCAGTAGGCTTGCATTATAGTCCAGCGGGAAATCCACAGGAGTTCTCTCTCAACACAGGACACATTGACAACACAGAAAAACAGAGCTGGAGACTCAGATTTCAGACTGGAGCAACTCATGAGAAATCTGAGATTTCGGATTCCCTGCCCATGGGACCACCTCAAGGCAAAAGAAATCTGAGTCTTAGCTTGATTTTTTTTTTTCCCTCCAGGGTTATCACTAAGGCTCGGTGCCTGCACTACAAATCCACTGCTCCTGGAGGCCATTTTTCCCATTTTGTTGCCGTTGTTGTTGTTGCTATTGTTATTGTTGTTGTTGGATAGGACAGAGAAATCGAGAGAGGAGGGGAAAACAGAAGGGAGGGGGAGAAAGACAGATGACCTGCAGACCTGCTTCACCGCTTGTGAAGCTAGCCCCCCTGCAGGTGGGGAGCCAGGGGCTCATACCAGGATACTTGGGTGGGTCCTTGTGCTTCATACTATGTCCACTTAACCCACTGCACTACCACCTGGCCCCCTATCTTTTTTTTTTTTTTAACATAGCCAGAGTAGCAGAGTTATAAAGAGAGAGTGAAAGAAGTCACAACACTGAAGTGAAGTACTACATTGCAGTGGGGCCTGGGCTCCAACTTGGTTTGCACACATAGCAAAGGAGCATGCTATCCAAGTGACATATTTCACCAGCCTAGGTTGGAAATCTTTATCTTGTTTTGTTTTGTTTACCAGAGCACTATTCAGTTTTAGCTGATGATGATGTAAGGGATTGAACCTAGGACTCAGAGTCTCAATTATGCTGTCTCTCCTGCCCTACCTGCTTAGAAATGTTGGAAAGCACATATTGCTAATGGTCCTCCACAAGGTTTGGGAGGGCCAGTATTGTCTTTATTTTTATTATGATATTGATGAAGATGTGTTTTATTTATTAATGGGGGTGGAGACCAGAGCATCACTCTGGCACATGCAGTGCTGGACTTCAGCTTGAGAGTCCAAAGCTCTAGCCACTGTGCCACCTCCTGAGTCACAAGGGACAGTATTGTCTAACTCACCCTTCTCCCTGGATGGCGTGGTAGGACCTTGAGAGCCTAGGTCCCCAGAGTCATCCACTTGCCTCTGCGGCCTGGTTTCCCAGGAAACCAGCATCAAGTGTGGGTCATACCCACAATACTTGTTTAGGGAGTTGTCACCTGTCACAGGTGAAGGAATCATTGCCATCTTTTCCCACATCTGAGCACTGGGTGCCCTTAGACCAATGCCACTAGGTTAGACAGACAGACCAGACAAGCTGGTCTGTAAAACAAACCAATTCACCAGTAGCTGGTGAAATAACTTGACTAATAGCACCTCAAATTTTCAAGCCAGAGACTTCTGGTTCAATCACAGCACCACAGGTACCAAAAGTGGTGCTCTGGTGCTCTCTCTCTCTCTCTCTCCCTCACCTCTCTGTCTCATGTGAAACTTTCCTTCATATGTAATAAATACATCAAATCTTTTTTTTAAATATTTTATTTATTCATGAAGAAGATACACAGAGAGAGGACAAAACATCACTCTGGTACAGGTGCTGCCAGTGATTGAACACAGGACCTCATGCTTGAGAGTCCTGTGCTCTACCCACTACACCACCTCCCAGACAACACAACAAACTTTTTTTAAAGATTTTATTTATTTATTAATGAGAAAGATAGGAGAGAGAAAGAACCAGACATCACTCTGGTACATGTGCTGCCGGGGATCGAACTCAGGGCTTCATGCTTGAGAATCCAAAGCCTTATCACTGCACCACCTCCCAGACCACACAACAAACATTTTTAAAAATCAAAATAAACCAATTCATCAGTAAACTATTTCAAAAAAAAAAAGAAGAAGAGGTCAGAACCGTCATCTAACACATTCCTCAGCTATTAACATGAGTCATACTCAACCAGCCAAAACAAGAATTTTAAACTTTAAAAAAAATTTTATTTGCTTATTATTTTTGTTGATAGAGTCAAAGGGAAATTGAGAAGGGAGAGATAGAGAGGGAGGGAGAAAGAGAGACGCCTGTAGCCCTGCTCCACCAATCATGAAACTTTTCCCCTGCTGGTGGGCATTGAACCAGGTCTCTGTGCATGGTAACATGTGCATTCAAACAGGCACACCACCATGCAGCCCTGTTGGTATGCTTCTAAAAACCCCTTCTGTTTCATTAGTTTAACCCCCCTGCTTAACACTATTCTATTTACATAACCACGTCATTCTATTTACATAACCTCTGTTAACAAGCACCACCTTCCCTCCAGGGCATTGGTGGTTTAGTGGTAGAATTCTCACCTGCTCTGCCCCCTCTCCTTGTCATACCCTGATTTTCACCAGTCACTTTTCTCTCCACCCTCTCTGCGTCGCATCCTGTTCCCACCCTACTGGGCTAGTATATTTATAAGGACAAGATTGTTTGTAGTTAATTTAGCTTAGCTTGGTATAGATTGTGCTGCGTCCTGCATGAATAAAGAGATACTGCCTACAGCTCAACCATGAGTCCCTGGTCATCTGTTACCCGCCTGTGAAGCCAGCCCGGAGAAAACAACACAGCCCCAAAATTTTAGACTTTCAGACCCAACTAGGACAGCCCATATTAGGAGAAGTAGGCTAGACTGGGGACCTGAACCAAAACCCTCTCTACAGAGAGGCAGACTGAAACAGCACCCCTCCCCTCAAGCAGGAGCTCAGGCTCACACAACAGGACCCCCTTAGGTCACCAACATAACTCAATTGGATAGTGCACTGCTTTGCCATGTACATGGTGCAGGTTCCAGTACTGCCCCCACTACACTGAAGAAAACTCTGATGCTATCATTTCCTTCAGTCCCTCTCTGCCTCTCTGAATCTAAAGCTGAAAATAAATTTGAAATCAAATACCAGCGGTACCCCTGCCCCTTGCCCCTCTTTGCAGAAGTGAGTTAAGACAAGACCTACCTCCCACCCCCAACACTGAGAGAGGTCAACCAGGAGACCAAGTTCAAATTCTTGGAGCTACTTACTCAGTACTGGAATCTAATACCCAGGATTCCCACCACCATAACCCCCACCATAGGGGGGTAGAAGGGATTCTAACCCAAGAAATGAGGATATCTGGGACTCAGACTCAATAATTAGGGTATACTTACAAGGGACCCAATCCCAAGATCTAGGGGACTCTACTTCACATCCTGAGATCCAGACCCAAGACCTCTGCAGACTGAACCATCTCTTAGTACAAGTGGACTCAACTAGGACCTGAGTTCAAATACTGAGGCCTTTCCAAAAATGTTGGGGTTGCTCATACTTTAAGGGCAGTGTCCCTTTGCAAAATGAGAACTGTACAAAGGTGACAGTCAACACAAGGAGCTAGCCCTTGAGTAGATCTTAAGTTACTGACAGGAAAGCAGGGTGGGTATGAGCCTCAGGGGAGCAAGTCATCCAGCCTTCAGAGTCAATGTCAGGCCCCCCATTAGCTAGTCATGTCTCTAGGGGGGTGTAGTGAGCATAGACAGAAAAAATTAACCTGATATTAATTAATTAAATAGGGTAAAGAATTCTGCCAATTCTCCTCTCCTCTCCCGGATCAACTAGGAATACCAAAAGAGACCACCTGGGACAGAAACAAGACAGGACTAGAACGACTTCAAGAACCCACCTAATCACTGTAAAAGGCAGTAGCCTTGAAATTCCCTTTTTATGCAGTTGTTTGTTAAGTGCTTTTAGTATGAGTTGCTTGTAGTATGAGGTGGAAAATTCCTTGCCCCTTCCCCCTTGAATAAGCAGGACCTAATCAGTTAAGGCCACCCATTGTTCAAAGGACCCTGCCTGAGGACAAGCCTTATCAGGACCTTATCAGTGAAGGCCACCCATTGTTCGAAGGACCCTACATGGGGACAAGCCTTATCAGGACCTTTGAACAGACTTTGTGGTGTGCTGTCTACCGGATGGGTGGTCATAGCCGATGGCAGGAGGATGTGCCTGGTTGAATTCTATTGGTTGTGTGATCTTACTATATTTGAAACTAGCCCGCGCTTTGCTTTGAATGGATCATGCTTTTGCTAAGTTTGAAATGATTGGATCTTGTGTTTGCTATAGCCTGTTATTGGATGTAGGTTGATAAGGTGATGTGCTCCCCCTCCCTGAGTGTAGTCTGAATTCCTATAAATTGTATGGTTTGAGCCCTGTTCGGGGCCGAGCTTGGTAGACTAACACCAGTCACCATCTCGGCCCGGATTGCAATTCGTCAATAAACATCTTTGCTTCCTTACAGTGGATGGTGGTTTGATTTATGCTCGCTAACAATCACCGATAAGTACAAACACATGTGGCTGGTGGCCAGAGAGGAGCCTAGGGAGAGATTAAGTGGCTAGTAACAATCCAGCAGTTTATCAGTTGAGACAACACCTCCAGTATGTTCCACCAACAAGGGAACAACTAAAGGGAGGAGAGGACTCCCCAGTGACTCACCAAGTGCAACTCTGAGTCTCCATTGCTATTGCCCTCAGAATCTGGAGCAGCAGCAGGGAGGGACACCACGGGACAGAGATCTAACCAGGAATCTCAGGAGAAGACCTATACCTCTGCAGCATAGCAATGAGGCTGTGAAAGTCATTGGCATAACCACTGGATTATCTCTGCCACACCCGGCTTTATCTCTTGGTCAGGAGTCAGTGATAAAGCTAAGAACCCTACTTATAGTTTAAAAGCCCTTGGGCTCCCATAGCCTACAGGGAAGAAAAAGCACAAAAGAGGCTTTTAAGCCACTGAGCTCCAAATCAGGGGTTAAAATACTATTGAAACAACTGTTAACTTCCACCACTGTGAACCATTTAATTACCTTACTTAGACACAAGTCAATCCAGGAAATAGTGATCAGTAATTTGAAAAGTACTGAGAGAGAGAACTCATTAACATAACATATAAAATGGTTAAAATGAACCAGGACAAGAGTCCAGCTAAAAGTCCCCCAAAGGGTGAAACACAAAATAATGAGGTCAACATCCAAACACTAGCTAAGGAAATAATCACAGGAGTGAGTAAAGAGTTTGAAAGAATTATAATCATAAATGTAGAAACAACAAATGAGACTCTGGAAGAAAACACTAACTATCTCAAGGTTATTAGAGAGCTGAAAGCTCAGATAGCTGAGCTAAGAGCACAACTAGCTGAACAAGCCAAAATAGTATCAGAACAGGGTAACAAAATAGATGAACTCCAGAAAACAGTAGAGGGGGGAGAGAATAGAATCAATGAGGCTGAAGACAGAATAAGCAAGATCGAGGACGAATTAGAGACAACTAAAAAAGAAGTAAGAGATCTCAAAAAGAGATTAAGAGATACTGAAAACAACAACAGAGTCCTATGGGATGACTTCAAAAGAAACAATATACGCATTACTGGCTTACCAGAGGAAGAAAGAGAGGGAGAGGAAGAAAGCATTCTTCAGGCCATAACAGCTCAAAACTTCTCTGGTCTAGACAACATCAAAGACATAAAGATTCAAGAAGCCCAGAGGATCCCAAACAGAATTAACCCAGACTTAAAGACACCAAGACACATCATATTTAGAACGGAAAAGAATAAGGATAAAGCAAGGATCCTGGAGGCGAAAAGAGAAAAACAAAGAGTCACCTACAGAGGAAAGCCCAAAAGATTAGCTGCAGACTTCTCCACACAAACACTACAGGCCAGAAGAGAATGGCAAGATATCTATTGAGTGCTCAATGAGAAAGGCTTCCAACCAAGAATACTGCATCCTGTTAGACTGTCATTCAGACTAGATGGAGACATAAAAAGCTTCTCAAACAAGCAACAGTTGAAGGAATCAACCATCACCAAGCCTGCCCTGAAAGAAGTTCTGAAAGGTCTCCTATAAATAGTCAGACCATCATAAATAGGACATATATCAGAACACTCTAAAACTCTACAAGAATGGCACTAAAATATCTTCAATCTTTGATATCAATAAATGTCAATGGCCTGAATTCACTTACTAAAAGACACAGAGTAGGAAGATGGATCAGAAAACAAAACCCAACAATATGCCATCTATAGGAAACCCACCTGACTCAACAAGACAAACAGAGACTTAAAGGATGGAAAACTGTCATACAAGCCAATGGCCCACAAAAAAGAGCAGGAACAGCTATTCTCATATCTGACATGATAGACGTTAAAATAGATAAGAGTAAAAAATAGGAATGGACACTACTTAATGCTCAGAGGATCAGTCAATCAAGAGGACTTAACAATTATTAACATCTATGCACCCAATGAGAAGCCATCTAAATACATCAAACATCTACTGAAAGAGCTACAGCAATATATTAACAGCAACACAGTCATAGTAGGGGACTTCAACACCCCACGATCTCAACTTGACAGATCATCCAGGCAGAAAATCAATAAAGACATAAGGGAGCTAAATGAAGAGATAGATAAACTAGAACTATTGGACATTTTCAGAGTCATTCATCCCAAGAAACTGGGATACACATTTTACTCAAATCCACATGGGTCATTCTCAAGGAAAGACCATATGTTAGGCCACAAAGACAGCATCAGCCAATTCAAGAGCACTGAAAACATCCCAAGGATATTCTCAGACCACAGTGGAACTAAACTAACACTTAACAATCAACAAAAGATTAGTAACAGTCCCAGAATGTGGAAGCTCAACAGTATACTTCTTTTGAGATCAGACGAGATCGGACGTGTTCAGGGTGGTATGGCTGTAGACAACAGTACACTTCTTAACAACCTCTGGGTCAAAGAGGAAATCAAGGAAGAAATCAAAATGTTTCAAGATTTCAATGAAAATGAAGACACAAGCTATCAAAATATTTGGGACACAGCTAATGCAGTACTGAGATGAAAGTTCATAGCTATACAAGCACACATTAGGAAACAAGAAAAAGCACAAATAAATAGCCTGATTGCACAACTTAAAGACCTAGAAGAAGAAGAACAAAGGAACCCTAAAGCAACCAGAAGGACAGAAATCACTAAAGTTAGAGCAGAAATAAATAACACTGAGAATAAGAAAACCATACAAAAGATCAATGAAAGTAAATGTTTCTTCGAAAGAGTAAACAAAATCGACAAACCTTTAGCCAGACTCACAAAACAAAAAATGGAGAAGACCCAAATAAATTGAATACCAAATGAAAGAGGAGATATCACAACAGACACCACAGAAATTCAACATATCATGCAAGGCTTCTATGCACAACTATATGCCACCAAGTTAGAGAACCTGGAAGAAATGGACGATTTCTTAGATACCTACCAACTTCCAAAACTAAGTAAAGAGGAAGTGGATAACATGAACAGGCCCATCACAGCCAATGAAATTGAAACAGTTATCAAAAATCTCCCCAAAAATAAAAGTCCTGGACCAGATGGTTTTACAAATGAATTCTACAAAACCTTCAAAGAAGAACTAATACCTCTACTTTTAAAAGTCTTCCAGAAGATTGAAGACACTGGAATACTTCCTGCCAGCTTCTATGAAGCTAACATCACTCTGATACCAAAAGCAGACAGGGACACAACCAAAAAAGAAAACTACAGACCAATATCGCTGATGAACATAGATGCTAAAATATTGAACAAAATTCTAGCCAACCGGATACAGCAGTATATTAAAAAAATTGTTCATCATGACCAAGTGGGGTTTATCCCAGGCATGCAAGGTTGGTTTAACATAGGTAAATCAATCAATGTGATCCACCACATCGACAAAAGCAAGACCAAAAACCACATGGTCATATCAATAGATGCAGAGAAAGCCTTTGACAAAATACAACATCCCTTTATGATCAAAACACTACAAAAAATGGGAATAGATGGAAAATTCCTGAAGATAGTGGAGTCTATATATAGCAAACCTATAGCCAACATCATACTCTTTTTTTTAATATTTATTTTATTTATTCCCTTTTGTTGCCCTTGTTGTTTTATTGTTGTAGTTATTATCGTTGTTGTCGTTGTTGGATAGGACAGAGAGAAATGGAGAGAGGAGGGGAAGACAGAGAGGAGGAGAGAAAGATAGACACCTGCAGACCTGCTTCACCACCTGTGAAGCAACTCCCCTGCAGGTGGGGAGCCAGGGTTCGAACCGGTATCCTTATGCCGGTCCTTGTGCTTTGCGCCACCTGCGCTTAACCCGCTGCGCTACAGCCCGACTCCCGCCAACATCATACTCAATGGTGAAAAACTGGAAGCATTTCCACTCAGATCAGGTACTAGACAGGGCTGCCCACTATCACCATTACTATTCAACATAATGTTGGAAGTTCTTGCCATAGCAATCAGGCAGGAGCAAGGAATTAAAGGCATACAGGTTGGAAGAGAAGAAGTCAAACTCTCCCTATTTACAGATAACAATATAGTATACACAGAAAAACCTAAGGAATCCAGCAAGACGCTTTTGGAAATCATCAGGCAATACAGTAAGGTGTCAGGCTACAAAATTGACATTCAAAAGTCAGTGGCATTCCTCTATGCAAACACTAAGCTAGAAGAAATTGAAATCCAGAAATCAATTCCTTTTACTATAGCAACAAAAACAATAAAATATCTAGGAGTAAACCTAACCAAAGAAGTGAAAGACTTGTATATAGAAAATTATGAGTCACTACTCAAGGAAATTGAAAAGACACAAAGAAGTGGAAAGATATTCCATGTTCATGGGTTGGTAGAATTAACATCATCAAAATGAATATACTACCCAGAGCCATCTACACATTTAATGCTATCCCCATCAAGATTCCAAGCACATTTTTCAGGAGAATAGAACAAATGCTACAAATGTTTATCTGGAACCAGAAAAGACCTAGAATTGCCAAAACAATCTTGAGAAAAAAAAAACAGAACCGGAGGCATCACACTCCCAGATCTCAAACTGCCATTGTCATTATAGGGCCATTGTTATCAAAACTGCTTGGTGCTGGAACATGAATAGACACACTGACCAGTGGAATAGAATTGAAAGCCCAGAAGTGAGCCCCCACACCTATGGACATCTAATGTTCAACAAAGGAGCTTGGACTATTAAATGGGGAAACCAGAGTCTCTTCAACAAATGGTGTTGGAAAGAATGGGTTGAAACATGCAGAAGAATGAAACTGAACCACCATATTTCACCAAATACAAAAGGAAATTCCAAGTGGATCAAGGACTTGGATGTTAGACCAGAAACTATCAGATACTTAGAAGAAAATATCAGCAGAACTCTTTTCTGCATAAATTTCAAAGACATCTTTAATGAAACGAATCCAATTACAAAGAAGACTAAGGCAAGTATAAACCTATGGGACTACATTAAATTAAAAATCTTCTTCACAGCAAAAGAAACCACTACCCAAACCAAGAGACCCCCTCACAGAATGGGAGAAGATCTTTACATGCCATACATCAGACAAGAGTTTAATAACCAACATATATAAAGAGCTTGCCAAACTCAACAACAAGACAACAAATAACCCCATCCAAAAATGGGGGGAGGACATGGACAGACTATTCACCACAGAATACATCCAAAAGGCTGAGAAACACATGAAAAAATGCTCCAAGTCTCTGATTGTCAGAGAAATGCAAATCAAGACAACAACGAGATACTACTTCACTCCTGTGAGAATGTCATGCATCAGAGAAAAGGTAGTAGCAGCAAATGCTGGAGAGGGTGTGGGGTCAAAGGAACCCTCCTACACTGCTGGTGGGAATGTCAATTGGTCCAACCTCTGTGGAGAACAGTCTGGAGAACTCTCAGAAGACTAGAAATGGGCCTACCCTATGATCCTGCAATTCCTCTCCCGGGGATATATCCTAAGGAACCCAACATATCCATCCAAAAAGATCTGTGTACACACATGTTCTTGGCAGCACAATTTGTAATAGCCAAAACCTGGAAGCAACCCAGGTGTCCAACAACAGATGAGTGGCTGAGCAAGTTGTGGTATATATACACAATGGAATGCTACTTAGCTGTAAAAAATGGTGACTTCACCGTTTTCAGCCGATCTTGGATGGACCTTGAAAAAATCATGTTGAGTGAAATAAGTCAGAAACACAAGGCTGAATATGGGATGATCTCACTCTCAGGCAGAAGTTGAAAAACAAGATCAGAAAAGAAAACACAAGTAGAACCTGAAATGGAATCGGCGTATGCACCAAAGTAAAAGACTCTGGGGTGGGTGGGTGGGGAGAATACAGGTCCAAGAAGGATGCAGACGTCCTAGTGGGGGTTGTATTGTTATATGGGAAACTGGGGAATGTTATGCATATACAAACCATTGTACTTACTGTTGAATATAAAACATTAATTCCCCAATAAAAATAAAATTTAAAAAAACCACAAAAAATATCTAGGAATAAACCTAACCAAAGAAGTGAAAGACTGGTATACTGAAAAATTATGAGTTACTACTCAAGGAAATTGAAAAGACACAAAGAAGTGGAAAGATATTCCATGTTCATGGGTTGGTAGAATTAACATCATCGGGAGTCGGGCGGTAGCGCAGTGGGTTAAGCGCAGGTGGCGCAAAGCGCAAGGACCGGCGTAAGGATCCGGGTTCGAGCCCCCGGCTCCCCACCTGCAGGGGAGTCACTTCAAAGGCGGTGAAGCAGGTCTGCAGGTGTCTATCTTTCTCTCCCCCCTCTGTCTTCCCGTCCTCTCTCCATTTCTCTGTTCTATCCAATAACAACCACATCAATAACAACAACTTTAATAACTACAACAACAATTAAAAAAAGACAACAAGGGCAACAAAAGGGAAAATAAATAAATAAAATTAAAAAAAAAAAGAATTAACATCATCAAAATGAATATATTACCCAGAGCCATCTACACATTTAATGCTATCCCCATCAAGATCCCAAGAACATTTTTTAGGAGAATAGAACAAGTGCTACAAATGTTTATCTGGAACCAGAAAAGACCTAGAATTGCCAAAACAATCTTGAGGGAAAAAAACAGAACCGGAGGCATCACACTCCCAGATCTCAAACTGTATTATAGGGCTGTTGTCATCAAAACTGCTTGGTACTGGAACATGAATAGACATACTGACCAGTGGAATAGAACTGAGAGCCCAGAAGTAAGCCCCCACACCTATGGACATCTAATCTTTGACAAAGGGGCCCAGACCATTAAATGCAGAAACCAGAGTCTCTTCAACAAATAGTGTTGGAAACAATGGGTTGAAACATGCAGAAGAATGAAACTGAACCACTATATTTCATCAAATATAAAAGTAAATTCCAAGTGGATCAAGGACTTGGATGTTAGATCACAAACTATCAGATTAGAGGAAAATATTTGCATAACTCTTTTCCGCATGAATTTTAAAGACATTTCCAATGAAACGAATCCAATTACAAAGAAGACTAAAACAAGCATAAACCTGTGGAACTAAATCAAATTAAAAAGCTTCTGCAGAGCTAAAGAAACTACTACCCAAACCAAGTGACCCCTCACAGAATGGGAGAAGATCTTTACATGCCATACATCAGACAAGAGGCTAATAACCAGAATATATAAAGAACTTGCAAATCTCAACAACAAGACAACAAATAACACCATCCAAAAATGGGGGGAGGACTTGGACAGAATATTCACCACAGAAGACATCCAAAAGGCTGAGAAACACAGGAAAAAATGTTCCAAGTCTCTGATTGTCAGAGAAATGCAAATCAAGACAACAACAAGATACCACTTCACTCCTGTGAGAATGTCATACATCAGAAAAGGTAGTAGCAGCAAATGCTAGAGAGGGTGTGGGTTCAAAGGAACCCTCCTACACTGCTGGTGGGAATGTCAATTGGTCCAACCTCTGTGGAGAACAGTCTGGAGAACTCTCAGAAGGCTAGAAATGGACCTACCCTATGATCCTGCAATTCCTCTCCCAGGGATATATCCTAAGGAACCCAACACATCCATCCAAAAAGATCTGTGTACACATATGTTCTTGGCAGCACAGTTTGTAATAGCCAAAACCTGGAAGCAACCCAGGTGTCCAACAACAGATGAGTGGCTGAGCAAGTTGTGGTATATATATACAATGGAGTCCTACTCAGCTATTAAAAATGGTGACTTCACCATTTTCAGCCAATCTTGGATGGACCTTGAAAAACTCATGTTAAGTGAAATAAGCCAGAAACAGAAGGATGAATATGAGATTATCTCACTCTCAGGCAGAAGCTGAAAAACAAGATCAGAAAAGAAAACACAAGTAAAGCCTGAACTGGAATTGGCGTATTGCACTAAAATAAAAGACTCTGGGGTGGGTGGGTGGGTGGGGAGAATACAGATCCAAGAAGGATGACAGAGGACCTAGTGGGGGTTGTATCGTTATATGGAAAACTGGAAAATGTTATGCATGTACAAACTATTGTATTTATTGTTGAATATAAAACATTAATTCCCCAATAAAGAAATTAAAAAAAAAAATTCTGCCACTGGAGACCAAGGCTTTTTATAAGTGCTGCAGTACTCAACTATTGACACTAGAAGGCATTCTAACAGCATGTTACACTCTAACATCACATTGTTACATTAAAATATAGTTATTAAAATGCATCTTAGAAATTTTGGTATTCTGACATCAAATTCTTATCATTACAATTATATATCCCAAATACCTCCTCAGTATAAGACAGGTAGGTGCGCAGGTAAGGTCACAACAAATAATGTCCTCAGGTTGACAAAGCTGATCCAGGCAAAGTCCTGGTCAGGATGGGCCCTGGTTCTGGTCCAGATTGGTCCTGGTTCTGGTCTGGATGGATCCTGGTCCTGGTCCAGATATAGTCCGGTTCTGGTCCAGTTCTGGTCCAGGTAGCTGGTCTGAGTCCTTTCCTGGGTCTGAACCAGGAATCTGCAGATACCTCCGTGGCCATCAATGTGTTGATTGCCATAGGATATGCAGGATGGGGGCTTCTGAACTTACAGAATAGCATGCAGTTCAAAAGTTGTCATCCATGTTCAAAAGTCTGGGGCTTTTATCCCTGAGCTAGGCTTGAATATTCTTGTTCTTGACAGGGGACATGGGCTTCAGTACACTATCACTGGGCTGAGGAAACAGCCTGATGTTTCTGCAAAAGACTCATTCCTGAGACTCTGAGGTCCCAAATTCAATCCCCAGCAACACCATAAGCCAGAGTTGAGCAGTGTTGTGGTATCTATTTATTTACCTATCATTAAAGTAAATAAAATATTTTGAGATTCGACTTCCGGAGGCGGAGCTACGAGCAGCAGATCGCTTTCTCTCCTCTCCTCTCCTCTCCCGGATCAACTAGGAATACCAAAGGAGACCACCCGGTCCGAAACAAGACAGGACTAGAATGACCACAGAAACCCAGTAAATCACCCGTGAGTACAAACACGCGTGGCTGGTGACAGAGAGGAGAGAGGGGCCTAAGGAGAGATTAAGTGACTGCTAACAGTTCAACAGTTTGTCAGTGGAGACACCACCTCCAGTCTGCTCCACCAACAAGGGGACAGCTGAAGGGAGGAAAGGACTCCCCAGAGACTCACCAAGTGCAACTCTGAGTCTCCATTGCTACTACCCTCAGAATCTGGAGCAGCAACAGGGAGGGACACCAGGGTACAGAGATCTAACCGGGAAACTCAGGAGAAGACCTATACCTCGGTGGCATAGCTGAGGGGCTGTGAAAGTCTCTTTGCATAACCACCGGATTATCTCTGCCACACCCTGCTTTATCTCTTGGTCAGGAGTCAGTGATTAAGCTAAGAAGCCTATTGATAGTTTAAAAGCCCTCAGGCTCCCATAGCCTACAGGGGAAAAAAAAAAAAAAAGAGGCTTTTACACCACTGAACTCCAACTCAGGGATTGAAAAAACTGTTAACTTATATAAAATGGTTAAAACAACAAGAAAAAATATTGGAGAATCGAACCAGGACAAGAGTCCAGCTAAAAGTCCTCCAGAGGGTGAAGCACAAAACAACGAGTTCAACATCCAAACATTAGCTAAGGAAATAATAATAGGAGTGAGTAAAGAATTTGAAAAAATTGTAATCAGAAATGCAGGAACAACAAATGAGAATATGGAAGAAAATTCTAATTATCTCATGGTTATTAGAGAGCTGAAAGCTGAAATCGCTGAGCTAAGAAGGCAACTAGCTGAACAAGCTAAAACAGTATCAGAGCAGGGCAACAAAATAGATGAAGTTCAGAAAGCAGTAGAGAGCAGAGAGAATAGAATCAATGAGGCTGAAGACAGAATTAGCAAG
This sequence comes from Erinaceus europaeus, assembly GCF_950295315.1. Classification (NCBI taxonomy): domain Eukaryota; kingdom Metazoa; phylum Chordata; class Mammalia; order Eulipotyphla; family Erinaceidae; genus Erinaceus; species Erinaceus europaeus. Next base: position 100,026,706 of record NC_080165.1, read on the forward strand.
ATTGAGGATGAATTAGAGACAACTAAAAAAGAAGTAAGAGATCTCAAAAAGAGATTAAGAGATGCTGAAAACAACAACAGAGTCCTATGGGATGACTTCAAAAGAAACAATATACGCATTATTGGCTTACCAGAGGAAGAAAGAGAAGGGGAGGAAGAAAGCGTTCTCCAGGCCATAATAGCTGAAAATTTCTCTAGTCTAGACAACACCAAAGACATAAAGATTCAAGAAGCCCAGAGGGTCCCAAACAGAATTAACCCAGACCTAAAGACACCAAGACATGTCATACTTAGATTGGAAAGGAATAAGGATAAAGAAAGGATCCTCAAGGCTGCAAGAGAAAAACAAAGAGTCACCTACAAAGGAAAACCCATAAGATTAGCAGCAGACTTCTCCATACAAACACTACAGGCCAGAAGAGAATGGCAAGATATCTATCGAGTGCTCAATGAGAAAGGCTTTCAGCCAAGAATACTATATCCTGCTAGATTGTCATTCAGACTAGATGGAAGCACCAAAACCTTCTCAGACAAGCAACAGTTGAAGGAAGCAACCATCACCAAGCCTGCCCTGAAAGAAGTTCTGAAAGGTCTCCTATAAACAACCAGACCACCACAAATAGGACATATATCAAAACACTCTAAAACTCTACAAGAATGGCGTTAAAATATCTTCAATCTTTGATATCAATAAATGTGAATGGCCTGAATTCACCTATTAAAAGACACAGAGTAGGAAGATGGATCAGAAAACACAACCCAACAATATGTTGTCTACAGGAAACTCACCTAACGCAACAAGACAAACACAGACTTAAAGTGAAAGGATGGAAAACTATCATTCAAGCCAATGGCCCACAAAAAAGAGCAGGAACAGCTATTCTCATATCTGACATGATAGACTTTAAAATAGATAAGATTAAAAAAGATAGGAATGGACACTACTTAATGCTCAGAGGATCAGTCAATCAAGAGGACTTAACAATTATTAATATCTATGCACCCAATGAGAAGCCATCTAAATACATCAAACATCTACTGAAAGAGCTACAGCAATATATTAACAGTAACACAATCATAGTAGGAGACTTCAACACCCCACTATCTCAACTTGACAGATCATCCAGACAGAAAATCAGTAAAGACATAAGGGAGCTAAATGAAGAGATAGATAAACTAGAACTATTGGACATTTTCAGAGTCATTCATCCCAAGAAACTGGAATACACATTTTACTCAAATCCACATGGATCATTCTCAAGGATAGACCATATGTTAGGCCACAAAGACAGCATCAGCCTATTCAAGAGCACTGAAATCATCCCAAGCATCTTCTCAGACCACAGTGGAATTAAACTAACACTTAACAATCAACAAAAGATTAGTAACAGTCTCAAAATGTGGAAGCTCAACAGTACACTTCTTAACAACTTCTGGGTCAAAGAGGAAATCAAGGAAGAAATCAAAATGTTTCGAGAGTTCAATGAAAATGAAGACACAAGCTGTCAAAATATTTGGGACACAGCTAAAGCAGTCCTAAGAGGGAAGTTCATAGCTATACAAGCACACATTAGGAAACAAGAAAAGGCACAAATAAACAGCCTGATTGCACATCTTAAAGACCTAGAAGAACAACAACAAAGGAATCCTAAAGCAACCAGAAGGACAGAAATTACTAAAGTTAGGGCAGAAATAAATAACATTGAGAATAGAAAAACCATACAAAAGATCAATGAAAGTAAATGTTGGTTCTTCGAAAGAGTAAACAAAATCGACAAACCTTTAGCCAGACTCACAAAACAAAAAAGGGAGAAGACCCAAATAAATCGGATAGTAAATGAAAGAGGAGAAATCACAACAGACACTGCAGAAATTCAACATATCATGCGAGGCTTCTATGAACAACTATATGCCACCAAGCTAGAGAACCTGGAAGAAATGAATGATTTCCTAGATACCTACCAAATTCCAAAACTATGTAAAGAGGAAGTGGATAACATGAACAGACCCATCACAGCTAATGAAATTGAAACAGTTATCAAAAATCTTCCCAAAAATAAAAGTCCTGGACCAGATGGTTTTACAAATGAATTCTACAAAACTTTCAAAGAAGAACTAATACCTCTACTTTTAAAAGTCTTCCAGAAGATTGAAGACACTGGAATACTCCCTGCCAGCTTCTATGAAGCCAATATCACCCTGATACCAAAAGCAGATAGGGACACAACCAAAAAAGAAAACTACAGACCAATATCTCTGATGAACATAGATGCGAAAATATTGAACAAAATTCTAGCCAACTGGATACAGCAGTATATTAAAAAAATTGTTCATCATGACCAAGTGGGGTTTATCCCAGGCATGCAAGGTTGGTTTAATATACGTAAATCAATCAATGTGATCCACCACATCAACAAAAGCAAGACCAAAAACCACATGGTCATATCAATAGATGCAGAGAAAGCCTTTGACAAAATACAACATCCCTTTATGATCAAAACACTACAAAAAATGGGAATAGATGGAAAATTCCTGAAGATAGTGGAGTCTATATATAGCAAACCTACAGCCAACATCATACTCAATGGTGAAAAACTGGAAGCATTTCCACTCAGATCAGGTACTAGACAGGGCTGCCCACTATCACCATTACTATTCAACATAGTGTTGGAAGTTCTTGCCATAGCAATCAGGCAGGAGCAAGGAATTAAAGGCATACAGGTTGGAAGAGAAGAAGTCAAACTCTTCTTATTTGCAGATGACATGATAGTATACATGGAAAAACCTAAGGAATCCAGCAAGAAGCTTTTGGAAATCATCAGGCAATACAGTAATGTGTCAGGCTATAAAATTAACATTCAAAAGTCAGTGGCATTCCTCTATGCAAACACTAAGTTAGAAGAAATTGAAATCCAGAAATCAGTTCCTTTTTCTATAGCAACAAAAACAATAAAATATCTAGGAATAAACCTAACCAAAGAAGTGAAAGACTTGTATACTGAAAATTATGAGTCACTACTCAAAGAAATTGAAAAAGACACAAAGAAGTGGAAAGATATTCCATGTTCATGGGTTGGAAGAATTAACATCATCAAAATGAATATATTACCCAGAGCCATCTACAAATTTAATGCTATCCCCATCAAGATCCCAAGAACATTTTTTAGGAGAATAGAAGAAATGCTACAAATGTTTATCTGGAACCAGAAAAGACCTAGAATTTCTAAAACAATCTTGAGAAAAAAGAACAGAACCGGAGGCATCACACTGCCAGATCTCAAACTGTATTATAGGGCCATTGTCATCAAAACTGCTTGGTACTGGAACATGAACAGACACACTGACCAGTGGAATAGAATTGAGAACCCAGAAATGAGGCCCCACACGTATGGACATCTAATCTTTGACAAAGGGGCCCAGACTATTATATGGGGGAAGCAGAGTCTCTTCAACAAATGGTGTTGGAAACAATGGGTTGAAACATGCAGAAGAATGAAACTGAATCACTGTATTTCACCAAATACAAAAGTAAATTTCAAGTGGATCAAGGACTTGGATGTTAGACCAGAAACTATCAGATACTTAGAGGAAAATATTGGAAGAACTTTTTTCCGCATAAATTTTAAAGACATTTTCAATGAAACGAATCCAATTACAAGGAAGACTAAGGCAAGTATAAACCTATGGGACTACATCAAATTAAAAAGCTTCTTCACAGCAAAAGAAACCACTACCCAAATCAAGAGACCCCTCACAGAATGGGAGAAGATCTTTACATGCCATACATCAGATAAGAGTTTAATAACCAATATATATAAAGAGCTTGCCAGACTCAACAACAAGACAACAAATAACCCCATCCAAAAATGGGGGGAGGACTTGGACAGAATATTCACCACAGAAGAGATCCAAAAGGCCGAGAAACACAGGAAAAAATGCTCCAAGTCTCTGATTGTCAGAGAAATGCAAATCAAGACAACAATGAGATATCACTTCACTCCTGTGAGAATGTCACACGTCAGAAAAGGTAACAGCAGCAAATGCTGGAGAGGGTGTGGGGTCAAAGGAACCCTCCTGCACTGCTGGTGGGAATGTCAATTGATCCAACCTCTGTGGAGAACAGTCTGGAGAACTCTCAGAAGGCTAGAAATGGACCTACCCTATGACCCTGCAATTCCCCTCCTGGGGATATATCCTAAGGAACCCAACACATCCATCCAAAAAGATATGTGTACACATATGTTCTTGGCAGCACAGTTTGTAATAGCCAAAACCTGGAAGCAACCCAGGTGTCCAACAACAGATGAGTGGCTGAGCAAGTTGTGGTATATATACACAATGGAATACTACTCAGCTGTTAAAAATGGTGACTTCACCGTTTTCAGCCGATCTTGGATGGACCTTGAAAAACTCATGTTAAGTGAAATAAGCCAGAAACAGAAGGATGAATATGAGATTATCTCACTCTCAGGCAGAAGCTGAAAAACAAGATCAGAAAAGAAAACACAAGTAGAGCCTGAACTGGAATTGGAGTATTACACCAAAGTAAAAGACTCTGGGGTGGGTGGGTGGGTGGGGAGAATACAGGTCCATGAAAAATGATGAATGAAATAGTGGGGGTTGTATTGCTAAATGGGAATCTGGGGAATGTTATGCATGTAAAAAAAAAAAAAAGAAGTAGAAACGCAAAGCAGAAATTGACTGAGTTTGGAGTATGGCACCAAAGTATGAAAGCAGAAGTATACTAGAGTTTGCAGTGAGTACCTCCCTAATACTTCCTCTCCACTTTTCCAAGCTTTGGGTCCATGATTGCTCAACAATTTGTTTGGCTTTGTATGTTAACTCTCTTTTCAGTCACCAGGTTCCAGGTGTCATCAGGATGCCGGCCAGACTTCCCTGGATTGAAGACACCACCAATGTGTCCTGGAGCTCAGCTTCCCCAGAGACCCATCCTACTAGGGAAAGAGAGAGGCAGACTGGGAGTATGGACCGACCAGTCAATGCCCATGTTCAGCGAGGAAGCAATTACAGAAGCCAGACCTTCTACCTTCTGCAACCCTCAATGACCCTGGGTCCATGCTCCCAGAGGGATAGAGAATGGGAAAGCTATCGGGGGAGGGGGTGGGATATGGAGATTGGGCAGTGGGAATTGTGTGGAGTTGTACCCCTCCTACCCTATGGTTTTGTTAATTAATCCTTTCTTTAATAAAAAAAAAAAAAAAAAGAAGCTATTTATGAGCAGATGAGAAGTCTTAAGTGAAATTAACAATAAAAAAAAAAAAAGAAAAAGAAAAAATCATGTTGAGTGAAATAAGTCAGAAACAGAAGGATGAATACAGGATGATCTCACTCTCAGGCCGAAGTTGAAAAACAAGATTAGAAAAGAAAACACAAGTCGAACCTGAAATGGAATTGGAGTATTACACCAAAGTAAAAGACTCTGGGGTGGGTGGGTGGGTGGGGAGAATACAGGTCCATGAAAAATGATGAATGAAATAGTGGGGGTTGTATTGTTAAATGGGAATCTGGGGAATGTTATGCATGTAAAAAAAAAGAAGAAGAAGTAGAAACGCAAAGCAGAAATTGACTGAGTTTGGAGTATGGCACCAAAGTAAGAAAGCAGAAGTACACTAGAGTTTGCAGTGAGTACCTCCCTAATACTTCCTCTCCACTTTTCCAAGCTTTGGGTCCATGATTGCTCAACAATTTGTTTGGCTTTGTATGTTAACTCTCTTTTCAGTCACCAGGTTCCAGGTGTCATCAGGATGCCGGCCAGACTTCCCTGGATTGAAGACCCCACCAATATGTCCTGGAGCTCAGCTTCCACAGAGACCCACCTTACTAGGGAAAGAGAGAGGCAGACTGGGAGTATGGACCGACCAGTCAACGCCCATGTTCAGCGGGGAAGCAATTACAGAAGCCAGACCTTCTACCTTCTGCAACCCACAATGACGCTGGGTCCATGCTCCCAGAGGGATAGAGAATGGGAAAGCTATCGGGGGAGGGGGTGGGATATGGAGATTGGGCGGTGGGAATTGTGTGGAGTTGTACCCCTCCTACCCTATGGTTTTGTTAATTAATCCTTTCTTAAATAAAAAAAAATTTAAAAAAAAAAGAAAAATTAAATGGCATTCTGATTCTTAACAAAAATATATATATATATATTTTAAGGCAGGGAGTCGGACTGTAGTGCAGTGGGCTAAGCGCAGGTGGCGCAAAGCACAAGGACCGGCATAAGGATCCCGGTTCGAACCCCGGCTCCCCACCTGCAGGGGAGTCGCTTTACAGGCAGTGAAGCAGGTCTGCAGGTGTCTATCTTTCTCTCCCTCTCTCTGTCTTCTCCTCCTCTCTCCATTTCTCTCTGTCCTATCCAACAACGACAACAACAATAATAACTACAACAATAAAACAACAAGGGCAACAAAAGGGAATAAATAAAATAAAAATAAACATAAAAAAATATTTTAAGGCAGTCAGGCAGTAGCTCAGTGGGTTAAGTGCAGGTAGCACAAAACACAAGGACTGGCATAAGGATCCTGGTTCGAGCCCCCGGCTCCCCACCTGCAAGGGAGTTGCTTCACAGGCAAAGAAGTAGGTCTGTAGGTGTCTATCTTTCTTTCTCCCTCTCTGTCTTCCCCTCCTCTCAGTATTTCTCTCTGTCCTATCCAGCAACAATGACATCAATAACTACAACAATAAAACAACAAGGGCAACAAAAGGGAATAAATAAATAATATTTTAATAAAAAATAATTAATAAATAAATAAAATATTTTAAAATACACTGTCCCAAACTTTAGCATGAAGAGAAAAAGATCCTTTGTGGCTATTGGAATAAACAAGAGAGGGCTGAGCACCCAGTTAAGTGCACATAGCTAAATACAAGAACTCCTGCAAAGATCTGGGTTCAAGCCCCTATCCCCCACCTGCAGGGGGGACACATCATAAGTGGTGAAGCAAGGTATCTCTCTTTCTCTCTCCCTCTCTATCTCCTCCTCCCCTCTCAATTTCTCTCTTTCTGTCAAATAAAATGGAAAACCAGGAGCGGTGGATTCATAGTGCTGGCACTAAGCCCCAGTGATAAACCTGGAGGGAAAGAAAGAGAGAGGGAGAAAGAAAGAAAGAAAGAAAGAAAGAAAGAAAGAAAGAAAGAAAGAAAGAGTGGATAAAAGAAGGCAGGAGTAATGTGCAAAGCAACCTTTCCTTCCTTGTCTCAGAACATTTATATATACACACGTGTGGGGGCTTGCTGGGGGAATCAGGTCTGCATGCCTCCTGGACCCCAACTTCCTATACTTTGTTGGGTCCTCTGTGAATGTTCTCCTAAAACAACACCTGCACCTGGTCTTCACAATTCTTTATTATTTTGAAGGGGCCAGACAAGCTGGAATTGGGGATGAGCATCTCTGATTTTACCCTTTGGTTTTCCACTACCAGATTTTATTTTTTAATTAATCAGTGAGAAAAAGAGAGGGAGGGAGAAAAAAATCACAGCATCACTCTGGTCCATGCAATGCTGGGGACTGAACTCAGGGTCTCAAGCTTGAGGATCCAGTACTTTATCCACTGCTCCACCTCCTGGGTCACTGTTCTGTTTTAACCAGAGCTTTGCTTAGCTCTAGCTACTGGTATTACATGAGGATGGGGACCTCTTGCCTGTAAGTCCTATGTACTACCACTGTGATATCTCCCTCCCCCCATTTTCCAAATTCAGTTTTAAATATATAAACTGAGTGTTGACTAAACTGTGGCAGGCTTGCACTTCCCTGAGCCTGGGAGATGGCATAATGGTTCTGCAAAAAGACTTTCATACCAAAGACATCAAGGTCCCAGATTCAACCCCCAACACCACTATAAGCAGTGCTCTGGTTAGGGAAATCAAATAATAAAATAAACACATTAACCATTCCCAAGTCTAACCCTCTCTACCAATCTCTGGTTGCCCCCTCTAGGGCCATGCGAGATGGCTCTGTCCCTTTGGTGCCATGGTTTCACCAGTACAAACTTCAGTCATCATGTAAAAGGAGGCCATAGAATCCTGACTTTTCTCTCCTCCCACTCCTGGAGAAAGAGGTGCTGCACTGTAGAAGGGAAAAGGAGGAAGAGAATGTGGCCACTAAACACCTGAGTGGAAAGGCCAGCAGGTACCTGTTGTGTCAACAAAGTCACATTCTTGGAATGAATGCTACTGACCTTCTACCTTTATATTCTTTCTCTCTCCCTCTCTCTCTTTCTCTCTCTCTCTCTCTCCCTCTCCCTCTCCCTCTCCCTCCCTCCTTTTCTTCTCTTTCCCTCTCTCTTTTTCGTGTGTGTGTGTGTGTGTGTGTGTGTGTGTGTGTGTGTGTGAGCGTGTATGTGTGCGTGTGTGTCAGCCTCATAGCTCAGAGGCATTTTTTTCATTCAGAGAGACAGAGAGGAGGAGAGACACTAGAGGACCTCCTGTGTGGTGTCAGGGCTCAGACCTGGGCCCCACACACGGCAAAGCACCTGCCCTCCCCAGTGAGCTGCCTCTCGGCTCTCCTGCAGATTGTCTGGATTTTTTTTTTTTTTTTTTACAAATTTCAGCTGACTAGACACATTTTTCTTAATCAGCAAATCAGAGATTTTTTTTTCCAAATATAGAGGGAAAGGCTAAAATGGAGAGACAGAGACAGAGAGAAGGGGGAGAGACACTGCAGCACTGCCTCATTGCTCATGAAGCTTTCTTCTTGCCTGGTGCCTGGTGCTCCCATGTGGTGCCAGGGGCTCAAGCCTAGGTCCTAGTGTCCTTGTGCTCTACTAGTGAGCCATCTCCAGGCCCAGATATATATATATATATATTTTTATTTCTTTATTGGGAGGTTTACAGTCAACAGTAAAATACATGTACATGTATAACATTTTTCAGTTTTCCACGTAACAATTCAATCCCCACTAGCCCAGAGATATTTTTAAACACTTGTATATTAATGAGACGGAGACAAAAAGAGAGGGGGGCAGGAGAGAGAAGAGAGAGTCAGAGAATCATTCTAGCATATTTGATATCAAGGATTGACCTCAGGGCCTGATGCATGTGGATCTGGCTTGTTTCCCACTGTGCTACCTCCCAGACCATGGATTTTTATGAGTTATAAGCAGCATTTAGCCAAACTTCACTTCAGCAACATTAGAGTTAGGGGAGAGATAACTGTGGTTATGTAAAAACCAGGTTCAGTCCCCAGCACCACCATAAGTCAGAGCTGAGCAATGCTCTACTTAAAGAAAAATAAATAAATATGTATCTAGCAATATTAAAGTATCATAGGAGAACAGTGGTCCGGGAGGTGGCACATTGGCTAAAACGTTGCTCTCTAAGAAATGAGGTCCTGAGTTCAATCCCTGGCAGCACATGTACCAGAGTGATGTCTGGTTCTTTCTCTTTCCTATTCCTCTCATTAATAAATAAATAAAATATTTTTTTAAAGAAAGTATAGGAGAACAAAATGTGTCACCCCACAATATATCTCTTTGGGATGAAAGCAATGATTTCATAGGAGAAGCTCAGAAAAACTGGGCAGAAGTTTTTTTCTTTTTTTTAAAGAGTTATTTATTAATGAGAGAGAGAGAAAGGAGAATGGTAGAGAGAACCAGACAATCACTCTGGCACATGAAATGCAGGAGATAGAACATGGAATCACATACTTGAAAACTGAAGGCTTTACCCACTGAGCTACTTCCAAGGCTGCCAGAAAACTGTTCTAGGACACATTTATATTCAAATTCACAGGTCCTTGTGCACAGTAACATGTGTGTTCTACTGGGTGCACCATCACCCAGCCCCTGCATATTTCATATTTGTAAAAGTTTTGTCCAGGGCTGACAAGATAGCTCACTTGGTTAGTGAGCCTGCTTTAACATGGACATGACCCAGGTTCAAGTCTGGCCTCCACTGCACTGAATGAAGCTGTGGTATCTCTCTATCTCTGTCTCTTTCTATCCAGAAGCCAACCTGGAGAGGAGGTGAAGCCCCAGTAAACAGCAACCAAAATAAAAAAGAAGAAAGTTTTGAGGGACTGGGTGGTGGTGCATCTGACTGAGTGCACACATTATCCTGTACAAGGACCCAGGTTCCAGATCCTGGTCCCCACCAGCAGAGGGGAAACTTCACAAGTGGTGAACCAGATCTGCAGGCTTCTTTGTCTCTCCTACTCTATCTCCCCTCCCCTTTCAATTTCTCTCTGTCCTATCAAATAAATAAATAAAATTAAGGGAGTTGGGCAGTTGCGCAGTGGGTTAAGCACACATGGCGCAAAGCTCAAGGACCAGAGTAAGGTTCCCGGTTGGAGCCCCCAGCTCCTCACCTGCAGGGGAGTCACTTCACAGGCAGTGAAGCAGGTCTGCAGGTGTCTGTCTTTCTCTCCCCCTCTCTGTCTTCCCCGCGTCTCTCCATTTCTCTCTGTTCTATCCAACAACGACATCAATAACAACAGCAACAATTTTAAAAAAGGCAACAAAAGGGAAAATAAATAAATAAATATAGTAAAATATAAATAAATAAAATTAAATCCCCCCCCTTTTTTTTTGCCCAAAGAAAGGGGGAAGAGAGGAAACTTAACAGATAGCTGTTAAAATTCCGTCTCTGGGGGGTCAGGCGGTGGCACAGTGGGTTAAGCACATGTGGCACGAAGCGCAAGGACCAGTGTAAGGATCCCGGTTCGAACCCCTGGCTCCCCACCTGCAGGGGAGTCACTTCACAGGCGGTGAAGCAGGTCTGCAGGTGTCTTTCTTTCTCTCCCCCTCTCTGTCTTCCCCTCCTCTCTCCATTTCTCTCTGTCCTGTCCAACAACGAACAACATCGGCAATGGCAATAATAATACCCACAACAAGGCTACAACAAGGGCAGCAAAAGGGGGAAAAATGGCCTCCAGGAGCGGTGGATTCATGGTGCAGGCACCGAGCCCAGCAATAACCCTGGAGGAAAAAAACAAAGAAAAGAAAAAAAAATTCAGTCTCTGTCACTTACTGGGCTAGGAATTTAACAAGTCCTTTAATGTCCCCAAGTCTTTATGTCTGGGAACAAGAAGACATGATAATAATAAATATTACTTCATAGTCAAACTAAGTGAAATAAATGGATGTAAGTGCTTCAGAATGTGCAAAGTGCTGTAAAACTACAAGTTGTGCTTGTACTTTCATTTGTTACATGTGAGAGAGAAATGTTCACAGACAGGGAGAAGCCAGTCTAGAGCATGAGGTGCTGGCGATGGAACCAGAAACCTCAGGCATTCTAGGAGTAGAGTTACTTTTCCCCATCTGCAACTTTTTCCACCACAAACCAGAGTACTGCTCAGCTCTGACTTGCAATTGTGTTGGGAATTGAACCTGGGACTTTGCATAACCATTATGCCATTTCCTCATTCCACTTTAATTTTATTTATTTTTTTGTTGGTTAGAGAAAAGACTGAGAAATTAAGTGGGAAGGGGGAAAAAGAGAGAGAGAGAGAGATCGAGACCTGCAGCCCTGATTCACTACTCCCAAAGATTTACCCCTGCAGGTGGGGACTGGGGGCTTGAACCAGGGTCCTTGCACATTATAACATGTGTACTCAATCAGGTGGCCACCACCAGCCCCCCCAAACCTGGGACTTTGGAGCCTGTCTTTTTATAGAACCATTATGCTGTCTCCCTTACCCTGATGACTTTTTTTTTTTAAGATTTATTTATTAATGATACCAAGAGGAGAGAGAACCAGAATATCACTCTGGCTTATGCAATGCCAGGGGTCAAACTTAGGATCTCATGTGAGGAAGTCCAGCACCCTAGCTAGCACTGTGTGCCAGGGGCCAGGCCCAGCAGATTATTAGGATTAGCCTGAAGGAGGAGGGGCGTCGGAGAAGAATGAAGAATGAGAGACGAGTGAGTTGATGTTGAATCAAGCTCAAGCAGACATCTCTGTCTTATTTAAGCAGAACTTTATTTTTATAGCCTCATAAGGCTTAGATCATTAAAACAAAAATCACCAAGGTATTGATTATTAAAACAAAAATTACCAAGTAAGAACAGCACAGGTAGGGAACACCTCCTGCTTTGTGGAACATTTACATTCCAGGGGCACTTTCCTCCCTAGTGATCATATCACAGTTTCTATGTCTATTGTATTTCCTGTACCTGTGTGCTAGGCAAATGTCCTATTAATTAAGATTAATATTCTACCTTTTATGCCATTCTATTGGCCCTATGCATCAGAATACAGTGGTTCATAGAAAGTTCAAACTTGTTATGTTTTTAGGGGCCTTAAACAAATTGAGCAGCCCATTCTTCATAAAATCTGTTCCATTGTTTGATCAAGGAGTTTTGTTTTGTTCTGTTTCTTACTGAGAAGGCACCAAGGTAGTGCTGACCTGGCCAACCTAAACTCTCTAGCTAGAATCCATAAAGTTAAACTCTCTAGCTAGAATCCATCTTCTGTGTATGCTCACTATGTGACCTAGGTTCTTGTGTACTATTCCTGCATAAGGAAGTGGGAGCATAGTGGTGGATGGTAGATTAAAAGGCCCACTGTATCTAGGCAGGTACCATAACTTTCCATTAATTAATTATGCTGTGTAAGGTGGCCCCTCCACTATGGGGACCACCAATCTTTCTCTATATTTTAGGGGGAATACTAAGGAAAGTGGTGTAGATAAAGGGGAAAACATTTTTTTCCTATTGGGGCCTCCTGAAAAATTCTGCATTACTGATATTGCTTGTTCCATTATGATCAATCTTACAGAGTGCAGTGCAGGCTTTGTCATTATTTTTGTCATTGGTCAGGCTCTGAGCCTGGCCATAGGCAAATATTATTAAGACCACACAGAGCTTAATCATGGCAAAAGGCGAGATGGTTTCAGTTTGGCCTAGAGAGTCCAGCCGTGCTGAACTTCCTGCGAAGCTGGTACCCTTCAAGCAGCTTGCATGGCAACGCCTGGGCCAACTGTGGCACCTCCCACGTGGTAATTTTTTTTTAAGCAAAGCACTGTTCAACTCTGGTTTATGATGTTGCTGGAGACTGAACCCATGACTCCAAAGCCTCAGGCATGACAGTCTGTTGCTGTTCCCACGCCTATAATGTCTTGGCTTTTTTCTTTTTTAAATTTATTTTAGTGAGAGAGATACAGAGACCAGAGCACTGCTCAGCTCTGGCCTATGGTGGTGCTGTGTTACTGAACCTGGGACTTTGAAGCCTCAGGCATGAAAGTCTTTGCAGAACCAATAAGCTGTCTCCCCCGCCACCAGATAAAGTTAATTAATGAGAAAGGGGGGTGGGGAGAACCTGAGCAGTACATGCGATAGTGGGGATCAAACTCAGGACCTCATGCTTGACAGTCCAACACTTTATCCACTGTGCCACCTTCCAGGCCTCCAAGATCCCATATAAATATAAGAAATAATATGAGAAAGTAATGCAAGAAATAAAAGGACTATAAATAAATAAAATGCAAGCAGATTGTCGTCTGGGGCTTTGGGTTCTGCAGGCAGCTACTCTAACGGTTTCAGAAATGCCGGGAGACACCGTTAGGAGGCGCCCGCGAGGCCTCATTGGATTCCCGCCTCTCCGTTACATGCCCCAGTAACCCCAGCGCGCCGGCGACCGTGAGTAACCCCGTGGTCGGATGACGGCCCCCTCCCACCCCGACTCTCGCCTGCTCGCGCCTCAGCCAATAGGAAGGCAGCCCATGAACCGGCCGGACTCTCGTCCTTCCTGGCCCCGCCCCCAAGCTCTTAGAACTGACTTGTACAATCACCTCGCCGCCGGCACCAAACCGGTCCAATCGCAGCTCCAGTTCCCGATTCCAAGCTCCGCCCTCTGTCCGCCCCTCGTTTATTCTCCGCCCCGCTCGCCAGACCTGCCCCGCCTCCAGCGCCGCCTCCGGCCAACCTTGCGGCTCTAAGCCCCGCCTCCTGTCTTCACCAGCCAATCACCGGAGGGTCTCTAGCCACTGGGCGGGCCCGCAGCCAATGCGCACGCCGTGGGCGGGCTCCGGGCCGGAATTGGGGGTGAAGCTCTAGCCCTGTACCCACATTTGGGGCGCGCGGAGCTGGGGGGGGTCCCTGGGGGGCGCCCGGAGCTAAGATGGCGTCCGCAGCGGAGGGGGACGTGGGAACGGCGGCGGAGCTTGCGAGGGTGCTGCGGGGTGGCTTCGAGGACCTGAGCCTGAGCAAGTTGGCGACGTCCCTGGGCGCGTCGGAGCAGGCGCTGCGACTCATCATCTCCATCTTCCTGGGTAAGGACTCTCCCACCGCCCCCCGCGGGGTCCCCGGGGATGGGGACACTACCTCCCGCCCTTCCCGGAGTGCTGTCTGGGGGTGCCAAAGCGGATCCGAAGAGCACGCCAGCCAGCGAGACCTGCAGAGGAGAGCGCAAGTGCTGTCTGGGTCTGGGGGCGCTGTGACCCTGGACCCTTCCACCCCTGCTGTGCCCTTCCGGAACCTCACTTGTCACCACCTGCTCTGCCAGGCGTGACCCCCGCTCCCCCAAGACCTGTCCTTGTTGGCCTCTGAGTTCTGCTCTGGCCGTGTGTGCTGTTCTGATCACATCACCCTACACTCCCACTTGTTATCAGTAAGCACAGCCGCCACTAACTTGGCTTCTGGGGCCCCGTGGACCTCTTGAGCGCAATTTCGGTCTTCCATACTCCAGGTCTTTCTCTCTTGAGCATTGCCAGCCTATCTCTTTTCTCTTTACATCATATTTTACCCCACCACCACCACCACCACCACCTTTAATCACCCACCTGTCATGGGCCCTGGGTTATCTGACATACAAATACTAAGCTTGGCAAACAGAATTGACAACCTCCTTTTAAAACTCGCTGCTACCCCCAAACGTTTATTACTCATTGTGTTCAAAGGATGTGGTGTACCTGTATTTATGTCATAAGCTGTGTTATGACTGGTTTATAGGCTTTTTCACTGCTTCCTGACTCCATGGTGATTATAATACAAGGAAGCAGCGTGGCACAGTGAGAAAACGAAGTGTGGACTGGGAAGACAAACATGCCCGACCCAGCTCTGCTACTGCTCCTTACACACTGGGACTCTTAAAAGGGCCTAGCCTTTTAACCTCAGGCCCTCAGTATACTTATCTATGAAATTAGGATAATCATGCCAGACTCTTGGCACTGCAATAGGCATTCAAAGGTCAAGGCCTAGTTTATAAATGTTTATGTAGTTGAAAGGTTTCTTGAAGGTTATGGGACTTTAGTGAGAAGTACAGGGTGGAGAAGAATTAAACAACATAGACTGGGATGGTTTAAAGGTTCAGATCTTAAGCTAGAGATAAAGTTAGGCAGATGAGAGAGCCTGAAATGCCAGAAAGTAGTCAGTAAAGACTGACATATAATATCACCTAAGGGTGTTAACCAGATCTAGATAATGGGAGAGGCATCAATTCATATTTAAACAACCTTGGCTAATAGCATTGCTACTTGTCTATTATATATCACACCTCACTGATCTTCCTTTATTCCATATAAAAGCCAACTTTTTCTCTCCATTGTAAAATTTTAGAGATGGAAGTTTCCTTAGGATGCGACTTCTCCAATGTCACTTAGCTCTAACCCAAATTTATCAGGCTCCCAATCAAGGGTTCTTTGCAGTACAACCAACTTTGCACTTCCTACTTCTTTCCCACCGTGTTTAAACAACTATTTGTTGGGGTTGTAATTGACAATTAACAGTGCTTGCATTTATTAGTCAGGAAGTTCATTGTTAATCTCTCAACTATAGCTTGAGGCTGTAAAACAAGTCACACCATATTCTAAGGGGGAAACCTTTTAATGGAATTAGGACCTGGAATTTGTCCTCTGTGTGCTGACATAATCAAGTGCTACCTGCATACTCCAGGTGGTCAACTGTTGTGTATCATCTACCCACCTTGAGAAGTGATCCTCTCACTACCACCAGTCTTCACAGTAATGCACACTTGGTGTAGGGCTGGCAAAATAGCTCACTTGGATAGTGCATTACTTTGTGCCATCCAGGTTCAAGCCCAGCCCCCAGTGCATTGAAGGAAGCTTTGGTGCTGTGGTCTTTCACTCTTTCTGCCTTCTCTGTCTCTATCTTAAATTTTTTTATACATACATACATCATCCTTAGCATAATTAATACCATAAATTGTTCCAAGGAATGTCAATAAAATGTTCCTACTGTGGGTATAAGTACTATGCTTGACTCTACAGGTCAGGGGCCAAGGTATAATGTAATAGAACTCTGTCCTAGCAATAATGTGGTCTACTAGGGGTAAAAGGGGCACAAGATAAGCCCTTGAACAGCAACAATAAAAGACAGAGAAATCTAATGCCATTAGAGAATTACACCATTTTATGAGATTTCAAGATTGAACCTTTAATGAACTTTGAAAGCTTAGTAAGCAGGAGCTTAGACTATAACTCAGTGGTAGAATGCATACTTTGCAAGTGTGAGGCCCCGGATTCAGTCACCAGCATGGAAGGAAGGAAGGTTAATCATTTGGGTCTGAGGAGCTAGCACAATGGTTTCCAGGTTCAGTCCTCAGCATCATCATAAACTAGAACTGAGCAGTGCTCTGATATCTCTCTCTCTCTCCCTCTCTCTCTCTCTCCCTCTCCCCCTCTCCTTTTTTAAAAGAAGGAGAAAGTTGAGTAAGCAATGCATCCAAAAAGCATCAGCATAGGCATCATCTGAGGTACAAATGTAGTGACAGTCAAGGAACAGTAAGTAGTTGGTTTGACTCGGACAGAAATGTGAAGATTTTTGGCGATGCAGAATCTTCTGAAATGTAGATTGTGGGGGCCAAGTGGTGGCTTATCTAGTAGAGTGCACATGTCACCATGTGTAAGGACACTGGTTCTAGCCCCTATTCCTCACCTGCAGGGGGGGGAAGCTTCATGAGAAATGCTGCAAGTGTCTCTTGAGTTCCTCCTTTCTGTTTCTCACACCCTCCCAAAAGAAGGGAGAAGGAGGGGTGGGGAATGGCCTCAGGGAACAGTGGAGATGCAGATACTGAGTACTAGCATCCTGATGGGAAGAGAAAAAAGACAAGTAGATCTAGTAAGCACTTTTATCTGCAGAGTGGCACACGCTGGAACCCTAAGAATCAGCCTCACATCCCAGTTGCCAGGTCCTGTCAGCACTACCTCTGAATGATGTGTCAGGTGTAGCTTTTCTCACCATCTGTCACCAGATCCAACCCAGCAACCTCCAGACTGGTCTCTGATTCTCTCCTTGTCTCCTCAGTCCTGTGTGTCTTACTGAAAAACCTTCAGGGGCTCTAATGTGGCCAGTGGGCCCCTACCTCCACTCCAGCCAGCTCACCACATGGCCTTTTACTTCCTCAAAAGAAGGCACTAAGCCATGTCCTTTCCTGCATCAGAGCTTTTATACACACTGACCCTACTACCTAGAATGTTCTTCCCTGGTCCTTCACCTAAAAGACTCCTTTTCATCTTTCAGATCTCAGTTGTCACCTCACCAGGAAGTTCTTTCCTGACTCTCACTTTAAATGTCCCCTGTTGTACTTGGTCATCCCTCTAAGTATATACACCAGTGGGTTTGTAGACAGGGGCAGAAGCCATGCATGTTTTGTTCACCATAGTATACCTAGAATTTAACAGTATGCCTGGCTGATGGAAAAGGCTTAATAAATCCCTGTTGAATAATTGCATGTATACATGAATGACTCGACAGCTGATTAAATGAAGCATTAAAACGCAGTTTTTAAAAAGAGACAAGCGGGAGTAGGGCAGTAGCACAGCAGATTAAGCACACGTGGTGCAAAGTACAAGGACCAGCTTAAGGATCCCGGTTCGAGCCCCTGACTCCCCACCTGCAGGGGTGTCACTTCACAGGCGGTGAAGCAGGTCTGCAGGTGTCTCTTTCTCCCCCCTGTCTTCCCCTCCTCTCTCCATTTCTCTCTGTCCTATCTAACAACGATGACATCAATAACAATAATAATAACTGCAACAACAATAAAAAACAAAGGCAACAAAAGGGGAAATAAATAAATATATTAAGATTTTTTTTAAAGGGGGGGAGACAAGCAGCCCTGGAGATGGCACAGTGGATTGGGTTTGGACTCTCAGACATAAGGTCCAGAACTCAATCCATGCTATGGCATGTGCCAGAGTGATGCTGTAGTTCTATATCTATCTTTCTATCTCCTTTCTCTGTGTGTGTGTGGGGGGGCGGGGGTGTGGCACACCTGGTTGAGTGCACATGTTACAATGCAAAAGGACTCAGATTTGAGCCTCTAGTCCCCATCTGCAAGGGGAAAAGCTCTGTGAGTGGCGAAGCAGGGCTGCAGGTGTCTCTCTCTCTCTCTTCCTCTTTATCTTTCCCTACCCTCTTGATTTCTGGCTGTCTTTAAGAGAGAGAGACTAAATACTTCTGCCCAGGTATGGAATGATATTGGTACCTTTCATAAATGCAGAGAAATAAGTAAATCTGTAAAAAAAAAAAAAAAAATATATATATATATATATATATGGAGAGAGAGAGCATAATGGCTATGCAAAAGATTTTCATGACTGAGGCTCTGTAGTCCCAGGTTCAGTCCCCAGCACCACCATAAGCCAGAGCTGATCAGTGTTCTTGGCTCTCTCTCTCTCTGTATCCCTCTTTAATATTTTATTTATTTATTTATGAATCAGAGAGAAAACAAGATGATGGGAAAGAGAGGGGAAGAGAGAGAGAGGAGGGGGGAAGAGAGGGAGAGACCTGCAGCACTACTTAACCACTTGTGAAGTTTTCTTTTTGCAGGTGGGGACTGGGGGCTTGAGCCAGATCCTTGCACATAGTAACAGATGTGTCACCACCCAACCCATATGTGCTTGCTCTCTCTCTCTCCCCCCAGCTCTCGAGATCTCTGTATATCTTTCATTTATTAATCTAAATTTATTTTATTTATTTCATTTGTGAGAAAGATTGAAACAGGAGGCTCTGGCACACAAGTCTTACACTCTTATTTCTCTGGCTGAGAGTTGTGAAGCCTAGTTTTGGCCTCAGGGAGAAAGTTGGGTTAAAAACACAGCTCATTAAGAAAAAAGAAAAAAAGATACAGTCCTAGAAGTTGATAAAGATATTGGTATTAAATCAGGGAGGGATGAAAATGCCATGGAAAAGAGACTCTAATCCATGTTGATTGGCTCAGCATCACCATGTTGTTGAAAATACAAGCTGGCCTTTATTTTTTATTTATTTACTTACTTAACCAGAGCACAGCTCAGCTCTAGTTTATAGTGGTGCAAGGGACTGAACCTCAAACTTACAAAGGCTCAGGCATGAGAGTCTCTTGCATAACCATTATGCTATCTCCCTCACCCACTAGCTGGATTTGCAACATACCAGACCTTGCTCTAAATGTTCAGCAGGTGGTGCCTCCACCTACTAGTCACCCCTAAGGTGAATGCTGCTCTGCTCTCATCAACCTGTGTAGATGGAAAACCTGATAGGGATCCAAAAGGCTCCAAAAGTGACCCAGTCTTATCTTCATTTCTGCCTAGCCCTGGAATCCTGCTGTTCACCTCTTGGGAATTGGCAAGCAAAAGAGAGGTCCTTGGTTTCCTTTTTCTCTTTTCACTCTGTGTGATCGGACCAGTAACGTAATCAGCGTGTGGGTTTCCTCTCACCATTCAGCCGCAGGGAGCAGATGGCCAGCCTGCTCAGGGTGTGTGTCCTTCTCTTGTCCTCTTTGGCTGGGACTTGCACTTGAGGCTGCACACTTTTCCCTGGGAGATTCAGAATCTGCATCGTCAAGGTTCCCCAGCCTTGAAAATCAAAGGGGTTTTGAGTTCCCTTTGCACCAGAGTCAGGGCCGGCCCTTCAAAGTAAATCTTTATTCAGTACAAAAAGCTTTCTGCATTCAAATTGCTATGTCCAGAGACCAAAACCAAGCTAAATGGGAAATCAAACGTTAACTAAGCTAATGAGGCTTTTAACCCACAGGTCCAAATATTCTGCCCCTGAGACATAAGAGTAACACCCTAAATGACATTCAGTGCCTCATCATATGCTGAAGGTCTAGGTATAGTCAACAGTTTCAGAATTTATCCTTAAACTAATTCATATCTACAAATTTCATCACAACCTAACATAAAGCTTCCTGTTTGGAGATTTATTTTAAATAAGTACTTTCAACTACTTTTTTTTTATTTTATCTAACACCATAAGATACATGACTTTGCACAGAACTTCATTTTGTTTTGTTTTTTAAGATTTACTTATTAGGGCTACGGAGATAGCATAACAAGCATCCCATGCCTGAGGCACAAAGGTCCCAGGTTCAATCCCCAGCACCATTATAAGCCAAAGCTGAACAGTATTCTGGTCTGTCTCTTTCTCTCTCTCTCTCTCAGTGTATCTCTCTCATTAAAATAAAATGTTAATTTAAGAAAGATTGATTTATTCATGAGAGAGAAGAGCAGGACTACAGTATCACCCTGGCATATGTGATGCTGGGGATCAAACTCCAGACCTTAAATTGAGGTCAGGCTCTCAGTACCACTTCACACACCACAGAACTTGATCATTTAAATGCCAGTATAACTTTAATAGAATCATTTCTCTGCAGAGGCATATGTAAATTCGAACCTATGAGACTGTGTGCACAAATTAATTTAATACCAAATCATCACATGTCCACTAGTATGCAACCTCTTTGGAAAACCATGGGAATTCACTCAAGGGGATCTTTTTTTCTCTCTGAGCTTTACTGCTCCAGATCAACGTTTTAAGATAGAGAGACAAAAACCACAGTGCCATGGGGGCTAAGAATTTGAACCTGGGTCAGGCATGTAACAAAGCAGACACCTGGTTCATATATCACCAGCTCTTGCTCAATAACCTTTATTTTATTTTTTAAAGGGTAGGTTTTATTTTTTTAAATATTTATTCCCCTTTGTTGCCTTTGTTGTTTTATTATTGTAGTTATTATTAT
Source organism: Erinaceus europaeus (assembly GCF_950295315.1). Taxonomy (NCBI): domain Eukaryota; kingdom Metazoa; phylum Chordata; class Mammalia; order Eulipotyphla; family Erinaceidae; genus Erinaceus; species Erinaceus europaeus. The sequence continues at coordinate 100,047,615 of NC_080165.1, forward strand.
TGTTATTGATGTTGTTGTTAGATAGGACAGAGAGAAATGGAGAGAGGAGGGGAAGACAGAGAGGGGGAGAGAAACATAGACACCTGCAGACCTGCTTCACTGCCTGTGAAGCGACTCCCCTGCAGGTGGGAAGCCGGGGGCTCGAACCGGGATCCTTAAGCTAGTCCTTGTGCTTTATGCCACCTGCGCTTAAGCTGCTGCACTACCGCCCGACTCCCAACTTTTATTTTAAGATAGAGGCAGAGAGAGAGAATTAAAGACCACAGCACCAAAGCTTCCTTCAGTGTGGTGGGAGCCAGGCTCCAAATTGGGTCACACAGATGGCAAAGCAGCACACTAACCAAGTGAGCTATTTTTACCTTCCCTACCTCTTAAAAATGGAATGGGGGGGGCTGGAGATGTGGGTCTGTGGTAGAGCACTGACATTACATACATAAGAATCTGGATCAATCCTCAGCAGCACATAGGAGCAGCAAGGAAAACCTTCATGTGCAAGGTCCCAGGGTCAATCCCCCACACCACTACATCCCAGATCAGAGCAGTACTCTGGTCTCTCTCGTGAAAATAAATAAATCTTAAAAATAAAAAATAAAAAAAATTCAAATCCAGGCTGGGTTAGTAGGTAGCATAATGATTATGCAAACAGACTCTCAGACCTGAGGCTCCAAAGTCTCAGGTTCAGTCCCCCGCACCACCATAACCCAGAGCTGAGCAGTACACAGATTTCTTTTTTTTTAATTCAAATCCAACTTTTGCTTGGTCATAGTAATAGTTGAAAAAAAAATTGAAAATTGAAGAGGAAGAAAAAGAAAGAAATGGCGTTTCCACTAGGTTTTAAAGAATATAGAAGATTCGGGAGTTGGGCTGTAGCGCAGCGGGTTAAGCACAGGTGGCGCAAAGCACAAGGACCGGCGTAAGGATCCAGGTTCGAGCCCCCAGCACCCCACCTGCAGGGGAGTCGCTTCACAAGCAGTGAAGCAGGTGTCTTTCTTTCTCTCCCCCTCTCTATCTACCCCCTCCTCCATTTCTCTGTCCTTTCCAACAACGACAACAACAATAATAAGTGCAACAACAATGAAAAACAAGGGCAACAAAGGGGAATAGATAAATAAATAAATATTTTTTTAAAATTTTTTAAAAAGTATAGAAGATTCTAGTCAGGTAAACAAGAAAGGGAGAAAGAGCTCTGCAGGCATCAGACTGATGAAGCAAATCTGAGGAACAGCAAGTAGGCTTGTCTGGCTGGAACAATGGAGTGAGCAGAGAGAAAAAGCCTGAAGGAAGTTTCAAGTGGGTGGTAGCCCTGCATTGTCCCCAGAGACCTGCTGGCCCACGTGGTGGCCAGCTAGCTCATCACAGACTGGTCACACATCTTTAGTCACCCATTATGTCCTATGTCCCCAGAGTCCAGTTTCACCAGGGAATTGAGGTTAGGAGTTCAGCCAAGGTGCTGATCAGTTCTATAGAACTGTATTTAATTTATAGCAAGCATCAATGTTGTTGTTTCTGTTGTTTAAACAATGCAGATTCTACAAGAACTTTCTTTTAAAATGGAAGTAATAAAGAAAATTTAAAGAAATAAAACTTCCTCTTCTTTCTAGAGAACTTTTGACCACACCTTTGAGCAGATGAGTGAGTTCCTTCTCTGCTCTGGGGAAGGTTGAGCCCTTTGGAATGCAGCAAGGATTAAATGAGATAAGCTATATAAACACTTGGCCAGGTGTGGGACCCAAGGTAGTTTTAAATAATTCTTCTCTTCTTCCTCTCTGGATAAGTATTCACCTCTTCCCTCTCCAGGGAGGTTAAGTGTATGTCCTTAGGACCTGCAGCATCAGTGTGTGGTGGGAATTAAAAATGCAGGTTGTTACTTTCATCCCAGACCTACCAGTGAGAAACCCCAGAGGTGGGGTGGGGTGGGGTTCAGTGTATTTCAACAAGCTCTCCAAGTTATGCTATTCCTCTGAAGTCTGTGGATCACTTGTGTGATGTGTTTCTTCTAGTAGCTTCCTCTGTTATCCAAAATGAGAACTATTTTATGTAAGATGATCTGGTAGATTTTTTTTTTCTTTTGCGCCTGGGAGTTTTCAGAACCTTTTTTTATTAAAGTAATCGTAGTAGCGTCCTCAGGTCTAGAAAATAACCTGCTGAATTATGCTAGGTAGGAACACTCAACTAACAATTGTAAAGGATTATCTTGATAGTACTTTAGATGTTTTGAAATATCATTGTATTTTATAGGTTTGGAATTTTACAAAGACTCTACAGTGTTTCATAAATTTATTTATTATTTATTTATAAAGGATGAGAGATAGAGGGGTGGAGGTAGATAGCATAATGTTTATGCAAAGAGACTCTCATGCCTAAGGCTTCAAAAGTCCCAGGTTCAATCCCCAGTACATTATAAACCAGAGCTGAGCAGTGCTCTGGTTAAAAAATAAAAAAAAAGAGAGAGAGGTAAAGGGAGAGACAAGAGAGGTACCTGTTGCACTGCTCCACCTCTCATAAAGCTTGCCCCCAGTAGGTGAGGACCTGGGACTTGAACCCAGTTTTCACCTAGTGACATTTGAGTTCTACCAAGTGTACCACCACCATTCCCTCAACAATTCTTCATTTCAGTTTTCCCCAATTGCAGTCACCTCTCCCCCCTCCATCTCTCTTCTCTCTCTCCATATATATATTTCATTTTATTTAATGAGAGAGATACAGAGAGAGAGACCAGAACACTGTTCAGCTCTGGCTTATGGTAGTAGTAGGGATTGAACCCGGGACTTCAGAGCCTCAAGGATCAAAGTCTTTTTGCATAATCATTATGCTTTGTCACCTGCCCTAGCATCTCTTGTTATAGTATAAATCTTTATTGAATCATGACCAGTTTCATCATAGTAATGATCACCATCTTCACCTACACAGGGCACACTTTCTTTTTTTTATTAGAGGTCTAATATTAATTTCCAAATTTTAAAGGTAATAGGAGTATAATTCCATATCATTCCCACCACCAGACTTCTGTGTCCCCATTCCCTCCATTGGAAACTGCAGTAGTTCTCCAAAGGTCACAGATATGGGTTAATTTTATAACTATCTATAGCTGCCTTTTAATTTTTCTCTGTTTTTTTTGATGGTCCTGCCTTCACTTCTTTTCTAAGTCACCCCTACACCTATTACTATTTCCAAGTATCTTTCCTTTTTTATTTCTCTCTCTCTCTCCTCTCTCAGATAAGAGAAACTACACAGGCCACACTTTCAATGAGAGAGTTAAGTATAGAGGAATTTTTCCCCTGAGTTTGTTGGACTGGTAATTGTTTGGTTTTCTCTCACATAAGCTTCCTTGAGCAGTATAGCATTCCCCCAGTTGAACTCACATTTCTTTATACAGTTCTTGGTGAGTTTTAGCTTCTACAAAAATTGGGTACCCTGAGTGCAGCTGCCAGGGAAAGCTGTTCTAAACAAACTGTCCTTCTTGTGCAGATACAGAGCTTTTTGTCTTTAAAGCAATTGTTTTTTATGTCTTGTTTTGATCCAGCACTGGGGGGTGAATTCAGGGGTCTTATGCACTTACCAACCTGAGGCTCAGTTTTTTTTGTTTGTTTGTTTGTTTGTTTTGTTTGTTTAGAGAGAGGGTAGGAGAGAGGAAAGGAGAGACACTTCAGCACTGCTCCATCATTCATGGAGTTCCCCTTGTAGTGCCCATGGTGCTCCCGTGTGATGCCAGAGCTGAATCCAAGGCCTGACCCCTGGTGGGGACACATTCTGCTGAGTGAGCTATCTCTTGGCCCACAAAAGGGCCTGGCTTTTAAATCTACATCCCTCCCTATTCGGGCAATAGCTTTTGTGGGTCGGTGAGATTTGTGACATTTTGGATACCTTGGGTGAAGGATTCTAAGAACTGCATGTGTCTTAAAGCAAATAGAAGATTAGGTCAAAAAATAATGAGACCCAGGTTTTGTACTTGACTCAAGAAGTCAACAAGCAAGCTATATAAATGCCCCCACTTTAATCACAGGCTAGTTTAAATTAAAGATAAAAAGCTTTGTCAATTAAAGATGCTTTCCAGTGCCAAGTGTTCTTGTTGCTATGGCATTTTTATAAGAAAAGCTTATACGATATATCTGCTACATATAATTATAAATGGTGAGGTAGTAATTTTACGGGTGATTAATTTGCCATTTTAAAAGTACAGAGCAGGAGAGATAGCTTAGTAGTTGTATAAGAAGCCTTTCATGCCATCAACACCAAAAGTGACAGGTTCAGTCCCTAACACCACCATAAGCCAGAGCTGAGCAGTGCTTCGGTCTCGCTCTGTATCTTTCTTTCCCTCTGTGTATCTCTCTCTCTCTCTCTCTCTTTCTTAAATAAAATACAAGACTCAGGTGCACATATTGTGCAAATCTGAATAGGACATGAGCTCCCAAAAGGTAAAAGTTTGAGTCCTTGTTTACTTGGCTTAGCTGTAATAAGAAGTAGCACTGTCCTTGCCAATGGGGTGATTGGCTTATCATTCTTAAGGTTTCCAATTTCTGGTGTGATGGCAGTTCTAAATTCAGATGATCTTAGACACCACCCTGGATGACTGTCTATAAATATAACACTTGCGTACGAGCCAGCAAGCAGGGCCAGCTGGACCAGTGCCCTTTAAGGCTTCTGTGACACACACCTCAAACCAAACCGGGAAGCTGGTTGAATTCAGGTCTGTCTAACTCTGGCTAAAACTCTTATACCAGGGGCTACTCAACAGCCTTATTTTCTAGCTAAAGAGTACTTGGATTCTTGGGGCTGGGTGGTGGCACACCTGGTTGAGCGCAGATGTTACAGTGTTCAAGGACCCAAGTTTGAGTCCCCAGTCCCCACCCACAGGGGAAAGCTTCACAAGTGGTGAAGCAGTGCTGCAGGTATCTGTCTGTCTCTCTTTCTCTGTATCCCCCCCTTCCATCTCGATTTCTGGCTGTCTCTATCCAATAAGAAAAAAATAAAGATAATAAAAAAAATTTAAGAGTAATTGGATTCTTTTTTTTTTCTTAAGTGATATTTATTTATTTATTTTCTGATTTATTTACTTTTTGCCTCCAGGGTTATTGCTGGGACTCAGTGCCTGCACCATGAATCCACTGCTCCTGGAGACCATTTTTTCCCTTTTGTTGCCCTGGTTGTTTTATCGTTGTTGTGGTTATTATTATCATTGTTATTGATGTTGTTGTTGTTGGATAGGACAGAGAGAAATGGAGAGAGGATGGGAAGACGGGGGCGGGGGGGCGGAGAGAAAGACAGACACCTGCAGACCTGCTTCACCACCTGTGAAATGACTCCACTGCAAGTGGGGAGCTGGAGGCTCAAACCAGGATCCTTACGCCGGTCCTTGTGCTTTGCACCTCGTGCACTTAACCCACTGCGCTACCGCTCGAAGCCCCTTAGGTGACTGTTTATTTTTAATTTGTTTGTTTGTTTTTAATATTTATTTGTTTTTCCTTTTTGTTGCCCTTGTTTTTTATTGTTGTTATAATTATTATTGTTGTTATTGATGTCATTGTTAGCTAGGACAGAAAGAAATGGAGAGAGATGGGGAAGACAGAGAGAGGGAGAGAAAGATAGACACCTGCAGACCTGCTTCACCGCCTGTGAAGCGACCTCCCCCCCCCCCCTGCAGGTGGGGAACCGGGGGCTTAAACCGGGATCCTTACACCGGTCCTTGCACTTCGTGCCACCTGCACTTGACCCGCTGCGCTACTGCCCGACTTCCTTGTTTGTTTTTAATGAGAGAAACAGACAGACAGAAGGAAGGAGAGAGACCAGAGCACTGCTCAGCTCTGGCTCTGGTAGTGCTGGTGATTGAACCTAGAACCTCAGAGCCTCAAGTGTGAAAGTCTTTTGCAGAACCATTATGCTGTCTCCCCAACCCTTATTTCTTGTTCCTGAAGTATACATTTGGGGCTGACAAGATAGTGTACCTGGATAGTGCACCTGCTTTTCTATGTGTGTGACTCAGGTTCGAACCTAGCCCCCACTGTACTAGGAGAAGCCTCAATGCTATGGTGTCTTTCTCTCTCCTCCCCCCCCCTTTCCTTCTCTCTCTTGAAATAGCACTTTATCAAAGTTAAAAACTCCTGTGCATCAAAGGATGCTAAGAAGTTGAAAAGATAAGCCATAGGCAGTCTGTAAGGACTTACATAGACTAGCCAAGGAATGAGAGGAGGGTAGAATTGAGAGAGACTGTTAAGAAGGCTCTAATGAAAGGGTTCTGTCTTAAGTAGTGGGGATGGCTACACAACATTGTGAATATACAAAAATTCAGTGAACTATGCATTTTAAAAATGAATAGGAAGCCAGGAGATAGTTTAGTAGGTGGAGTGCACATTCTGCTATGTATGTGGACCCAGGTTTGAGCCCTTGGTGACTTTACAAGCTGTGATGTCTCCTCTTTCTTTGTCTCTCTACCTCTCTCTCTCTCTCTCTTCCTCCCTCATCCTCTTCCTGGAAGAAAGGAAAGAGTCCACCTCTTAGAATAACATAGGTTCAGAGCCCTGGTGACAAAGAAGGAAGGAAGGAAGGAAGGAAGGAAGGAAGGAAGGAAGGAAGGAAGGAAGGAAGGAAAGAAGAGAGAGAGAGAGAGAGAGAAATAGGGAGTCAGGCAGTAGCGCAGTGGGTTAAGTGCAGGTGGCATAAAACGCAAGGACTGGTATAAGGATCCCGGTTCAAGCCCCCGGCTCCCCACCTGCAGGGGAGTTGCTTCACAAGCAGTGAAGCAGGTCTGCAAATGTCTGTCTTTCTCTCCCCCTCTCTGACTTCTCCTCCTTTCTGTTTCTCTGTCCTAGCCAACAACAAGACATCAATAATAACAACAACAATAATAACTACAATACAACAAGGGCAACAAAAGAGAATGAATAAATAAATATTTTTTTAATTAAAAAAAAAAAGAGAGAGAAAGAAAAAGAAAAGAGAGGGCCAGGCAGTGGTACACCTGGTTAAGCTCACACACAAGGACCGAGGTTCAAGCCCTTGGTCCCCACCTGCATGGGAAAAGCTTCACAAGTGGTAAAGCAGTGCTGTAGGTGTCTCTCTGCCTCTCTTCCTCTCAACCTCCCCCCTTCCCTCTAAATTTCTCTCTGTCTCTAATAAATAAATAAAATATTTTTTTAAAAAAGGAATAGAAGAAGAAGAACAAGGATGGACTAAGTATGATCACAGAGGTAGAGACTAAGAAACCAACAAACAAGTACATCTGTCAAGTCCCTGGACAGTTGGGGGTATGATAGAATCTTAGCTGGGGAAAAAAGACCTGTTTGTTTCATTTGCTGAAAAAAGTCCCTACTGAGAAAAAGAAACCTCACCTGCCTTGTTTGTATCCACAAAGATTAGATTTGGCAACTCTGAACACCAGAGAGAGAAAGAGAGAGAGAGAGAAATCCTGACACGTGTAGGGGAGCCTTCGAGAGCAGTTAGAGAAAGAGCAGTTAATTAGTCACCTGGCTCTGTGACAGGGCGACCTTTCACCCAGATCAAGTTACAACAGGAGTGAAGAACCTTTCTTTGCTCCACTCAGCCTACTCTGTCAACTTAGATGGGTGAGAGGCAGTGCAGGGGACTGTTGTACTCATGGGCTGTTTGGGAGGGAATGCCAACATGTAAAATCCAAAACAGGCATAAAAACTTGAGGGATAAAGCACTTCAGGTCGTTGAAAAAGGAGGAAACAACATAAACAGTATAAAAGAAAAAGGAAGCGAGAAGGGGACTGGAGGTATGCTGGGCCTGGCCCCAACTGCCCCTCTCCCTCTGCGTTTTATTTTTAAGTCTGTATTTATTTATTAACCCAAACAAGAGAGAACCGGAGCATCACTCCAGTCCATGTGATGTCAGGGATCAAACTTGGGACTCCATGCTTCCAAGCCCAGTGCTTTAGCCACTGCACCACCTCTCGGGCTCTTTGTGCCTTTAACAGGTGTTTTCCATGGTGTGTGACTTCTCTTGTCCTACGCCTAGACTGACACAGATGCCACCACTGGTTGCTGCCACTATGTGGTTCACTAAGTGATGAAGAATTAAAATGTGCTAAGGCACGCACTGAGTACAGGCAACAGGGGTGTCATTTTATCTTTGCCTGAAAAGGCATCCCCGTGCCTCAGGCAGTCTGGGCATATGCTGACCCTGCTCTGTGAAACTAAGAAACGCCAGTCAGCAGTCTCTTTGAGCTTTAGCATTCATTCATTCTAGAAAGTTGTGTACATGAACTAGCTTGTTTGGATAGTGCTTTGCCTTGCCACAGCCCAGATTTGAAACCCTCCAGCCCCCATTGAAGGAAGCTTTGATGCTTTGATGTCTCTTTCACTCTCTCTGCCTGTCTCAAAAATGATAATATAAAAAAAAATGATAATATAATTTTTGAAAGTCAGAGACTATTTCTAAAGTAATGGAGTTGCCATGTGACCATTTGAACAAACTGTAGTAATGTCAGAGAAGCCCCATAATGCACTGTTCTAGGCATCCCTTTATCCAGCTGGTCAGGTATGAAGGTCTCCCAGTGGCCTCCACAGAAGGAGTAGCAAGTGAGAACCTGTGTAACTGGTAACTGTGTAACTGGTAACATCAAAGTCTCAACTTGCTAGTCCCCCTCTCCCCCTCACCCTCCACTTTCCAGTCAGCCAATGTACATAATAGGTCACTAGCACTAAGCTTGGGTCAGCCTCACTTACTGAAAGTAAGCTGGACTTCAGTGAGGCAATTCAGGAATTGCTTTGGGGGCTGGCATAATAGCTCACATGGGTAGTACACTGCTTTGCCATGTGTGTGTCCCAGGCTCAAGCCAGTCCTCCATTACACTGGAAGAAGCTTCAGCTCTAGGATGGATATCTTTCCTTCTCTCCCTCTGTCTCTCTTTCTCTCTAGCCATATATGACAAACTCACACTAGGAGTGAAAAGCCTTTACTCCACTGAAAGCCAACCTAGAGTAGTGAAGTCCCAACAACAAAAATTACTATTGGGCTCTCCTGGGTCAACTAGGAATACCAAAGGAGATTACCTAGGACCACAACAGACAGGACTAGAACGACTTCAGGACAATCACTGGTGAGTGCAAACACATGTGACTCATGGACAGAGAGGAGCCTAAGGAGAGACTGAGCAGCTGCTACAAGTCCAGCAGTTTACCAGTTGAGGCACCACCTCCAGTCTGTTTTACCAACAAAAAGACTGCTGAAGGGAGAAGAGGACTCCCCTAAGACTCACCAAATGCAACTGTGAGTCTCCATTGCTACTGCCCTTATGTTCCATCGCTGGGGAGCCAGAGACGACCCGAACTGCCCCTGCGGCTCCAGACAGACTATGACCCACATAGTCAACGACTACCACCTCTCCAGATTCAAAGGAGGTCTCGAAACTTTACATCAGGCTCAACCTGATGCTGTTGACTGGCTACGGAAGAAGGGCAAACGCTAGAAGAAGAAGAAGAAGAAGGAGAAGGAGAAGGAGAAGGAGAAGGAGAAGGAGAAGGAGAAGGAGAAGGAGAAGGAGAAGGAGAAGGAGAAGGAGAAGGAGAAGAAGAAGAAGAAGAAGAAGAAGAAGCTACTGCCCTCAGGCAGAGGGGAGGCCCTGTGCTGACATCAGGGGACAGAGAACTGACTAGGAAACTCAAGGAAAGAGCTACACCCCAGTGGCCTAGCAGTGGGGCTGTCTAGTGGGAGCCTTTCCACATTGTTCTCCTGATGATAACATGGTGAATAATGGCCTCAGAACCTACAGACTATAACGGGAATTGTTTAGAAACTCACAGGGCCCAGCAGTGCTGCCTGGCTTTGCAGAGAAGCTGAATTGAGCCCAGAGCTTTGGATCCTTGGGGTGTGACAGTCTCTTTGCATAACCACTGTATATATCTCTCCCTCATTCTGCTTTATGTCTTGGTCAGGAGTGAGTGATTAAGCTAAGAAGCCTACTTATAGTTAAAAAGCCCTCAGGCTCCCATAGCCTACAGGGAAGAAAAAGAACAAAGGAAGCTTTAGCAGCCACTGTGCTACAACTCAGGGATTGAAATAATATTGAAACAACTGTTAATTTCCACAACTTTGAACTCTTTAAGTACCTTACTTAGACACATCCAGGCAAGAGTGATCAGTAATTTGAAAAGTACTAAGAGAGGGACCTCATAATATGTTATATAGAATGGTTAAACCAACAAGAAGTAATATTGGAGAAATGAACCAGGAGAAAGTCCAGCTAAAAGTCCCCCAAAGGTTGAAGCACAGAATAATGAGGTCAACATCCAAATGCTAGTTAAGGAAATAGTCACGGAGTGAGTAAAGAGTTTGAAAGAATTGTCATCAGAAATGCAGAAACAACAAATGAGATTCTGGAAGAAAACACTATCTCAAGGTTATTAGAGAGCTGAAAGCTCAAATAGCTGAGCTAAGAACACAACTAGCTGTGAACAAGCTAAAACAGTATCAGAACAAGGTAACAAAATAGATGAACTCCAGAAAACAGTAGAGGGGAGAAAGAATAGAATAAAAATTACTGTTGGTAGGGCTTTGGAGCAGTTTGATTTTAGGTTGTTTGGTTAGCTTAAGGGACTATAAAACTATTTCATAAACTGCTATTTATTTAATTACTTATAGTGGTGCTAGAAACTGAACCCTGTATCTCAGAGACTCAGGCATGTACATATTTTTGCATAGCCATTTTGCTATCTCCTCAGCCTCTTTCATAAATTTCTTAACATATTTCTTTCTCACAAATTGAAATCATCCACTTATTTACCTTTAATCTCTCTCCTCTATTTCTTCTTTCCTTTCTTTCTTTCTTTCTTTCTTTCTTTCTTTCTTTCTTTCTTTCTTTCTTTCTTGCCAGAACTCTGCTTCTCTCTAGTTTATGGTGGTGCTGGGGATTGAACCTGGGAGCTTGGAGCCTCAGGTATGAAAATCTTAAATAACCACTGCTGTGTCCTCCACCAACTCTCCTCTATTCTTGAATCAATGGAAGACCATGTGAATTTTTGTATCTTTGATCACTTGTCCCAGTTTCACCAACTCAGAGCCTCGGTTGGGAAAAATTTGCTTTTTCATCTGGCAGTAATTTTCAGAGATGAAACCTGACTTCTCTGTTGTTACTGCTCAGCGTGAGGAAAAGAACAAGGAGTTGCCAAGAATTAGATGAACAAAAGAGAAAGTACCGGAGAATACCTAAATTCAGCCCTAAAATGAAGTTTTCGAAGCAGAAGAAAAGTAATCATAAACATGAGTGCGTGCATATCTGTAAGCTGATGCTTGAGCAGAATGACTGAAAAAGCAGAGCCAAGTAGATGTTGCTTAAAAGAACATTGAGTGAGAGAGAAAACATAATGGTTATGCAAAGAGACTGTCAGTCATGAGGCTCTGAGGTCCCAGGTTCAGTCCGCTGCACCACCATAAGCCAGAGCTGAGCAGTGCTCTGGTTAAAAAAAAAAAAAAAAAAAGAGACATTGAGTTAGTTACAAATGAGTCACCTGCAGGCCAAGTGCCAAGAGTACCAGGCTGGAAATGGAGTGAAGTGGATTCCTGCTTGAGCTGTGCTCTATTAACCTTGAACCTTGCAGTTGTCTTTCCGGGGCCTCTGTTTCTTACCTCATAAAGGATTTGATTTCTAAGTTCAGCTCAGAAAAATCTGTGTTCCCAGGAATCACCCTACGTGTGGCTCAGCCTGAGCCTTAGAGTACTAGCAGGGTGGGGACTGTGTGTTGGCACCCTGGCCTTACTATCAGGAAGGCTTATGCCAGGGAACAAAAGCAAGACTAGTTCTCAATAACCACCAGCATGAGCCACATCCTCTCCTAAATGCCCAGAGTTGCAAGTGCTCTTTCAGCAGATCAATAACTAAGTTCCAGGCATTAAGCACCTCAGTAGTTACCTGCCTGTCATTCACACTACCCCACAGGGCTCACCTCACCCTCCTAATTTCATTTTTCTTTCTTTATCTCTTTCTTTCTTCCTTTCTCCCTTTCTTTTCTTCTGTTCTCTCTCCCTCTCTTTCTTCCTTTCTTTCTTTTTAATAGAGACAAATCAATAGGAGAGATAGAGAGAGAGACCTACAGCACTGCTTCACTACTCATGAAGCTTCCCTCCTACAGGTAAGAGCAAGGGGCTTGAACCCAGGTCCTTGTACATTATGACATGTTCATTCATCCAAAGTGTGCCACTGCCCAATCCCTTCATTTGTCTTTTCTCTGTATGTGATTCATTGGCACACACATTGAGGTCCTGAGTTCAAACCCTGGCAGCATGTATACCAGAGTAATGTCTGGTTCTTTCTCCTCCTACCCTTCTCCTTAATAAATAAATAAAATCTTTTTTAAAAAATTCAAAGAAGAGGGAGTCGGGCGGTAGTGCAATGGGTTAAGCACATGTGGCAAAAAGCGCAAGGATTGGAGTAAGGATCCCGGTTCGAGCCCCCGGCTTCCCACCTGCAGGGGAGTCGCTTCACAGGCAGTGAAGCAGGTCTGCAGGTGTCTATCTTTCTCTCCCGCTCTCTTTCTTCCCCTCCTCTCTCCATTTCTCTCTTTCCTATCCAACAACGATGACATCAATAACAACTACAACAACAATAAAAAAACAAGGGCAACAAAAAGGGAAATAAATAAATCGTATCAATAGATGCAGAGAAAGTCTTTGACAAAATACAACATCGCTTTATGATCAAAATGCTACAAAACATGGGAATAGGGAGTCGGGCTATAGTGCAGCGGGTTAAGCGCAGGTGGCGCAAAACGTAGGGACCGGCATAAGGATCCCAGTTCGAGCCCTGGCTCCCCACCTGCAGGGGAGTCGCTTCACAAGTGGTGAAGCTGGTCTGCAGGTGTCTTTCTCTCCCCATCTCTGTCTTCCCCCTCCTCTCTCCATTTCTCTGTCCTATCTAACAATGAAGACAACAATAATAACTACAACAATGTTAAACAATAAGGGCAACAAAAGGGAATAAATTAATTAATTAATTTTAAAAAAAACATGGGAGTAGATGGAAACTTCCTCAAGATAGTGGAGTCTATATAAAACAGACCTACAGACAACATCATAATGGTGGCAAACTGGATGCATTTCCCCTCAGATCAGATACTAGACAGGGTTGCCCACTATCACCACTACTACTCAACATAGTGTTGGAAGTTCTTGCCATAGCAATCAGGCAGGAGCAAGGAATTAAAGAGATACAGATTGGAAGAGAAGAAGTCACACTCTCCCTATTTGCAGATGACATGATAGTATACACAGAAAAACCTAAAGAATCCAGCAAGAAGCTTTTGGAAATCATCAGGCAATACAGTAAGGTGTCAGGCTACAAAATTAATATACAAAAGTCAGCGGCATTCCGCTATGCAAACACCAAGTTAGAAGAAATTGAAATCCAAAAATCAGTTCCTTTTACTATAGCAACAAAAACAATAAACTATCTAGGAATAAACCTAACCAAAGGAGTGAAAGACATGTATGCTGAAAATTATGAGTCACTATTCAAGGAAATAGAAAAAGACACAAAGAAGTGGAACAATAATGCAAGGGGTTAAGCGCACGTGGCACAAAACTCAAGGACTGGCATTAGGATCCTGGTTCAAACCCTCAGCTCCCCACCTTCAGGGGAGTCACTTCACAAGCGGTAAAGCAGGTCTGCAGGTGTCTATCTTTCTCTCCCCCTCTCTCTGTCTTCCCGTCCTCTCTCCATTTCTCTCTGTCCTATCCAACAACAATAACTATAACAACAATAACTACAAGGGCAACAAAAATGGGGGGGATTAAAAAGAAAAAAAGAAAGAAAAAGAAATAAGTAAGGCAGATAGCAAGAAAGCTCATAAAGAAGTTCCCAGATAAGACTGGTGTGTGAAGCCAGAGATGGCTCACCTGGCAGGTAAAGTGCACGGTACTGAGGGACACACCAGGAATGGTGGGACAGTGCTGTGGTATCTCACTCTCTATCTGCCTCTCTTGTCTCAATCGGAAATTAAAAGAAACAAAGAAGTCTACCAGGAGTGGTGGAATCTTGATTGGGGAAGAGAGGGGTATACAGCCCCAATCATAGAATTAAGACCAATAGGAAAGGGATACTTTTTTTTTTTCTGCCACCAGAGTTATCACTGGAGCTCAGTGCCTACTTGATTCCACCATTCCTGGTAGCCTTTTTTTTTTTCTTCTAGACAGAGAGTGAGAGACAGAGGAGACATTGTAGCACCACTCCATTACTTGTGAAACCAGGTCTAGATAAAGACAGAGGAGAGACTTGCAACATTACGCTGCCACTCATGGAATTCATTTCACAGGCAAGATGACCAGGGTATCACTCTGACACATGCCATTCTGGGGATTGAACTTGGGACCTCACACTTGTATATCCAGAATTCTACCACTGCGCCATCTCCAGGTCCTGGAAAATGATATTTAAAAAGAAGGGAGGGCTGGAGAGACAGCATGATGGTTATGCAAAGGACTTTCATGCCTGAAGCTCTGAGGTCCCTTGTTCAATCCCCAACAGCATGATCAGCTGGAGCTGAACAGTGATCTGGTTTTAAGAGAGAGAAGAGGGGAGAGAGAGAGAGAGAGCTAGCTTCCTCTGAGTCTAAAGAAAAGTGTGAATGTGGTGATTCAAGCAGAGCTTTTAAGTTTTGGCCCCTCACAGTTCCGTGACAGCCATGGTGGAAGACTAAATAAATGTGAACTCTTAAGGGCTCCTTTTTCAGATTCTTAGCATAAAGCCTAAAAGACAGAACTATTGAAGTCTTCTATCTTTAAAACACAGGGTGACTTTGTGTTTCATTTTTGGATAATTTGTTTTTTTTAATATGTCTAAGTGCCTTACCAGTTCAATTCCCCCACCCCATAAAAGTCATAAAAATAGATTACCACATTTGTCTTGCAGCTACATCAAGGGCCCCAATTTGAGCAGCTCACATTCACAGTGATACACATCTTTGACAGAGATATTTAAAATGAAGGGCTGGAGGGTAGGTGAGTGGTACACCTGGTAAAGCACATAAATTACCTTGTTTAAGGATCTGGGTTTAAGCCTCCAGGCCCCATCTCAAGAGGAAAACTTCAAAATAATGGAGCAGTGCTGCAGGTCTCTCTCTCTCTCTCACTCTCTCATCCCCTGTCAAAGTAGTAATAATAATAATAAATTTGAAATCAAAGGCCAGTACCCTCCACCACATGCCTCTGTAACACTGTTGTATAGAGAAGAAGCATGTTCTATAGCCGAGCACTTGCCCACTTCTGATTTTTATCTCTGAGAGAATCCTCTTGTTGAGACCCAGGGGAGTGAGTGGGCTGTGTGTTCCTCCTCCCAGCTTTTCTGCTTCCCCTCTGCCACCCTGTTCCCCTAAAGAGAATCCATGTCCCCCACTTCATCAGGCTGACAGAGCTTTTTCTCCTGAGCTTCCTCATTCCCCCCCCCCCCATGTGTCTATGTTGTCTCCTTTGCCTTCCAGTCTCAGCAGAAGTGCAGGATCTCTCCTTCTGCTGAGACTAGGAAGCTCGCTGAGGCCTTCCTTTCCCTCAACTTCCTAAGACTCCAGAGCACTGAGTGTTCTTAAACTCCCGCTGAATTCACTTACTTTTTTTTTTTTACCAGAGCACTGTTCAGCTCTGGCCTATAGTGGTACAGGGGTATTGAACCTGGGACTTTGGAGCCTCAGGCATGAGAGTCTGTTTGCATAACCATTATGCTATCTACCCTCTGCCCATTCGCTTCCCTTTCTCACACAAGTGCTCTCCTGGCCTAGCTCCTTGTTCTCCTATAGCAGCTTAACTACTTAACGCTTATACTCCCTTAAGGCATTTTCTGAGACTCAGCCCTTGGCCTGCCCTTCCTTTGTGGTCTGTCCCAGTGAGAGCTCCCCCATTTCCTGACTTCACCTCTCACCAGTAGCACCGCCACCAGAGCCAGCTGCCTCCTCTAGACTTGAGTCTGTCAGTGACTCTACCTTCTTTCTGACCACTGGGACATGGACTCGTAAGGTCAATGGTCTTCACATTGGCTAGTGCACCCAAGGAGTACACGGACTTTCCAGGGGATGTGTGGAGATGATTGGGTTTAAAGGGATTACCTTTCAGACTTTTCAACTTTCTTAGGTACTCTTTTCTAAAATTCATATGCTTAGGCTGGCAAGATAGCTCACCTAGGTAGTTTACCTGTTTTGTCATGCACACAAGCGAGGTTCATGCCTGACACCCCACCCCCACACTGGAGGAAGCTTCAGTTCTGTATCTCTCAATCAATCTCTCTCTCTCATACACACACACACACACACACACACACACACACTCAGTTTAGAACAGTAAAGTCCTGGTGACAACAAAAAGAATTAAACAGTTATGCTTGCGGCTAAAGGTTCTCCTTTCCCAGATCTCTTATAATCACTCTCACCAACCTGAAAAAGGAGTGAAAGAACAGCCTGGGAGGTGCCACAGTGAATAGAGAAATTGTTGGGTTCTTAGCAGTAGGTCCCAAGTTCAATACCCAACATCACATATGCCAGAATGATGCTCTAGTTCTCTCTCTCTCTCATTAATTATTAAATAAATCCTTTTAAAAAATAGGGAGAAAGGTGAATTGGGTTGCACAAGGTATAAAAATGTTCCAGAAGACCACACAAGTGAAGAAAGAAAAGTACCACCATATTTTGTCCAAGCAACAGTCCCATGACTTACACCTTCTCTGTCCATCCTGAATGCAGAGTTCAAAAATCAGATGAGTGTCGTGAGAGAGAAGTGGTCACATGCTTATTGGAAGGCAAAAAGGAATGAAATTAGACCTCTTGACAGAAAGCAAGTCTGATCAAGGTGAATGATTTGCTGTTTGGTTTACCTGGCAAGCATTTCCATATATACTTAAATGACCTCTACAGTGCATGTTTTGTTTTGTTTTGTTTTGTTTTAAACACTTACTACTTGCTGTTGTTTAAACTTAAAAATGTTAGATGGCAGCTTTTAGATGTAGGAGGGGGAATACAATTTTTCTGAATTCTTTTTTTTAAATATTTATTTATTATTTATTCCCTTTTGTTGCCCTTGTTTTACTGTTGTAATGATTTATGTCATTGTTGTTGGATAGGACAGAGAGAAAATGGAGAAAGGAGAGGAAGACAGAGGGGGAGAGAAAGACACCTGTAGACCTGCTTCACCTCTTGTGAAGCGACTCCCCTGCAGGTGGGGAGCCGGGGGCTCGAACCAGGATCCTTATGCCGGTCCTTGCGCTTTGCACCACCTGCACTTAACCCACTGCACTACCGCCCAACCCTCAACATGTCTTATTTCTTTCATCCTCTATATCCAGTCAACTTTACTGATTTACAACTAACCTTTACTGATTTACAACTAACCCTTCTGAATTCTTTTAAGGGAGGGACTGTGAGCAAAAATAAGCTTTGAGACCATTACAAAGGCATAACATGTTATTTCTCTTTTTTTTTTTTTAAGAAACCAGTCTTTTTAATATTTATTTATTTATTTTCCCTTTTGTTGCCCTTGTTGTTTTTTGTTGTTGTAGTTATTATTGTTGTTATTGATGTCGTCGTTGTTGGATAGGACAGAGAAATGGAGAGAGGAGGGAAAGACAGAGAGGGGGAGAGAAAGAGAGACACCTGCAGACCTGCTTCACTACCTGTGAAGTGACTCCCCAGCCAGTGGAGAGTCGGGGGCTCGAACCAGGATCCTTACTCTGGTCCTTGAACTTTGTGCCACGTGTGCTTAACCCGCTGCGCTACCGCCCAACCCTCAACATGTCTTATTTCTTTCATCCTCTATAACCAGTCAACTTTACTGATTTTTCTCCTCTATTATAGCAGCCCCAGGCTGGACCTGGCTTTCCAACCTTTCCTGTTAAGTTTTGCTGGGCTATTTCTCCTCTCCGATAGCTCAGTTCCTCTACTGCATTATTCTCCCTTGGCATGCCCTCTTTTGGTTCCTCTATTCAAATCCTGCTCATCCTGAGCCCACTGGAGTTCTCTCTTGTCCAGCCACTGCAGCCACTGGCTGTCCCATGCAGTCTACCTCAACAGTTAAAAGACAGCTCTTACAAGTCTACCACATCCCCTCTTTACCTAGTGCAGTGCCGACCACATAATGAGTGTGTAAATATTTTATTGACTGCAAAGAGCACAGAATAGTCATTACTCATTCTTTCTATCCAGTCAATATTTTTTGTTTGGTGTTTTGTTTTTGTTGTTATGTTATCTACCAAGAATTGTATTGGGGTATAACAGGAATGACAGACCAAAATCTCTCTTTTCAAATATAAATTAGGAAAATAATAAGTGCTGATAAGGCATGGAAAGGAGAAAAAAAAAAAAGCCTGAAAGAGGAACCAGAAGTGTGTGTTGGGGTGGGGAAGGGGTGGAGTATGTGCATTTTAGATAAGATGGGCTGGGAAGGTCTCACTGGTAAGGTGCTACTCTAGTAATGACCTGAAGTGCAGGAGGGAACTTGAATTTATCTGCAGAAGCAGGGTTCCAGCCTAGGAACTCCAGAATACGAGAACAGGAAGGCTGAGCCTGCCTCACTTTCCAGGAAAGGAATCTGGGGACCAGGGCAGAATGGTGGGGGCTGAATTATGAGTCAGAGAAAGGTGTGGCAGGCAAAGGTGAGCCAAGAAGATTGGTTCTGGGCGGCCTTTGGTTTTGCTTGAGTGCTGAGCTCAAGAGCTCTGGGCTCTGCACCAGAAGCATGAGCTGATCTGTAGACTCCCTTGGTGCTGCCTTGGGGACAAATTCCAGCAAGGCCAGGTGCAAGGCGGGGGAGGGCAGGGGAAGCACTTGTCACACAGGGGTGGTGTTAACTTGGACCAGCATAAGAAGTGGAGCCCAGGGAGTTGGGTGGTAGCGCAGCGGGTTAAGTGCATGTGGCGTGAAGCGCAAGGACCAGTGTATGGATCCCGGTTCAAGCCCCTGGCTTCCCACCTGCAGGGGGGTCGCTTCACAGGCAGTGAAGCAGGTCTGCAGGTGTCTCTCTTTCTCCCCCCCTCTCTGTCTTCCTCTCCTCTCTCCATTTCTCTGTGTCCTATCTAATGATGACTACATCAATAACAACAATAATAACTACAACAATAATTTTAAAAAGGGCAACAGGGAGTCAGGCTATAGCACCACGGGTTAAGTGCAGGTGGTGCAAAGCACAAGGACCAGAGTAAGTATCCCGGTTCGAGCCCTGGCTTCCTACCTGCAGGGGAGTTGCTTCACAAGCGATGAAGTAGGTCTGCAGGTGTCTGTCTTTCTCTCCCCCTCTCTGTCTTCCCCATCTGTTTCCATTTCTCTCTGTCCTATCCAACAACAATGACAACAATAATAACTACAACAAGGGCAACAAAAGGGAATAAATAAATAAATAAATAAATAAGAGAACAAACAAACAAATGTTGTGACTGGACAAAAATCACTAGGCTTTCTACTACTTGAGCAGAGGGGAAGCAAAGCCTCAGTTTCTAAACATCTGCTATATATCAGCCCCTGTGCTAACTGTCCTCTCACAGAGGAAACTGAAGACTTAACAAGGCTCACTAACCAGCCACAGCACCAAGGTTCCCCCAGTGCCCAAAATGATAGCCAGCATGGCCTGAGTTCCAATAGACTCCCCAACCCTGAAGTCCTTGTCCTGCCAACCACCCAGGCTTTAATTTAATAATGTCTTTGCATTTTAGAAGAGGTGCTTTTGGCAAGTTACAACCCTTTATAAAAGAAATACGCTATGTCTTTTGAAAAGCTGCTGGGTGGAAATCCCTTAGTCATTTGATTGTCATGGGAATAAAGATTAGATGCAGAAACCCTGATCTTGACTTGCCCCAAACTTTCTCAGACAAGACCAGCTTTACCTCCCTCTAACTTTGTATAAATTTGTGTGGGGGGGTAGGGGAGAATTTTATGACCTCTTACAATAGTCTGGGTACTGTTCTATGTGCATTCTCTTCTGCAGTTATTACAGCAACTCACTGAGGCAAATACTGGAAAATCTTCAGTTTGCAGAGGAGAAAACCGAAACTCAGAAAGCAAATAACAACTGTGTGTCAATTACTATTGACTAATCAACCCCCACCCCTGCAACCCACAACAAAAACAAACAAACAAAAAAACATGTGGGCCAAGTGGTAGCACATCAGGTTAAGCACACATAGTGCTAAGTGCAAGGACTCACACAAGGATCCTGGTTTGAGCCCCCAGTTCCCCACCTGCAGGGGAGTCGCTTCACAAGCAGTGGAGCAGGTCTGCAGGTGTCTATCTTTCTCTCCCTCTCTCTGTCCCCCCCTCCTCTCTCAATTTCTCTTTGCCTTATCCAACAACAACAGTGGAAAAAAGGCTGCCAAGGAATCATGGATTCTTGGTGTAGGCACCAAGCCCCAGCAATAACCCTGGAAGCAAAAAAAAAAAAAAAAGATATATAGATATACACACAAACACAATATATATATATATAATGTGTTATGAGAAAGCCAGAAATATAAAGGCTTTCAGAAAAAGAAATTCTGAATGTGTGAAATTCCCATATCCTTGAACTGCCTTTTGAAGAACGAGTAGAATTTCACTTGGTAGAGGCATGGCTACAGAAGGCATTCCGTGCATTGGACTCTAGATCTTGCCATCAGCTAAGATCTAGAGATAAAAGGCAGGAAACATGTGAGGGTAAAACCAAGCAGGTCGGTTTAAAGTATAACAGGAAAATGGCTATTCTAATGAGAAATATTTCCAAAGGCTGAGTAGATTCCAAGACTGAGTCCTTAGGAGCCAGGAAACAGAGGGGGTTGGGGAAGTCTTCTGTGAAAGGGAAGTCACAGGAAGCACAAGAGTGAGAGTGGACTTCCAGGAACAGTTTGTAGCAGCTTGAAAGCATGACAGCCAAGCCCAGGACATTTGTGTTTTACAGGAGTGTTAGTTTGGGGCTGGAAGATAGCTCACCAGGTAAGGCCCAGGCCTCGCCCTGCTACCACATGGACAACATTAGAGTACCAAGGGAAGCTCTAGTGCTGTAATGTCTCTCTTGCTGTGTCTTTCTGTCTGTGTGAAAGAGCTGCCCAGAGCAGGGAATTATGCATATGCAGAGCTCTGGCGCGCACACACACACACACACACACACACACACACACACATATAATTTTCACAGCAGATGGGAAGTGTTAAAAACTGATCTACACCACTTTGCTGAGAAGTACTGAATTAGAGGATAAAGAGCCAGAGATCCAATTCGAATATCTACTTGATTTGACACAAAAACTTGCATGTGGACTGTTCATAGCAGCCTTATTCACAATACCCCAAAAGTATCTGTCAACTGACTAGTGGATAAAAACAAATATGACACGTCAATCCAAAAGAATACTATTCAGTCATAAAAAGGGAAAGTGCTGTTAAGCTATAGCTTAAGTAAACCTTGAAAATCCAGTGCTCAGTGAAAGGCACCACATGCTGTAACTACTGGGCTTTTGTGAAACACTCAGAACGGGAATCCAGAGATCGGAAGCAGATGAACTGTTGCCAGGGCCTGGGGAGAGGGGAGTATGGAGATGAATGCTGCCAGTATGTAGTTTCTCTTAGGAAGATGAAAACATTCTAGGATTAGTGGGGGTGTTTGGACAACCTTGTGACTGTACTAAAAACCACTGAATCCTACACTTTGAAACAGTGAGTATTGTGGTGTGAGAATTATATCTCAAAAGAAAAAAGAAAGGGGACTAGTGAAGTAACTCACTTGGATCATAGCAAGAGCATCAAGCCATGCCAGCACACACACAAAAACCAATTTCAGGGAGTCAGGCGGTAGCGCAGCGGGGTAGGTGCACCTGGCACAAAGTGCAAGGACCGACATAAGGATCCCAGTTCAGTCCCTCAGCTCCCCACCTGCAGGGGAATCACTTCACATGCGATGAAGCAGGTCTGCAGGTGTCTGTCTTTTTCTCCCCCTCTCAGTCTTCTCCTCCTCTCTCCATTTCTCTCTGTCCTATCCAACAACGATGACATCAATAACAACAACAATAACCACAACAATAAAACAACAAGGGCAACAAAAGGGAATAAATAAATAAATAAATTTTTTTTTAATCAATTTCGTTGACCCAGGAGGTGGTGCATTGGTTAGAGTGCTGAATTTATAAGCATGCGGTCCTGAGCTCAGTCCCTCCTATCACATGTGCCAGAGTGATACTCTGGTGTTTTATCTCTCTGTATCTCTCTCATGTCTCATGTTAATAAGTAAATGAATATTTTTCTAAAATACTTATTTTATTGATTACATATGAGAGAGTTGTTTTTGTCTTTTGTTTGTTTTATTTTTTTTTTTAATATTTTATTTATTAATGAGAAAGAGAGGAAAGAAAGAATCAGACATCACTGGTACATGTGCTGCTGGGGATTGAACTCAGGACCTCATGCTTGAGAGTCTAGTGCCTTAGCCACTGTGCCACCTCCCAGACCACACTGTTTTATTTTTTTATCAGCACTGTCCAACTCTGGTTTATGGTGGTGCTGGGAATTGAACCTGAGAACTCATCTCCTCAGGCATGCAGGTCATTTGCATAATCACTTTGCTCTCTCCCCAGCTCATGAGAGAGTTTCACATGAGACAGGAGAGGAGCCAGAGCACACTCTGGTACATTTGGTGCTGAGGATTGTACCAGGAGCCTCAGGCATGTGAGCCCAATGCTCTACCAATTAAGCCATTTCTCCAGCTACAGTATAAAAATCTTTAAAAATTTTTGTTCACTTCAGAATGTCCTTAAAGAGGCAGTAATTACTTATTAAACTCAATCATTGTGTACATCTTTTTAATATTCAATTTGGAGTTTTTCATTTATTTTATTTTAAATGAAATCATGCAGTATATATATAAAGTGCTTACATTGCATTATGTAGTGCAGTGGCATCTCAAGGCAAGGCACTTCACACATAGCACCAGAGTTTCCAGCATTGCAGTGGAGGCCAGGCTCCAACCTGGGTCACACACGTGGCAATGCAGGCACACTATCTTGGTGAGCTACTTTGCCAGCCTTGGTTGTTTTTTGTTTTTTTTTTTCCCAGTGAAAATGGCACAGTAGACAAAGGGCTGGAGCATGAGGTCCCAAGTTCCACCACGCCTGGCATCGCATGTGCCTAAATGATACTCCGGTTCTCTCTCTCTTTATCTCTGTTGCTTTCATAAATAAATGAATGAGGGGCTGGGCAGTAGCGCAGTGGGTTAAGCGCACATGGCACAAAGCGCAAGGACCAGAGTAAGGATACCGGTTCAATCCCCCAACTCCACACCGGCAGGCAGTGAAGCAGGTCTGCAGGTGTCCATCTTTCTCTCCTCCTCTCTGTCTTCCCCTCTTCTCTCCATTTCTCTCTGTCCTACCCAACAACAAGGACATCAGTAACAACAATAGTAATAACTACAACAATAATAAAACAACAAGGGCAACAAAAGGAAAAAAAGCCAAATTAAAAAGTAAATAAATAGATAAATAAAATATATAAATAAAATAAATAAATAAATAAAATATATTAAAGGGCAAGGTGGTAGCACACCTAGTAAATGCACCTGTAACAGTGCCCAAGGACCTGGGTTCAAGCCCCAGGCCCCCACCTGAAAGGGGAGGGGGAAGTTTCCTGAGTAAGTGGAGCAGGGCTACAGGTTTCCCTTTTCTCCCTCTGTCTTCCCTTCTCAATTTCTCTCTGTATTTATCCAAAATAAATAAATAAATAAATAAATACACAAACGCATAAATAAAAAATAAAATATAGGGGCCAGGTGGTGGAGCATTTGGCTGAGAGCACATGTTACAATGCACAAGTACCCAGGTTCAAGCCCCCAGTCCCCACCTGCAGAGGGAAAGCTTCACGAGTGGTAACACAGGGCTACAGGTGTCCCTCTCTCCCTCCCTATCTCCCCACTTCCGCTCAATTTCTGGCTATCTCTAATAAATAAATAAAGACAATAAAAGTAAAATATATCCAGAGGTGGGCACTAGAGCACCAGGTTAAGTGCTAAGCGCAAGGACCCATGCAAGGATCCTGGTTTGAGCCCTCAGCTACCCGCCTACAAGGGGGTCACTTTGCAAGTGGTGAAGCAGGTCTGCAGGTGTCTTATCTTTTCCTCCTCCTGTCTTCCCCTCCTCTCTCAATTTCTCTGTCCTACCCAAGAACAACAGCAACAACAATGGAAAAAGGAAAAAAAGATGGCCCCCAGGAGCAATGGATTCATTGTGCAGGCACTGAGCTCCAGCGATAACCCTGGAGGCAAGGAAAAAAAAAAAAAAAAATATATATATATATATATATATATATATATATATATATATATATATCATCCATACTAACAAAAGCAGCTAGGTGAATTGAAGTCCTCAATAATTTCTAAATGTGTAACATGGTACTGGAACCTAAGAGTTTGTACACAGCTGCGTCCTGTAAACCTATTCTTTGCGTGGTTTTAGTTGGGGTGGTTTTCTTTTTTTCAGCAAAACCACTATCAATATTGGGCTATGCCTAGGCATAGGAGTGTTAATCTCCCCCACAGTGATCAAAGCTCATTCTGTTTGGTTTTCAGCAGGGCTAAAGGAACCCCTAACTGATCAGATGGGCTCATATCACATTTCCTGCAGAGCTCAGAGACAGCTACATGGGGTGAAAGACAAAGAACTTGGCCATTTCTCCCTTAAAATGCTAGACAGCTCACCCAATAGAGTGCACATGATCCCATGCTGGAGGACCTGGGTTCAAGCTCCCAGTCACCCCTCCTCTCTCCATTTCTCTCTGTCTATCCAACAACGAACGACATCAACAATAACAATAATAACCACAATAAGGCTACAACAACAATGGCAACAAAAGGGGGAGAAATGGCCTCCAGGAGCAGTGGATTCATGGCACAGGCACTGAGCTCCAGCAGTAACCCTGGAGGCAAAAAAAGAAAAGAAAAGAAAAGAAAAGAAAAGAAAAGAAAAGAAAAGAAAAGAAAAGAAAAGAAAAGCAGCAAAGACGTCCACTAGGAGTAGAGGAATCTTGCAGGCACAGAACCCCCAGTGGTGACTTTTAACAACTACTGGAGCGGAAATGAGTCCTCGCAGTCCAGGTGACAATAGGTCCTAGGCCCCAACTCTGTCGACAGTTGAGCCTGTGTTAAGTGCCAGTGACCGGAGAGCACAGCTGTCTGTACACTTGACCTCATACTTGACCTCAGCCCCAAAGAGGTGACGTTCAGTGCACCCCAGCAGTCTGCTTGAAGGACCGCAGCATTTTGAATGGCTTAGATTTTGCTCTTGAAATGTGCCCATTTAGGGCCAGAAAGTTGTTGGTATGCATGAGACCCCTTCTGTTTCATTTGGTTTAAATCCCCCCTGCTTAACACTATTCTATTTACATAACCACTTCATGCTATTTACGTAACCACTGTTAACAAGTTCCACCCTCCCTCCAGGGCATTTGTGGTTCAGTGATAGGATTCTCGCTTAATCTGCCCCCTCTTTGTCACACTCTGATTTTCACCAGTCACTTTTCTCTCCACCCTCTCTATGTCACATCCTGTTTCCACCTTACTTGGAAAGTATATATAAAGACAGCATTGTGAGTTTTAGAGTACTGTACTTTACCTTGAGTTTAGCTTAGCTCGTCTTAGATTGTGCTGCGTCCTGCATGAATAAAGAGATACTGCCTACAGCTCAACTATGAGTCCCTGGTCGTCTGTTACCTGCCCGTGAAGCCAGCCCGGCGAAAACAACCTAACCCGTCAAAAACAACAGAAAGTTAAATAATTCAGCCTTTTAGAGCACTGACTTGTTTGCCCTGAAGTCACTCCCAGGGGTACTTTGGCACATGATGCCGAGGATCAAATTCTGACCTTCATGCTTGAGAATACAATGCTTTATCCACTGTTCCACATTCCAGGACTCAAGATCAAAGACTGTACTCTTGTGTGTGTGTGTGTGTGTGTGTGTGTGTGTGTGTGTGTGTGTGATGTCATTAGGTTTTTGTTTTCTTCTTCTAGCGTTTGCCCTTCTTCCGTAGCCAGTCAACAGCATCAGGTTGAGCCTGATGTAAAGTTTCGAGACCTCCTTTGAATCTGGAGAGGTGGCAGTCGTTGACTATGTGGGTCATAGTCTGTCTGGAGCCGCAGGGGCAGTTCGGGTCGTCTCTGGCTCCCCAGCGATGGAACATAGCGGCGCACCGGCCATGGCCTGTTCAATAGCGATTGAGGAAGGCCCAATTTGTTTTAATTTTTATTTATAAAAAGAAAACACTGACAAAACCATAGGATAAGAGGGGTACAACTCCACACAATTCCCACCACCAGAACTACATATCCCATCCCCTCTCTTGATAGCTTTCCTATTCTTTTTTTTTTAAATATTTTATTTATTTATTAATGAGAGAGATAAGAGAGAGAGAAAGAACCAGACATCGCTCTGGTACATGTGCTGCCAGGGATTGAACTCAGGACCTCATGCTTGAGAGACCAGCGTTTTATCCACTGCTCCACCTCCCGGACCACAGCTTTCCTATTCTTTAGCCCTCTGGGAGTATGGACCCAGGATCATTCTGGGGTGCAGAAGGTAGAAGGTCTGGTGTTCTTAACCCTGCTTCCTTCTTCAGAATTGTTCAGACCTAGGTCAGATTCTGTCCTGTGCTTTCATTGTTTTGTTGACTTTTTTTTTATCATAGGGGCTTTGGCACTCCAAGATATCTTTTCTCCTCCTTTTTTTATTTTTTGATAGGACAGAGAGAAACTGAGAGAAGAAAAGAGAGGGGGAGTGACAGACACCTGTAGACCTGCCACCCCCCACCCCCCACTCCTGCAGATGGAGGCTGGGCTTGAATCCAGGTCCTTGTGCATGGTAACATGTGTCAGCTGGGTGCATTGCAGTTCAGACCCCCTCCAGGATATCTCTTTACAAACACAGAAACAGATACAAAGAGGCAGAGAGAACCACAGCACCAAAGCTTCCTCCAATGCAGTGAGGGCCAGACTCGAGCTTGGATCATACACATTTCAAAGCAACACACTATCCAAGTGAGCTATTTCTCCAGCCCTGTTGTTAACCCTTCACCAGATGCCCACAGCTACTGTGCTGAGCACTGGCTGTCACTGAAAAGCAATGAGTCTCCGAGCTAGCCTTTCCCTATACAGCACACTGCTGAAGGGCAGCCAAGAACCAGGCCTGGTGTTGACACAGGCAGAGCCAGCCCTGGGTTGTCACAGCAACTTGCCCAGCACTGCCCCTCCTTCCCTTCTGGAGCTCCATTCTGCTCTCTGCTCTCTGCTATGATCTCACTCCTTTTCGTAACCTGCCCTGCCCTGCCCTGCCGTATTCCTTCCATTCCCCTCCTGGCTGTCTCATCTTCTTATCATGTGTTAAGGAGCAAGCAGTAATACCTGCATGGAGCCCTGAATCACCGGTACTCCATACTCCCCGTCCTCCAGACAGGGGACAGCACAGGGCCAGGACATCCAGGACACAGGTGGTGAGGGCTGTGTACTGGGCCTTTAAGGGAGCAACAAGACCCATGCTCTGATCTCATGGCCTTCTCCTTCTCCTTCTCCTCCTCCTCCTCCTGCTTCTCCTTCTTCTCCTCCTCCTCCTTCTCCCCCTCCCCCCTCCTCTTTCTTCTTCTTCTTCTGATGTGTTTTATTGGGGCCTGGCAGTAGTGCACCTGGTAGAGCTCACACTTAAGCAAGGACCCAGGTACAAGCCCCTGATCCCCACCTACAAGCAGGGGAGCTTCACAAGTAGTGAAGCAAGTTTGCAAGTGTCTCTCTCTCTACCTCCCCTCCTCTCCCCTCTCAGTTTTTCTGCTCTATCAAATAAAATAGGGGAGGGGGGGAGTATGGCCACCAGGAGCAGTAAATTCATCACATACATACACACTTCTTCTTCTTCTAGCGTTTGCCCTTCTTCCGTAGCCAGTCAACAGCATCAGGTTGAGCCTGATGTAAAGTTTCGAGACCTCCTTTGAATCTGGAGAGGTGGCAGTCGTTGACTATGTGGGTCATAGTCTGTCTGGAGCCGCAGGGGCAGTTCGGGTCGTCTCTGGCTCCCCAGCGATGGAACATAGCGGCGCACCGGCCATGGCCTGTTCGATAGCAATTGAGGAGGGCCCAATCATAACGTGCTAGGTCAAAGCCGGGTTGACGCTTGCAGGGGTCTGTGATGAGGTGTTTGTTCTTTACCTCAGCTGACTGCCAGCTCTGTTTCCAAGAGACTGGAACAGAGAAGTTCAGTGTAGGCGTAGGGGACCAGATTGGGTGACGAGACGTCAAGCGTTGGACAGGGTGAGCGAAGATATCCAAGTATATTGGCAGGTCCGGTCAAGCATAGACGTGGGAAATGAACTTAGATGATGCCGAATCCTGACGAATATCTGGCGGGGCGATGTTGCTAAGAACTGGCAGCCATGGAACCGGGGTGGAATGGATGGTTCCAGAAATTATCCTCATGGAGGAATATAATTTGGAATCGACCAAGTGGACATGGGGGCTACGGAACCATACTGAGACATACACACTGAGACCCAGTTATAACTTTGGTGGCAAAAATAAGTAAATATGTATTTTACTTATTACATATGACAGAAAGAAGTCACAACACCACTCTGGCATCAGGCATGAATATATGATGAGCTATTTTCCCCTACTACACTTTTTTTTTTCCCTGAAAGACCAGAACACCTCTTTACCGTTTTGTGTGGTGCTAGGGATTGAACCCAGAGCCTCACATATTCAGAGCATATGCTCTACTGTTGAGTCACACACACACAGAGTTATGGTTTCTTTTCTTTCTTTTTTTTTTTAATTTTTATTAAGTAAAGAGATAAGAGAGAATTATTCTGGTACATGTGCTGCTGGGGATTGAATTCTGGACCTCATGCTTGATGGTCCAATGCCTTATCCACTATGCCACCTCCCAAGACCTTTTTTTTTTTTTAACTGTTATTTACTACATAGAGACAGAAATTAAGAGAGAGGAGGGAGATAGAAAGAGAGATAGCTGCAGACCTATTTCACTGCTTGTGAAGCTTCCCCCTTGAGCTAGGGAGTGGGGGCTTGAACCAGGGTCCTTGTATATATGGTAACGTGTTCTCTAATGGGTGTGCCACCACCTGCATAATGTAATTTATGGCTTTTCATTTTGAACATTCCAAATGGTTAAGACTACTCTTAGTTATCCACAGCCTCTTTCTTTTTTTTTATTTTTTCTCCTCCTCCTTTTTTTCTTTTTAAATTTATTTATTTGGGGTGGAAGAGAGACCCAAGTATCACTCTGGCACACATGGTTCCAAAATGCAACTGATGACTACATGCTCAAGAATCCAACACTTGGGGGCTGGACGGTAGCGCAGCAGGATAAGCACACGTGGCGCAAATTGCAAGGACTGGCATAAGGATCCCAGCTCAAGCCCCCAGCTCCCCACCTGCAGAGGAGTCGCTTCACAGGCAGTGAAGCAGGTCTGCAGGTATCTATCTTTCTCTCCCCCTCTCTGTCTTCCCCATCTCTCTCCATTTCTCTCTGTCCTATCCAACAATGATGACATCAATAACAACAATAATAATAACTACAACACTTTTTTTTAAAAAGGGGGGGAAGCAAATTAAAAAAAAAAAAGAATCCAACACTTCATCCAGTTTGCAACTTCTAAGACTTCAGCTATCCAGAACTGGTTTAACTCTACGTTACTCGTGGTTTCTAATCATTTACCCCAATTCCTAAAACATTTTTTTAAAAAAGAAAGCAAAAGATTTAGGGCAACTGTCTTACTAGAACCTGCTCTGGTCTAAGCATACTTGCTGCTCACCTGCTGTCAGCATAAATCCCTGCCACATGCCTGCTCATCAGATATGTGAGAAAATTGACCCCGTTTCTCCACCCACTCATTTGACTGTGAAAGGCTCAGAGATGGCTCCTTTCTCTCATTCTCTGGAGCTAGTAATCCTTTATCTCTTTATCTCAGCCTGCCAGAAAATAAGCCACTACATGCCACCTCTTCGTGCATAGGCAGAATATTTGGCATATAAAAAATGTACCCCCCTGGGGGAGTCGGGCGGTAGCACAGTGGGTAAAGTGCAAGGATCCCTGTTTGAGCCCCCTGGCTCCCCGCCTGCAGGGGAATCACTTCACAGGCGGTGAAGCAGGTTTGCAAGTATCTTTCTCTACCCCCCCCCTTGTCTTCCCCTCCTCTCTCCACTTCTCTTTGTCCTATCTAACAACGACATGAATAACTACAAAAAAAAAAAACAAACATGGGCAACAAAAGGGAAATAAAAAAACAAAAAAGAAAGAAAATGTACCCCTTCGGAGAACTGCTATGGCTTGCAATGGACTGATTGGGGATTCAGAACTCTGGTGGTGAGGACGGTATGGAATTATACCCCTGTTAACATATAAATTTGTAAATCAGTATTAAATCACTAATAAAATTTAAATAAGATAAAATAAATAAAAATAAAATGTACCAAATGAATGAGCACAAGACCACAGACTATCAGTGGTGATCTCACTGCATGCAGCTGTAAATCTGATAAATAGTATACCTCTTGTGAGAAGAACACCAGAGAATTCTAGCACCAGGATCAAATGTGGGGCAGGGAAGTAACTTGCCCCATTGAGTGGGTTTGAACCCCAGTAGATTCTATTTTTCTTTTTATTTATTTATTTATTTTATTTATTTATTCCCTTTTGTTGCCCTTGTTTTTTTTATTGTTGTAGTTATTATTGTTGTTGTCGTTGTTGGATAGGACAGAGAGAAGTGGAGAGAGGGAGGGGAAGACAGAGAGGAGGAGAGAAAGACAGACACCTGCAGACCTGCTTCACCACCTGTGAAGCGACTCCCCTGCAGGTGGGGAGCCGGGGTTCGAACCGGGATCCTTATGCTGGTCCTTGTGCTTTGCGCCACCTGCGCTTAGCCCACTGCACTACAGCCCGACTCCCAGATTCTATTTTTCAAGCAAGAATTGCTGCAGTTGTAAACTGATTATGCAGTGATGAGACAGGTAAAAAAAAAAAAAAAAGTATAAATTCCAATTCTTCATGCAACATTAGTGTAGTAGGAAAGTTACCAAGCACTTTAGTCAGATTTCTTGACAGAACCCTGAGTGTAAGTCTGCAGTAAGACCAGAGGACTAAATTTTAGTTTAGGACGATTGAATGTTGTGAACCCCTTTTTTCCCCCCACATAGAATAAAAAAAAAAGACAGGATCTAGTGGTGGTGCACCCGGTTAAGCGCACTTAGTACAAAGCAC
Source organism: Erinaceus europaeus (assembly GCF_950295315.1). Taxonomy (NCBI): domain Eukaryota; kingdom Metazoa; phylum Chordata; class Mammalia; order Eulipotyphla; family Erinaceidae; genus Erinaceus; species Erinaceus europaeus. Next base: position 100,078,805 of record NC_080165.1, read on the forward strand.
AAAGATCCAGGTTCAAGTTCCTGGCTCCCCACCTGCAGGGGGTTATTTCACAAGTGGAAAAGCAGGTCTGCAGGTGTCTATCTTTCTCTCTCCCTATCTCCCCCTACTCTCTCAATTTCTTTCTGTCCTATTAAATAAAATGGAAAAAATGTCCACCAGGAGCAGTGGATTCATAGTGCAGGCACTGAGTCCCAGCAATAACCCTGAAGGCAAATGATAAGGAAAGCAGGAGAGGGGGTCTGGGTAGTGGCGCACCTGTTTGAGCCCACTTGTTATTATGTTCAAGGACCTGGGTTCAAGCCCCCCAACCCCACCTGCAGGAGGAAAGATTTGTGAAGCAGGGCTACAGGTGTCTCTGTCTCTCTCCTTCTCTGTCTCCCCTTCCTCTCTATTTCTGGTTGTCTCTATCCAATAAATAAATAAATAGATTAAAAAAGAAAGAGGGAGAGAGACAAAAACCACAGCACAGAAGCTTCCTTCAGTGTCGTAGGGGCCAGGCTTAAAGCTGGGTCTCACACGTGGCAAAGCCAAGCACTACCCGATGCAGCTGTTTGACTGAGCCTGTTGTTGATGTATGTTAGTTAAGTAAGTAACCCTTGAGTGCGTGACCAGCTCAAGGCCCATTTGACCCCAGGTAGTCTTGGCCCTTGGACCACAATCTGAATGAAGGCTTTAGAAGACACTTTTCTGGGGAGTCAGGCGGTAGCACAGCGGGTTAAGCGCAGGTGGCGCAAAGCGCAAGGACCGGCGTAAGGATCCCATTTCGAGTCCCGGGTCCCCACCTACATGGGAATCGCTTCACAGGAGGTGAAGCAGGTCTGCAGGTGTCTGTCTTTCTCTCCCCCTCTCTGTCTTCCCCTCCTCTCTCCATTCCTCTCTGTCCTATCTAACAACGACATCAGTAACAACAACAATAATAACTATAACAACAATAAAAAGACAACAAGGGCAACAAAAGGGAAAATAAATAAATAAAATTACCAAAATAAATAAATAAATAAAAGAAGGCACTTTTCTGGTTCTCTCATCTTAATCAGCAATGGAACAATAGTAGGTCATAAAGGTAGAAAATGCTGTTTCTGAGTATGGTTGGGCACCCTCTCTCAAGTCCTTGTACCATTTAAAAATATATATATTTGTAGCTGTGGTCTGGGAGGTAGCGCAGTGGATAAAGCATCAGACTCTCAAGCATGAGGTGCTGAGTTCAATCCCCAGCAGCACATGTGCCAGAGTGATGTCTGGTTCTTTCTTTCTCTCCTATTTTTCTCATTAATAAATAAGTAAATTCTTTTAAAAAATAAAATAAAAGAAAGAAAGAAAAATATTTGTAGCAATGTGTGACCCAGGAAGTGGTGCGGTGGCTGTTGCTGAACCTAAGAGCCTGAGATCCTGAGTTCAGTCCCTATCATCCCACACATCCAACTAATGCTTTGGTTTGCTCATTCATTAATAAATAAGGACAAGGAGCCAGGCAGTAGTGCAACAGATTAAGCACATATGGCACAAGGACCAGCATAAAGATCCTGATTGCAGCCCCCAGCTACCCACTTGCAGGGGGGTCGCTTCACAAGCAGTGAAGTAGGTCTGCAGGTGTCTTTCTCTCCCCCTCTGTGTCTTCCCCTCCTCTCTGAATTTCTCTCTGGCCTGTCCAACAACAGCAATGGCAACAATAACAACAACGGGCAACAAAATGAGGAAAATGTCCACCAGGAGCAATAGATTCCTAGTGCAGGCACCTAGCTCCAGCGAAAACCCCGGAGGGAAAAAAAAAAAAGGAAGGAAGGAGGGAGGGAAGAAAGAAAGATGGAAAAGAAGAAAGAATCTTCTAAGGGCCAGGTGGTGACACACCTTGGTGAGCACACATTACCATGGGCAAGGACCCAGGTTGAAGCCCCAGGTCCCCACCTGCGGGGGGTGGGGGGTGGATCATGAGCAGTGAAGATGTGCTGTGGTGTCTTTCTTTCATCTGCGTCTCCCCTTCTCAATTCCTATCTGTTCTATCAAATAAAGAAAAGGGCGGCTAGGCAGTGGCACACCCAATGAAGTGCACCCAGTACTAAGCACAAGGATCTGGGTTCAAGCCTTTGTTCCCCACCTGCAGCAGGATGCTTCACAAGCAGAGAACTAGGTCTACGTGTGTTTGTCTTTCTCCCCTCTCTCAATTTCTCTCTGTCCCATCCAATAAAATGGAAAAAATGGCCACCAGGAGCAGTGGATTCATAATGCTGGCACCTAACCCCAGTGATAACCCTGGAGGCAAAAAAAGAAAAGAAAAAAGGAAAAAAGAAGATTCGCCTTTCAGGCACGAAGCCCCAACAACAACCCTGATGCAAATGATATATATAGATAAATAGTTTGGTGGGGCGACTGTGGAAATAGTCTTTGATGCCTGAAGCACCAAAGATCTCAGGTTCAATCCCAACCCTACCAGAAGCCAGAGCTTAGCAGTACTCTGATAAAATAAAAATAAATGGAGCAGTGCTCTGGTGTTTGTGTGTGTGTGTGTGTGTGTGTGTGTGTATGCGCGCGCGCGCACGCGCCTCTCTCTCTGCATCTCTCCAAAAATAAATGTTTTTTAAAATAATAAACATAAGGGGGCTAGTTAACTGCGCCCTGGTTCAGTGCACATACTCCTGTGCTCAAGGACCCAGCTTTGTGCCCCTGCTCCCTAACTGCAGGGGTGACGCTTCAAGAGCAGTGAAGCAGGTCTACAGGTGTCTCTCCTTCCTTCTGTCTCCCCCTCACCTCTCAATTTCTCTCTGTCCTGGCACTGAGCCCTAGTAATAGTCCTGGTGGCAATAAAATAAATAATTAATGAAAATAAAACTGTTTAACATGCCCCCATATGATAGGTGGCCACATTGGGACTTCTAATTTCTAGAAAATTCTAATAGCATACAAGTGAAACCTAGTCTAAGGATCCAGTTTTGTATTGTTTCAACATAAAGTTAACCTGTTCAGCTTTAAACTTGTATTTATAGGGAAACTTGAGTTACTGTTATCTCTGTTGGCATTCGAGGTGTGTGTGTGTGTGTGTGTGTGTGTGTGTGTGTGTGTGTGTGTGTGTGTGTGTGTTTTACCAGAGCACTGCTCAGCTATGCCTTGTGGTGCTAAGGATTGAACCTGGGATGTCAGAGCCTTGGATATGAAAGTCTTTTGCAGAACCATTATGCTGTCTCTCCAGCCCAGTAGTATGTTTTTGCCTTTCTGGGCTAAATTTCAAAGGAAATTGGGATGGCATCAGAAACAAGTAACCCCCTCTGTCCTCTCTCCCTTTCTAGGCTACCCATTGGCTTTGTTTTATCGGCATTATCTTTTCTACAAGGAAAGCTACCTCATCCATCTCTTCCACAGCTTCACAGGCCTCTCAATCGCTTATTTTAATTTTGGTGAGTGAACTATGAGTAAAGGGAACCCCGGGTGCCAGGCACTGACTCAGTGTTAGAGCATAAGCCTTACATGTGAGGCCCTGCATGCAACTGTCAGCACCACAGGAGGTAGTGGGGCAGTGCACTAGTCTCCTTCTCATATCACATATATATGTATATATATTAATCGCCATCAGGGTTATCACTGGGGCTCAGTATGTCAGCACTATGAATCTACTGCTCCCAGCAGCCATTTTTTCCTTCTCCTTTTTTTCTATTTTATTAAATAGGACAGAGAAAAATTGAGAGGAAGGGGGAGGTAGAGAAGGAGAGAGAGAGAGAGAGACCTGCAGCCCCGCTTCACCGTTTGTGAAACATTCCCCCTGCAGGTGGGAAGAGGAGACTTGAACCCAGGTCCTTGTACTTAAGCAACTGCACCATCACCTGGGCCCCATAAATAAAATTTAGTGTTTTTATTTATTTATTATTGGATAGAGAAATTGAGAGGAGATGGGGAGATAAAGAGGGAGAGAGACCGAGAGACACCTGTAGCACTGCTTCACCACTTGTGAAGCTTCTCCCCCTACAGGTGGGGACTGGGGGGCTTAAACCTGGGTCCTTAGAGTCTCAGGCATGAAAGTCTGTTGCATAATTAACTTGTCCTTTTATGTGCATTCCTCTCCCAGGTAAAAAACATCCTGGGAGTGGGTACACAGGTGACCAGACCCAATCCACAGGGAAGCAGTAGCTTGTCTCTGCTGGGAATAGCATGCCCTTCTGCTGTGGGTGACAGACCCAGCTGCCTTCCTCTTGTATTCCTCAGAATACAGTAGCTAGCTCCCTTACAATCACTACGTAGTCAGTTCCCTTCCTTTCCCCCAAAGCACAAAGCTATTTTGAAAGAAAAAAATTCTAATTCCAAAGTTGTTTCATTATATATCATGCTGTTTGTATTTACAAGTCTCTGGAAGGGCAGGAATACACAAAGAAAGAAAACCAGTCTAAGGGGCAAGGGTAGATAGCATAATGGTTATGCAAAGAGTCTCATGCTTGAGGCTTCAAAATCCCAGGTTCAGTCCCCTGCACCACCATAAGCCAGAGCTGAACAGTGCTCTGGTAAAAGAGAGAGAGAGAGAGAGAGAGAGAGAGAGGAAGAAAGGAAGGAAGGGAGGAAGGAAGGGAGGAAGGAAGGAAATCTAAGAAGAAAGAAAGAAAGGAAGGAAGGAAGGAAGGAAGGAAGGAAGGAAGGAAGGAAGAATAGAAAGAATAGAAAGAAAGAAGGAACATCTAAGAACAGACTAACATGTGTTCTGGTCCCTGTCTCCAGGAAGCCAGCTATACCACTCCTTGCTCTGTGTAGTGTTCCAGTTCCTCATCCTTCGGCTGATGGGCCGCACCGTCACTGCCATCCTCACTACCTTCTGCTTCCAGATGGTAAACGCCTTCGTCCCCAGCCACGCTTAACACTAAGCCCTGTGTGGGGCACTTGTCCAAGGCCCCAGGTATCCCACCTGTAGACTGCAATGGGGAGGGTGCCAGCTAGCCCTCTCTGCCAGGGCTGTGTGCCCATTCAGTTCTGATATGGACAAGAAGGAGCCCAGCTACCCGTGTGGAGACTGACTGAAAAGCAAGAAAACTAAATTCTCAGCACCTCAGTATTCCCCTCACCCATATCTTCAAGCTGAGAAACCCTGAGCAAGTCTTCCCCTTTCCAGTCCTTTCTTTTCCTTTTCTTCCTTCCTTCCTTTTTAATAGGACAGAGAAATGAAAAGGGGAGGGGGTGATGAAGAAAGAGAAGACACATGGAGACCTGTTTCACCGCTAGTGAAGCTTCCCCTCTGCAGATGAAAATAGGGACTTTTGAATCCCAAATTCTTACTCGTGCTAATGTGTGCTCTACTAGGTGCTCCACCACCTGGCCCCTTCCTCCCTCCCTCCCTCCCTCCCTTTTTCTTCTTCTATGTGTGTTTCTTTTTCTTTTTATTTTTTTTCCAAAAGCACTGCTCATCTCTAGCTTACGGTTGGTGTGGGGGACTGTTGGTATGGGGACTGAACATGGGCCTCTGGAGCCTCAGGCATGAAAGTCTTTTTGCATAACCATTATGCTATCCACCCCTGCCCTCTTTATTTATTCCTTTTTTCCTATAATTTTGTTCCTTGTGCTGAACCAGGTGAGCCACAACCCAGCCCCTCTTTTCCCATAATTTTAAATGGTCTTTTAAGCCAATAGGTGTCATTTTTAAATATATTTTTAGTTTGTCTCAAAAAAAAAAAAAAAACTTGCACTAAAGGCTCTGCATACAAGGGACAATGTAGGGCTTTTCCCCACCTTCAAAGAGACTTCAGATCATCCACAGTCCTTTATCCCCCGAAAACACTAGATGGCAGCCTCAGCTCAAGAAAGCTGAGTTTTCAATTCCACACGCGTGCTCTGAACTATGTGCTTAAACTGAAAGATTTTCTCCTGGTTCAACTGTGACTCGAGACAGACTCCAGAGAGGAATTTTGCAGTCTCTCAGGATATTATGGAGACTTGCTCTCCCCTTCCATGTCAGCCTCTCAGAGCACCACACCAACGCCCAGCCTTAAGAGGGCAAGCGCAGTTTCTGCATTGAGAGGAAAGCCTGTAACAGTGGGAGAAAGCAAAAGCGGGGAAATGCACTGGGTGGCAGGGCAGGTAGGAAGTGACAAACTAGCTGCGCTGGTAGAATGGCTTCTCCCCCCACCCCACCCCCAGGTCTACCTTCTTGCTGGATATTATTTCACAGCCACTGGCAACTATGATATCAAGTGGACAATGCCACATTGTGTCCTGACCTTGAAGCTGATTGGTGAGTCCCTTCTGCACAGAGGCTTTTACCCTATCAGCCCCTAGGCTCAGGGTTCTCGCCCTCCAGCTACTCACCCCTTCTTTCTCTGCCCAGGTTTGGCTATTGACTACTTTGATGGAGGGAAGGACCAGGTGAGTGCCCAGACCTCAGCTAAGAGGCTAGGGAGGAGACCCGTGGTCCAGGGCCAGCGCCGGTTCCTCCTCCATAGCCCACGTGACCCCTATGTCAGAGAGTCTTGCAAAAGTTAACAGCCCTGAACTACCCAGCATCCCCTCCTCACACAAAGTCCAGAGAGCAGTGCCAGTGTGGCATGTGGGGGAGCAAATGCCACCAGCTGTTGCTGGACGACCCCTAGATACTTTCCACATGCTGTCTCCCCAGGCCGTCCCCTCAGAGAGATAGCTTCCTGAGGACCCCACCCACCCAGTTCAGTGGGGCACAAGGGTGGAGGCAGGCTCAAGACTGCCCTGAGTCACTTGTTCTCTTCTCGATGTAGAATTCCTTAACCTCTGAGCAACAGAAATATGCCATCCGGGATGTCCCTTCCTTCCTGGAAGTCGCTGGCTTCTCCTACTTCTATGGGGCCTTCTTGGTTGGGCCCCAGTTCTCCATGAACCACTACATGAAGCTGGTGCAGGGAAAGCTGACCGACAGGCAAGGGACCATCCCAAACAGGTAAACCCCCCTTTCCCAAACCCCACCAGAACCTCCCCCACCATCGAGTGTCTCCCTACATGAAGCCACATCTAAGGTGGCTTTCCTGAAGACCGGCTTGGCAGTTTTTGCTCTCCAGCCTGCCCCTGGCTCACAGGCCTACAGCACTCAGACCCTGGACTATCATAGCTGCTCACTGGCAGCTGGGCCATCTGTGGAACAGGCATACATATTCACCTCTTTGGGGCTGGAGAAATATAATGGTTCTGAAAAAAAAAAAATTGTACGTGAGATTAAACCTGAGGTCCCAGGTTCAATCCCTAACACCACTATCAGAGCTGAACAGTGCTCTGGAAAAATAAAAGAAAAAAGTTAATTCACCTGTTTTGCTGCCAGAGTTGGCCTGACCCAGTCACGTCCCTGCTTTTCAAACTTATTAAAGCCACCCATAGGAATTCAACAGATAAAGCATAACACACACAATCATGAGGTCCTGAGTTCAATCCCTGGCATCACATATTGTCAGAGTGATGCCCTGGTTTTATCTACTCCTTCCCCCATCATTAACAAATCTTGGCGTGGTCCAGGAGGTGGTGCGGTGGATAAAGAGACTCTACTGCTTGAGGTCTTGAGTTCAATCCCTGGCAGCACATGTACCAGAGTGATGTCTGGTTCTTTCTCTCTGTGTTCCTTTCTCATTAATAAATAAAACCTTTAAAAAAAAATCTTTGCTAAAAATTAGCAAATCTCATTAAAAATGGATAGCTACAAGGCGCCAGGTGATTGCACACCCATTTGAGTGCACGTCACAATGCTCAAGGACCCAGGTTCAAGCCCCCATTCCCCACCTGCAGGAGGAAAGCTTTGCAATCAATGAAGCAGTGTTGCACGTCTCTCTCTCTCTTTCTCTCTCTCTCTCTCTGTGTTCCCCTTCCATCTCGATCTCTCTATCTACCCAATAATTTTTGTAAGATAGATTGCTACATACATTCAAATATGTGTAAATGTATATTCATTGACAGTAGGAATTTTTTAGTTACCAAATGAATCCTTTTGTTTAAAGGGAAGAGGGGGAAGAATCCCTTTATCAAGAATTTCTTCCCCTCATGTTTGAGTATCCTGCCAGCTCAATTCCGCATGGAGTCTTCAGTCCCACATAAATCAAGGGCCCTGTGGGACCATGTGGTCAGCAGTGTCCCTGCTGTCACCCCACCCTGCCTCTCACAGGGTCTGAGTCCACAGTTCCCCATAGCTGAACCACTTGGGGTGAAGGGGGGTCCTCCCACCTGCCCTCACCCCCCAATTTTTTCCAGCGTCTTGCCTGCTCTGAAGCGCCTCGGTCTGGGCCTTGTCTACCTGGTGGGCTATACCCTGCTCAGCCCCCACATCTCCGAAGACTATCTCCTCACAGAGGATTACGAGGTGAGTGGCTTTGCTTCCAGACAGACGAGGGTCCCCGCAGACAGCAGGGAAGGTATGGCAAAAATGTAAAAAGCTTTTACAAAGATGTAAAAGAGCTGGTGTCACTGCCAGCCAGCCCCAGGCATGGCAACCCGCAGGCGCAGCTCTTCTCTTGCTTTAGCGCCACCACGTGGCCCCTTGTAGCACAGCAGCTTCTGACCTACCAGGAAAGCCAGGCAAGGCAAACATACACTTACACCTTGTAACCCAGCTACAACAGCTCCATGCCCTCTCAGCAGGCCTATCTCAGACTGCTGAGCCTGCAGATGTAAAAGTCCCGCGGTCCTGGGCCACAGAAATAGCTCACCTGGATAATGTGCTGCTTTGCCATGTGCCCGACCCAGGTTGGAGCCAGGCCCCACCCACCACAGTGAAGGAAGCTTCGGTGCTGTGGTCACTTTTACTCTGTCTATCCCAAATACTTGGTCAAGGGCTGGGCAGACAGCATAATGTTTATGTTTAGACATAAAAAAGGCTCACACCTCAGGTTCCAATTTCCCAGGTTCAATCTCCAGCTTACCACCATAAGTCAGGGCTGAGCAGTGCTCTGAGGAAAACAGATGATAATAATAATAGTGATAAACAAATGTCAGTCAAGCTTGTCTAAGATTGGCCAGAGAAGGAGCTGGGTATGGGGTTGGGCGGTGGCGCAGCGGATTAAGCACATGTAGTGCAAAGCGCAAGGACCAGCGTAAGGATCCCGGTTCTTGCCCCCAGCTCCCCACCTGCAGGGGAGTCGCTTCACAAGCGGTGAAGCAGGTCTGCAGGTGTCTGTCTTTCTCTCCTCCTCTCTGTCTTCCCCTCCTCTCTCCTTTTCTCTCTGTCCTATCCAACAATGAACGACATCAACAATAACAATAATAACCACAACAAGAACAACAAAAGTTGGAAGAAATGGCCTTCAGGAGCAGTGGATTCATGGTGCAGGCACTGAGCCCCGGCAATAACCCTGGAGGCAAAAAGAAAAAGGAGCTGGGTGGCTGTTCACTGGGTGCCCTGCTCCCTCCCAACCCCCCAAACTATTAGACTGCTAAGCCAGACTGTCAGGAGGTCTGGCCACAGCAGCCTCCCTAATGCATGTGTCTCCCCTCTCCAGAAGCGGGACTTCTGGTTCCGCTGCATGTACCTGCTGGTCTGGGGCAAGTTCGTGCTGTACAAATATGTCGCATGCTGGTTGGTCACAGTAAGTAGAAGCTATGGAAGGGGCCAGGGGGCGGCAGGCAAGGTAGGGGCAGGAATCAAGCTGTTCTTCCCCACAGGAAGGGGTCTGCATCTTGACGGGACTGGGCTTCAATGGCCTTGATGAGAAGGGAGAGGCCAAGTGGGACGCCTGCGCGAACATGAAGGTGTGGCTCTTTGAGACAACACCTCGCTTCACAGGCACCATTGCCTCCTTCAACATCAACACCAACGCCTGGGTGGCCCGGTGAGTGGGGGGTGGGGAGTGTAGGGTCACTTCTCTCCACTATTCTGTCTCTGGGCCACAGCAGTTTTATTTTTATTATCATCATTGTTGTAGTTTAATAGAGCCCAGGATTTCATTGCTGTCGAGCTAGCCTAATTATTTTTCCTTCAGAGATGGACAAAGAGGACACTATAGCCCACCTAGCACCATGTGCTAGGGCTCAAACCTGAGCTGTCTACCTAAAGCAAAATAAGTGCCTTGAGTCATCTTGGGTTGTTGGTTTTCTTTTTTCCTCTAGAGCCTCAAGCTCTGTATGTAAGAAAGTCTTACATAACCATTACACTGCCTGCCCAGCTCTAGGTTCTAATCTTAGTTCTGCCACTGGTTTTACCTTCAGTCACCCTGTTGAGAAACATGGGGGGGGGGGGTTCGGGTTGTAGCACAGTGGGTTAAGTGCACATGGTGAAGCGCGAGGACCCTGGTTCAAGCCCTGGATCCCCACCACCTTCAGGCGGGTCGCTTCACGGACGGTGGAGCAGGTCTCTCCTCTCAAATTCTCTCTGTCCTATTCAACGACAGCAATAATGATAAACAAGGGCAACAAAAGGGAAAAAATAGGCTCCAGGAGCAGTGGGTTCATAGTACAGGCACCAAGCCCCAGTGATAACCCTGGAGGAAAAGGGGGAAAAAAAAAGTTTGGGGGTTCATTCTCACCCAGCTATAAGCAGCCAGATGACTGGTCACCACTGAAACTTTAGCACCCAACACATACCAGACACTCAAGTTATCAGCCAAGCCATGGGGCTCACTGCCTCCTTTATCCTTCGTCACCCAGATTGAAAGCAGGCCAGCCCCACTGTTGAGAACTGAAGCAGGGTGAGAGGTTCACAAGGTCTAGTACAAGCCTCACCCTTGGGCTTGGTGGTGGTACACCTAGTTGAAATCAGTTACTATGTGCAAGGGCCAGGGTTCAAGCCCCGGGTCTCCACCAACTGGAGGTTTCATGAGCAGTGAAATAGTACTGCAGATCTCTTTCTCACCCTATCTTCTCTCAGTTTCTCTGTCTCTACCAATAAATCTTTTTAAGGGGAAGGGGAAGAGATCTCAGTCTCAAACTTCCTTTTCTCCAGTTACTTCTTCAAACGACTCAAGTTCCTTGGGAATAAGGAGCTCTCCCAGGGGCTCTCACTGCTGTTCTTGGCACTCTGGCATGGCCTGCATTCAGGATACCTGGTCTGCTTCCAAATGGAATTCCTCATTGTTCTCGTGGAGAGACAGGTCAGCCTTGGGGACAGTGAAGATGGGGTCCAGGAAGGGCCAGGACTCCCGTGAGTACCCTCTCCCTCATTCCCCAGGCCGCCAACCTGATCCGGGAGAGCCCCACCCTGAGCAGCCTGGCCTCCATCACCATCCTCCAACCACTGTACTACCTAGTGCAACAGACCATCCACTGGCTCTTCATGGGGTATTCCATGGCAGCCTTCTGCCTCTTCACATGGGACAAATGGTTCAAGGCAAGTGAGAGGCTGGTTGATGTGGGGGAGGGTTTTACCCCCATGCCTGCTGGCTACTTGAGCAGCCAGTTATCTCCCCACAGGTGTATAAATCTATCTATTTTCTTGGACACATCTTCTTCCTGAGTCTACTATTCATATTGCCTTATGTTCACAAAGCAGTGGTGCCAAGGAAAGAGAAATTAAAGAAGATTAAATGATTTTTTTCCCCTGGTAAGTAGACATCCAGCTACAATAAAGCTTACAATAGATTTGGGGTGGGGGGAGCATGATCTTAAGGTGGCCTGGCTTCTAAGAAAGTGTAGTCTACAAACTATTGTATTTACTGTTGAATGTAAAACATTAATTCCCCAATAAAGAAATGAAAAAAAAAGTGTAGTAATACTATTAACAGACTACTCTCCACTCACACCAGAAGAAACTAGAAGGGGCATTAAACCAAGGACTGACTGTAGGTATAATTCTGACCAGCTTCCCAGAAAATTTTGTTTGTTTTTTTTTAATTATCTTTATTTATTGGATAGAGACAGCCAGAAATGGATAAAGTTGGGGGAGGGATATAGAGAGGGAAAGAGAAACACCTGCAGCCCTACTTCACCACTCGCAAAGCTTTCCCTCCTTCAGGTGGAGACTGGGGGCTCAAACCCAGGTCCTTGCACATTGTAACGTGTGCACTCAGCCAGGTGCACCACCATCGGGCCCTGGAAATGTTGCAGTGCAGAGACCAGAAGTCTGGGCCTGTCTCCGCCCATAGTTGTCTCTCTTTCCACTCCCCATGTGATATCTTCTCTTGCAGGCAGCCAAGAGCAGGACTGGTGCAGAAATGACACGTCTCCCTCTTCACAGCACTCCTTCACCAGAGACCACAGAGGCAGGGAGTGGGAAGATGCAATGCTCCCAGCGTGCCTCTACTACCAGCCAAGTCTTCATTTGGGCCAAAGGGGAAACTCTTGTGGGAGAAGTAGAGGGGCCATCTCCCCTCAGGGTTCCCCCATGCCCGTTGCCTTATCTTTCCCCCTCTAGCCAGGAATCTGTTGTGTTTTCCTTCAGCCAATTTACTATGATTGTATATGTGCCACTGCCGCCCCCCCTATGGGGGGGAGGAGAGGGGTACAAGGCCCTGCCTGCTCCACTTTTTCTACCTTGGAACTCTCTGTACCAGATAAAATCACTCTGTTCAGTTTTTCACTGCTAGTGCTCCCAGATAATTTTTTTGAATCATTCCTCCCTGCTGCTCTGGCTGACATCCTTGGGTCTCCCTCCTCTCTAGATCCAATCAAGCTGCAGACACAGCCTCACCATTGTCCCTCAAGTTGGGAGAACTGCCAGTTTGCACTACTAGACCTTTTAGGAAGCCCCAGAACCAGGTTTGCAAGAGTAGGATTTATCAGATAAACAAATAGCAAGTGTACAGCCCTTGGGCATCCTCAACCCCACAGTTGCAGTGCAGGAAGTTCTTCCAGTGGTCCATGAAGACGGGGCCAGGGCTGCTGGGTACAATGTCACTGTCAACAGTCTGTTTCAGAGCAAGGCTCTTGTCAAACAACACCCCAGACTTCTTCAAAGGCTGTGGTGACTTTTGCACAGGTGAGAGCCGCAGAGAGAGGGTAGTTGCTGATGGACACCATCTTCTCTGTGTACTCTACGCTGACCTGAAAAGAGAGTTTCTGTCAGCTGACTCATTCTGTAGAGACCCCCCACCCTCTAGGGCAGGAAAATATAGGATAGGGTCAATATGTCAGCAGTGCTGGATCAGACCACATTTAACAAAGCATGAAAAAGGTTCGAGCTGTTGTGAAAATACCAGCAATCCTCAAAGACGTGCCCTGAGAAGGAAGTGAAACCCCCATACCTCTCAGCTTTGTTCTCATGCCTTACTTTAAGTATCTGTTTTGTTAATGAAGGGAAGGGGGGAGAGAGAAACTGAGCATCAGTCTGGCATGTACACTCAGGACCTCACGTTTGAGAGTTCAACACCTTATCTCTTGTGCTACCTGTCAGGCTGTTCACCCTTTATTGTCCAACTGCTCCCTGGATCTTGGGGTAAATAAACTTCAGCTCCATAAAGAACCCAGACCTTACCTGGCCATGGGCAAAGGCGCCCACAACGAAAACAATAGGGTCACTGCTTGGCACCAGCTCCCGCACATCACTGACAACCGGGGTAGAAAAGGAAGTGCCGATTTTCATGCACCCGACTGGAAAGTGATCTGACACTGGATTCTTGATGACCTACAGCAGAAAAGTATAAGGAAGATCAATCCCAAGAACATTCTCAGAACCTTCCCTCTAGCCCACAGGTTTCAGCACTTCACCTTCAGGAGCTTCTGGGGGCCATCAGCTGCTCGGACGCTGAGTTTATGTAACAGCTGAACTGGGAGGGGAAAAAGAATTCAAGAAAGTGTGACTCCACTTCTGCCCAGTAAGCTACCTCCAGGCTCTCGTGTAAGGTGGGCTAGGATCTTCCGAACACTCAGGTGTTATATGAGACAAGTAATGGGGCCACTCCCCTTTTTCTTGCAGCCAAAATTACCTACTAGCTGCACCCAAGCAAGCTCATGGGAAGAGAATGAGGGGAGTCCTCACTGTGATACCAGTCACATTCTCCCCACCCCACCCTCTAAAAAAACCCCGCATTTAAGTTAGTCGTCCTCTCCCTCCAGTGCTAAGTGCACCCTGAATTCTAAATCCTAAGGTTTCTCACCCATGAGACCACAAAAACGGTCAAAGGTTCTGGGGATCCGAGTCTGGGGGTTCACTTCGATCAGCACATTCTTCTGTGTGTGGATATAGACCTGGAGCAAGCCTGCTCGGTTCAGGGGACTGTCCATCAGCATCAGCAAGCTCTGCAGGAGGGAAACCACGGCACAGTTCAGAGTAGCACACGGCCACCTCACTTTCCATGCAAAGGCTATAGGGGCTGGGAGCTCTGTGCCCAACATACCTGGTGGGCTATGTCTGGTCTCACTTCCCCAGGGTCTCGGCCATTCTTCAACAACAAAGATTTGTGCTTGTCACAGTTCAGCAGCTCATATGTCTTTCCCACCTGAAGAAGCAGAAGCATGATGGAGAGAACATAAGTTTCTCTTAACTAGTCCAGTACTTCCCAGACCACCAGCAGCATGTCTAGAAATGTTAGATTCTCAGATCCACACTGTATCTGCTGGATTGGAAACTCATTTTAAGGGTGAGCCCAACAAGTCCTTTAAGAAATTACTGTACAGTCACATCCACTTCTCCTCTCCTCTCCGTAACTGATCTGAGAGAGGAAGGAAGAGAAGTTGCTTTCACAGGATCTAAATTTTAAAACCCATAGATAAAGGGAACGGACAGTGGCACAACCGGTTACCATGTGCAAGTACCCAGGTTCAAGCCCCTGGTCCCCATCTGCTAGGACGGGGGGGAGCAAGGGGCTTTCATGAGCAGTGGAACAGGCTGTAGGTTTATCTCTCCCTCTCTCACCCTGTTTCTCTGTCTCTATCATTAAAAACCCTGTGGCTAAAGGATTGGCCTGTAAGAGGTGCCCGGTTTGGTCCCCAGCACCACCAATAAACAAAGCTATGTCATGCCCTGATCCAAATAAATAATTAAAAACATGTGACTAGTAGGCAGTAATTAAGGGATTCGGAAACCAGGAAGGACTTCAGTTAGTGAGCAAGACTTTGTTTATCACAGGAGCATTATGTGTTCCTGCCCTCCATTTGCTTGTAGTAAACATAAGCTAAGTAAAAAAGTACTGAAACTCTGGGGGGCTGGGCAATAGTGCAGTGGGTTAAGCGCACGTGGCGCAGGGCACAAGGCCTAGCCTAAGGATCCCAATTTGAGCCCCCGGTTCCCCACCTACAGGGGAGTTGTTTCACAGGCAGTGAAGCAGGTCTCTTTCTCTCCCCCCTGTCTTCCCCTCCTCTCTCCATTTCTCTCTGTCCTATCCAACAACAACAATAATAGTAACTATAACAGATAAACAACAAGGGCAACAAAAGGGGAAAAAATGGCCTCCAGGAGCAGTGGATTCGTAGTTCAGGCACGGGGGGCAGGGGGTGTGACGGGACAACGGGACGACGACACATACTAAAACTCTTAACAAGAAAAGGCATGAACAATGGTCTGGGAGATGGTTCAGTGGATAAAGCAAGTATGAGGTCCTGAGTTCAATCCCCAGCAGCACATGTACCAGAGTGATGTCTGGTTCTTTCTCTCTCCTCTATCTTTCTCATAAATAAAAATAAAAATTTTAAAAAAGGCATGAACATTCTAAAGATCAGGAATATCACACTCAAAGAGTTGTTCCCAGTTTTAAGATGGTAGGGGAGGGGTGGCAGCAGGGGAGGTAGCATAATCATCATACAAAAAGACTTTCATGCCCTATCAACACCATAAGCCAGAGCTGTACAAGTGTTCTGTTTAAAAAAAACTAGCATGAACAAATGAATGGACTAAAGAAAAAGCAAAAATGTCTGTGATGGGGGAAATTGTGCTGAGAAAAATGAAAATGTGAAAGGGTAATGATTAGTTTATGCTCTGTGAACAGCAGGCTCATGTCAAGCACAAAGCCAGAAATAATTCTGGGATATGGTAAGAATGAGAAATGCTATCCCTGGCAACACTTCATTGAAAAAGACAGCAGCTATATACTCATGCTAAAGAGCTCGCTAGAAATATCTATGGTAGCTAAAAGAAACAACTGCAAATTGCAGCTTGAAAATAAGATGGTCAGCAGTCTCAAAAAACATCAAGGCCAAAAAAAAATTTTTTTTAAAGGCCAGGCAGTGACACACCATGTAGAATGCACAAATACCATATATGAAGACCACGGTTGAAACCCCCAGCTCCCACCTACAGAAGATAGTTTCATGAGAGGTAGAGAGGTGCTACAGGTTATCTCCCCACCCCAAACCATTTCTCTCTGTACTATGTGTCAACAGAACATGTTTGTCAAGCAATATCTTAAGATATGATTCCAAACTGTGAGGAGTCTGGAATTTTGGAACTGAACAGCTAAAATAACATTGTCATAATATATAAATGACAAGAATATCAGAGGAAGCAGAGTTCAAATTTTAAAAATTCAGTTTCAGCTCATCAATATATCATAATCAGGGTCTGGCTGCATGTTGTTCAGTGTATATGGTTCATGTAATTTTTCTATTGTGGGCTGCAGCCTGAAAACCACTAACGGGAGGGAATGAGAGAATGAATGTCACAAATATTCATTGTAATAAGATATTGGAAATGGAAGTTTTTTTTTTTTATCTTATTTTTTGCCTTCTCCTATAGCTTTCTAATAGAAGAGACAAATAGTAAACCACCACATGAATAATACAATGTGAAAGGCATTACATAGAGGAAAAGTAAAATTTGTTAAAAGGGTATATAACAGGAGGACTTGATTTATACCAAGGATTCAACTCTCTGAGGAAGCAACATTTAATCTAAGTGATATGCAGCATAGTAAACTCAGTTACTGTTAAATGAATGAACATGAAATAAGAACTAAGGCAAAAAAATGAATAAGAGGAGCTTCCAGATAAAGTGTGGTGGCCTTAGGTGAAAGAGAACTTAGTGCTTTCAAAGAGCTTAAAGAAGTCCTCCACAGTACTGAAAGAAGCCTAGGCACTGTGGTTGTCTTTCCCTCTATCTTTCCATCAGAAAGTCTGCCTGGAGCAGTAAAAAAACAAAACTGAGGCAGGGTCAGATAATGCTGATGGAAGAAAGATACCAACAAAAAAAGGCAAGAAATAATAATACAGATGTTTTCAACCAGTTATGAATTCCCTTAGTAATACCACTGATAACTTGACCTCAATTCTTCCAGAGCATGACCTAGGAATTTTAATTTGCTCACTTTTTTAAACTTCTTCATAACATGGAATAAGCAACAGTAAGTCCAAGTGGCAGACATTACTCTGGATCCTTTAAGCCTCAACAACCTAGTAAGATAGGGACTACTATCACTCCTATGGATCAAATGGGGGGGGGGGATAATTATACTATAGTTCTCGTATGAGATGTCAATTGCAGAAGAAAAAGTGGTGTGGTCTGGGAGGTGGCACAGTTGATAAGACATTGGACTCTCAAGCATGAGGTACCAAGTTCAATCCCTGGCAGCACATGTGCCAGAGTGAAGTCTGGTTCTTTTCCTCTCTCCTCCCATCTTTCTCCTTAAGAAGAAAAGAAAATCAACGTGGTGGAGCCAGGTGGTGGTGCACCTGGTTAAGTGCACACAGTACACAAGGACCCAGGTTCAAGTCTCTGGTCCCCATTTGCAGATGGAAAGCTTCACCAGTGGTAAAGCAGGGCTGCAGGTGTCTCTGTCTCTCTCCTTTTCTATCTCCCTCCCCCCCTCAATTTCTCTGTCTCCACCCAATAATACATTCTTTAAAAAAAAGAAAGGATGAAGATCAAAGTGGCAATCTGACTAGAGGATCTACTAGTTTTCCATACTACTGTTAAGTCTAGAAGAAGGAAAGATGGAAAAGAATTACACATCCCTGGTTGCTAAAGAAATGTGCTACATTTAAAGCACTTTCATTACAATTTCATGTAAGTCACACAGTATTAGCACCATTCTTTTGTTGCAATCTGAGGATAAACTTGTTTTCTCAAGATCACACACAGATTAATCACAATTAATGCCAGATTTTTTTTTTTTTTTTTTTTAACCAGTGCACTACTCAACTCTGGCTTAGGGTGGTGTGGGGAATTGAACCTCGGACTTTTGAGCCTCAGGCATGAGAGTCTCTTTGCATAACCATTATACTATTAACCCCAGGCCCAGATCTGCCTTCTTAATCAGTATTATTTCTCCTGTGCCTACTCACTGAACAAGTTTAGCTCTAAAGAGCCAGAGAAGGGAGCTTTTTATATATAAAAAATATAAAATATCGACAAAACCATAGGATAAGAAGGATAAAATTCCAGATATTTCCCACCACCCGAGTTCCACATCCCATCTCCTCCACTGGGAGCTTTCCTATTTTTTACCTCTCTGAGAGTATGGACCCAGAATAGGATGTAAAAGAAGTGTTTTAACAAATGAAAACACGAAAGTCTTTACGAGTGAGTGCTCAGACTAGGCTATTATCTAGTTGTCCTCCTCCTCTGCATAGTAAATTGTTTTGGAATGTGGAATGACATGATGGACAAAATTCCCTTCACTTACATTTTTTTTCTTTGTTTTTTTCCCCGTTGCCGAGCTGTGGCCCACTTTCTCAAACAGAGCCAGAGGGAGAAAGAAAACCGAAGCTTTCCCCAGGCTCGGACCTGGGTTACACGCATGACAAAGCAGGCTCACTCTCAGGTGAGCTATCTTACCAGGCCCCACCCACCCACCCGCAATATCAAAGAATTCTGAAAAATTAACTAGAAGCAAAAACGAGATGACGTTGCCAACACAGGAAGTTTAATCTAGAGACAACAGCTACGCCATTCTTCTTTTGTCCAAAAGCGTTTCACCTATGGACTTATCTCCATTCACTTCGTGTCCTTCACCCGCATCCCATCCTATGGGATCCATCCTATGGGACCTCCCAGTTCCCACTTCAAAACCCGAAACTACCTTGACTGTCTCCAAACTGGCACCTTCCAGCACCACAATAAGCCTACGGCCTCCGATCTTGCTTCCCGCCCCGAATCGAGGCCTCTTGGGCGGCACAGCATCCCAATCCCGTTCATCTTGCCCAGCGTGCCGCTCACGAGGCTGGAATCCACCACTGGGCGCAGCCATCTTGCAAGCGAACCGGAAGTTATGCTGTCGCTCTTCTGTGAGAACCCCGAACTCACGCTACTCGCCAACTACCTTCCGGCTGGGCTGCCATCTTGAAATGGGGCGCCCGTGAACGACACTGGCTGGCATTCTGGCTCCACCGAAGCCTCTCGGGGCGGGCCTGTTTCCAGGAAGAGGCGGGAACTTCCGGATGCGAGCTTCCTGTGCGCGAAGTTCGGGTTCGCGGTGGGCGGGAGGGGCGGGCTTAGAAGGAAGTGTACTTCCGGTGCCCTTTCTCCCACAAGCGCTCGGGGCTCCGGACCCTCGTGCGGAGGGGCTGAGTCCTAAGCTGGAGTGGGGTCGAGGCGGCCCGGCATCCTCCTTCTGACCCTTGGTGCCGCCGGCGTCGGCAGCTGACATGGCCCAGAACTTGAAGGACTTAGCGGGGCGACTGCCCTCCGGACCCCGGGGCATGGGCACGGCGCTGAAGCTGCTGCTGGGGGCCGGCGCCGTGGCCTACGGCGTCCGCGAGTCCGTGTTCACCGGTGAGCCGCCCGCCCCGCCACCCAGCCCCTGCCCGGCCCCGACCCGCCGCCTTCCCGACCCCTCGCCCGCCCCCCAGCAGCCCAACGCGGGCTCTGCGCCTTCGCCGGGCCTCACCCCGCCCTCTCCCCACAGTGGAAGGCGGCCACAGGGCCATTTTCTTCAACCGGATCGGCGGGGTGCAGCAGGACACCATCCTGGCCGAGGGCCTTCACTTCAGGTAATGGCTGGCAGGGCGCGCTCGGCCGGACTGACCTTCACCTTGGAGCTTGGGGACTCGCTGCTCGCCCCCGCCCCCCGCCCTGTCTGCCCCGAACTTCAGCAACACGTGTAAAAGTTATCCAGAGGGAGGAAAAGAAAAGGAAGAGGCCAGAAAGGACACTCCTGTTGGAGGACAGCTTAGGGAAAACAGCACCCCACATCCTGCCCCACGCACACTGCAAAGGCCATAAAATGCAGATGGAGGCAGAGGTGACACCTGGAGACCAGGGCTGAAGCACATCCCCTGGGGGTCCCGCCCCTCCCTGAAATGTGGGTGTCTCTCTTTGTGATTCTTCCATGCAGAGAACCCCACTGCAGGGAACTGGGGAATAGTCCCACTTAGCTGCTCCCTCCCCCCTCAACACTCCTAACACCTGTCTCTGGTCCCTCTAGGATCCCCTGGTTCCAGTACCCCATCATCTATGACATTCGAGCCAGACCCCGAAAAATCTCCTCCCCCACCGGTTCCAAAGGTAGGTTGATGCACTTGGACGTCATATAGTAGGTGGGATGCCTCAAATAAAATAACTAGGGGGTCCTGGCCAGAGCCCCCAGGACAGCAAATTCTTGGACCTTGGTTTCAGCATCTGTGAAAACGATAGCCTCCAGGGCAAAAGTGGAGCACTCTCTTATTGTCCCTCTATCCTGATGGCACCATTTGTTTTCCTTTTTTTTTTTTTTTTTTTTTTTAACCAGAGCACTGCTCACCTCTGGCTTATGGTGGTGCAGGGAATTGAACCTGGGACTTTGGAGGCTCAGGCATGAGAGTCATTATGCTATCTACCCCTGCCCACCATTTGTTTTCTTTAAAGTTTACATAAAGTCTTTTATTTCTCCACTTGATAATTAGTGATGTTTGCTAGTACACATTACTGAGCAAACTTGCTGTACCTAGAAGTCATGCCTTCCTTATTTCCATTGCCACTTTCTCATACATAGGTAAATACATAGTGAGGCAAGCAGCCCAGCTATGATGTACATTTTTGTGCTACTTTTAATGCTAACCGCTTATTCATTAAAACCATGGGCTCTGGGAATAGTGTTTACAAAATTCAACCATCTTCACAGTTAAGAGGAAAATGACCATTATTCGGTGTAGCAAAAGGAGGGGTGTCGGCTTTACTGGTGGAGGGGTTCTGGGTAGACAAGACTTCCCCGATTGGTCACATTTGTCTACCTCTTGCCCTCAGGGAGATCAGACAATATAGTGTTGTGCTTGGGTTAGAGTCCCATTCCTGACATGGGAGAGAGGAATGCTTGGAGGAGGCTGTGGGCTCAGACCAGCCAGTGCTGACCTCACTCTCAGATCTGCAGATGGTGAACATCTCCCTGCGTGTGCTGTCTCGGCCCAATGCTATGGAGCTCCCCAGCATGTACCAGCGCCTGGGGCTCGACTACGAAGAGCGAGTGTTGCCATCCATTGTCAACGAGGTGCTCAAGAGTGTGGTGGCCAAGTTCAACGCCTCTCAGTTGATCACCCAGCGGGCCCAGGTCTGACACACTCCCATCACCATCTGAATTATCTTCTCTAGGCTCAGAGCACTCATACATTAGGAGAGAGGGCTCATTAGAAAAGGGTTGTGGCTCGTTTCATTTGCACCTAAAATGAACTAGCAGTCAAGAGGAAACTGGAGGCCTCGTTGCTTGTGTGTTGGACAGTGGAAGCTAAGTCAGTGACTCAGGGCTATCGTGTCACCTCCCTGACCTGTCTGACCTATTGAATAAAAAGACTGAAGCGGGGCCTAGCAGTAGCATACCTGGTTGAGTGCACACATTACAGCACAGACCAGAGTTCAAGCTCCTAGTCTACATCTGCAAGGAGAAAGTCTCTTTTCCTCTCTGTTTCTCTCTGATTCTGTAAATAAGATAACATTCAGAAAGAAAAGACTGACTAAAAGGCCTTTCCAACTCGCATATTCTTTTTCGGAGGTGGGGAGTCGCTTCCTGCCATTTTCAGACTCTCGGGTAGTTAGTTGTAGCCACACACCTTTCATTTCTACAGTCCCTCATTTCTAGTCTGTCTCTGACTCTCTCTCTTTCCCTTCCCCTCTCCCCCAGGTTTCCCTGTTGATTCGCCGGGAGCTGACAGAGAGAGCCAAGGACTTCAGCCTCATCCTGGATGATGTGGCCATCACCGAGCTGAGCTTTAGCCGAGAATACACAGCTGCTGTAGAAGCCAAACAAGTAGGTGAGTTACAGGAGTGGGGTGAGTTGAATGCAGGAGGGTGGAGTTCTAGACACCTCATTCCTGTGACCCCCTGCCCTCTCGCTCACCATAGCCCAACAGGAAGCCCAGCGGGCACAGTTCTTGGTGGAAAAGGCAAAGCAAGAACAGCGGCAGAAGATCGTGCAGGCTGAGGGTGAAGCTGAGGCTGCTAAGATGATATCCACTTCCCAGAGGGATCTGCACAGCCCCAAGCACCTGCTTTCTCCATCCCCCTCGTGGGCTGACTGATGAGACTAAGGCGAATGCGACTCCATGCTCTTCTGTCCTTGTGGGGGCGGGGGTTCAAGTGGCATCTGAAATCTTAGTGAGGGTCCCTGAAACCTGACTCCTTGCTGTAAGGCAGATGGATAGCATAGCTGGCCTAGCCTGCTTTGTGGCTGCTGCCCCCAGTTCCTGGCAGCTGTCTGCAGGGGGCCCACATGTGGGAACCAGAGCAGGAGCAGGCATGAGAGCCACCTGAGCGCAACCTTGGATCTGACAGCCTGAGGAGGGTGGAGGTGGGGGAGTGAGATTGGTATGCAAGACCAAAACGCGTGAATCCTTGACCCTGCCCACCTGGGAGAGGCTCTGAGCAAGAACCCTGGGTACATCAAACTTCGCAAGATCCGGGCAGCCCAGAACATCTCTAAGACGGTGAGTGGGAGCCGGCCTGCCCTACAGGTCTTGGGTGCAGGTGCTTTCTGTGAGAATGCACTGAAGTGAAGGGGTCAGAGCTTTGCTTATTATGTTGCTACTCAAAATAGTTTCGGGGGTTGGGGGTCAGGCGGTAGTGCAGCAGGTTAAGCACACATGGCGCAAAGCGCAACGACCGGCATGAGGATCCCGGTTCGAAACTCTGGCTCCCCACCTGCAGGGGAGTCCCTTCACAGGCGGTGAAGCAGGTCTGCAGGTGTCTATCTTTCTCTCCCCCTCTGTCTTCCCCTCTCTCCATTTCTCTCTGCCCTATCTAACAACGACATCAATAACAACAGTAATAACCACAACAATGGTTAAAAACAACCAGGGTGACAAAAGGACAAAAAAAAAAAGTTTCTCTGTCACTTCCACCAAGACTGATATCCTTGAGGTTCCCCTGACCTTCTGTACACGTGTCCGTTGTGACCCTAATACCTCAGTGCTCATAATCCTTGTATGAGGGCAGAAACCATGATTCACCCTTTCCTGTATCCCTGACATGAAGATCAGCTTTGTGTCTTCAGTCAGTGGGGTAATGAGTTTAATGTGTCCATCTGACTTGTTCCTGGCCCTGCAGATCGCCACCTCTCAGAATCGTATCTTTCTCACTGCTGACAACCTTGTGCTGAACCTCCAGGATGAAAGTTTCACCCGGTAAGAGACCTGCCCTACACAGTGGGGTGTCACGTGGAACAGGAAGCCTGAGTCTAGTAGGGCCTACTGGCCACCTTCTTATGTCTTCTGGAAGACATTTCTCTGAGCCAGTTGACAGTTCCCATCTTCCACCTCGTAGGATTTACTTATGGAGTCAAGTAGAATTACACATGCAGAAAGCACTCATTACTAATATTAGTGAAAACCTGAGTATCACTGGCACATGTGGTGCCAGGGTTTGAACTCAGGACCTCATGCTTGTAAGCGCAAGTTTTGTCTACATGTAGAGTGATGAAATGATTTTCAGTATTCTTACGTTGGAGCCTGGAAATCGCTGCTCTAAGAACAGGAGGAAAGAGGTAGGAAACAGCAGCAGCTAAGAGAACCAGTCCCTGCCTTCCCCCCTGTCCTCTTGGGTATAAAAAGGGGGTTGGAGCTGATTGGGGCCTGGATGTCGGTTCACGTGTGTGTTTTCTTCTCTTTTGTCTCATGTTTCATCTGGTGGTGCGGTGTCCATAGGGGAAGGTAAGATGTTGCATTCTTGTTTTATTTTTTGTGTATTGTTTTTAGCCAGGCACTGCTCTGCTCTGGTTGTGGTTTCAGTGGGGATTGAACCTGTGCAGCCTTGATTCTTTGGAGTCTTGCAGCTAATCTCACAATACCAGACTCCTCCTCTGCCCTCCCCTGCCCCACAAGTAGGCCCTTGGGCACGAATGAAGGTGGAGGGGATGTGATGGGGAGAGTGGCCTGGATGCTCTGCCTCACAGTCATCCCCCTGTAATAACACCATCTCCTGTTTCTGCAGTGACAGCCTCATCAAGGGAAAGAAGTGAGCCTAGTGAGCAGGAACTCCACCGTCAGAGAGCTAGTGGAGCTGCTTCTCTCCTGGCTTGGGGGAGTCAGCATGGGGCCCAGCACAGCCCCGCCCCACCCCAGTATCATGTGATGGCCCCCTCTGCACCTATCCTCCCGCCTTTGGATGAATGAAGACTGACCCAAGTCCAGGAGAATGACTTTCTCCACCCTGTGTTGGCCAGGGGCATTGGGACAGTGTGTGATTTCTCAGTGATTTCCTACAGTGGTGTCTCCTCCCTCAAGGTTGGGAGGCAATAACCACCATCCCAGGAATTCTCAATAAAATTTTATTACTTAATCTAGTGTCTAGGCTTCACGTGTCTGGGCTAGGTTAAGGAAAGCACGGGTGCAACAAGCCATCCTTCTAGCTGCCAGCAGGGGGCGTGGTGTCTGACCAGGGCAGTTAAGGCAGAGCAGGGCCTGGGTTACCCAGGTGTTTACCCTGGAAGCCCAGCAGTCTGACCCAAAGCTGGCCAGCTGCACTCCTCACCCCACCCTCTTATTTCCACCACATCGCCCTGTTTGTTTATCAACATTTCCTTTTGCAAGTCTGGAGCAGCTGTGGCTTTGCTGAGCTACACCAAAAATCTTGATGATCCCTCAGGAGTTGCTTCCTTGGTAACAGCTCCATATAGCCTATCAGAAGCCCAGGGGATTGAATCTCTTGCTGTTAGCTACCCACCCTTGTACTAGATGTGAGCACAACTCTTCACTCCCATAGCTCTGGGTCCCCAAAGATTCCAGGGGGTGGAAGATGCCACCAGGAGGGGGCTGAGGTTAAGTCAATGAATGGGCCTGACACAGGCAAGGGCCTCTCATCAAGCTAAAAGAACACAGCTAGCATACCCCTCCCAGTTCCAAAAGCTAATTGTCTCTGTGAAAGAGATAGTTAGCTTTTGGAACCATAAGGCTCCACTGGGGGCAAGTGTCCAAGTGGTAGAAGTGAGGCTCACAGCTCAACTAGGTGTGTGCAACAGCTTCAATTTCGAAGGTTAATGTCCCCTGGTTCTGAAGGTAGAATGTTACAAAAGGGGCAGGGAAACCGAACGACCCCACCCCTGGAAGGTGAGATGACGGACAAAAAAAGGTCAAGCGACCTGAGTCAGCCACAAATGTCCTAGTCGAACACTTTATTTCCACTGCAGGAAGCAAATGGAAGTGCCTGGAGAATTAAGTATATTGTCAAACGTTGCTGTGACTAGAGAAGCAGCCATTTTGTCTCCTCCCCATTGTTCCTCTTGCCCAAGTAGTCTTTCCCCCTCCCTCCACCCCACCTAGAAGGGTAAAGGTCAGGAGGCCTACATGGTCTTCGGGGCTCCCTGAAGGTCACCGACGAGAAAACCGACCCGGGAGCCATCTTTACCAGACAGTGTTAGGAGCTTCACAATCAGACCATCCAACACTGTGCTGGAAGATGGACCCAGAGCCGGCCATGGTGCAGTTCGGGGTTGGAGCCCGGCCAGCGCTCCAGGGACCCTGGCAGCAGGCCGACTGAGGTCTCTTGAGAAGGCACAGCCAGTTCCACACATTCCAACTCAAGGTCCGCCGCGGGGCTGGATCCAACGAACGATAAATCATCTCGGTGGGGGGGGTGGGGAGGGAACAGGGCCATTGTGTCCCTTCCGTGGGCGGCCAGCTAGCCACCTCCGTGCACGGCGCCTGGCTCATCAGGAACAAGCTTGCAAAGTGTGGGGGAGGCTGAAGAGCCAGGCCAAGGCGCTGAGTGTGCTGACACAGGGCCGGGGCCTCCATCATTACCCGGCAGTATTAGAGACTCCCAACCAGCACCCAAACACTGCTGGGTAAGACGGGGGCCCCTGCCCACCTAGGGCCAGCCAACCCTAGGCTGGAGCTGCACAACCCCCACTCCCATCCCCCACCGCCCGCCTCCCCGGGGACACTTCCGGGTGAGCCTATAAGGCCGCCACCAGCCCCACCCTGAGCTGCCAATCAACCCAGGCCCACACCGTCTAGGGCGGGCGGCAGCCCCCTACCCAACCTTCCTCCCCTCTGAGCCTCTGTCCACCCCTCCACCCCCATCGCCACAGCCGGCTGTCCCCACAATACACCAATTTAGGCCTCCGCCCTCTCCGCAGACCCCAGCACCCCTCCAGGTAGCCTTTACCTGTCACCTGAGTGAGTGCGGAGAGCAGCGAGGGGACCCCAGGCCCAACTCCGGAGCCCAAAGCCCGCCCTGGCCTTCTCTCTTCTTCCTTCCTCCTCCAACGGCTGGGACTACAAGCTCTTCACCTGGGCCCCGCCCGCCGCCCCTGCGCACAGGTGTGTCCTGACGCCATAGGCTGCCCCCCCACGGCCTTAACCCCTTCCCGCCCAGGGCCAGCAGCAGGCGCCTCCCCTGAGACTGGGCCAACGGGCCAGGACCCCCACCACCACCCGCAGGCAGTGTCCCTTGCAAGCCAGCCCCCCTGGCCTGCACTGGGAGTGTGGCCCCCAGCAGGACCTGCCCGGAGCCTGGGGCCCTGCCTTCCCCTCACCCTCCCTAGCACTGCAGGCCCTGGGGGGCAGAGAGCTTGAGGTCAGTCAGAGGGCAGGTGATTGTGGGCCTTGGGTAGCCCGCCCTGGCCTCACCCCCAGTGTTGGGGTCCTGTTCCTGCCCTGAGGCCCCTGCCACCCGGCAGGAGTCTAGGCGCTGACTGAGTAGCTGTCTGTTGCCCACCAACCCCCAGTGCTGTGGGAAGGACCCCCGGCCCACCTAGCAGAACTGCTTCTAGACCCACCTGCAGCAGCCGCTCCAGGCCTGTACCTGCCCGGGGCAGTTAGAGGCGGGACTGCCTCGCTTTTGTGCAATGGAAGCTGAATAGAAAGGAAGGGCGTTGCTGGGAGAGGGGCCCTGGGGCCCACAGGTGAGCCTCGCCCATCCACCCCCTGGAGGGCAGCGCTCTGGGAGCTATTGTTGCCCAACCTGGGTCTGCAGCAGCCTGTGTTCCTGTAGCGTGCCTCTCTACCCCCCTCCTCTATCTCTCCCCCACTCCCTCCCTGGCACATATTTTATTTTTTGCAAACCATTTCAAGTCTGTCCCCTTCCCCACCACTACTTTCATAAGTGCCTTGAGGACAGGACTGTCTCATGCCCCTCGGTGTCCCACACCCAGCCTGTGGGACAAAGACAGGCATTAGGGAAGCAGTCCTGGATGAATGGCAGAGGAGTCCAGAGTGCCCAGGACCTTCAGCCTTAGCCTCTTGCAGCAGGACTCCAGGACTAACTCCTCAGGAAAGGGCTTTGTAAATCAAGAACAAGCAAGGCTTGACCCAAAGCAGAGACCACAGGCCATTTCCCTTTGGGCTGGGAGGAAGAAAATGAAACTGATCTGGGAGCATGAAGGTGGCGGGTGTCTCCAACAAAGGGAGGGCATGTGGGTGCAGGGGGTAGGAGGAGAGTCAGGGGGTGCTGTCCTGCCAGAGCTGTCTTTGTCTCCCCAACTCTTGAGTCTAGAAATCAGCACCAGGGTGGTTGTAGTCCTCCCACACCCCCAGCTGTATTTCCAAGGTAAAGATGTGGACTTCGGTTATATGTATGTTTAGATTGAAACAGAAAGAAACTGAGAAGAAAAAAAAAAGAGGAAGAGAGAGAGGCCTGCAACACTGCTTCACTCCTTGTGATACTTAACCCCACAGATGAGGACTGGGGTGTTGAACCCAGGTCTTCGGGCATGGTAACAGGTGCAGTGTACTGGGTCTGCCACGACTCATCCCTTAAAGAGTGTGGACTTTTATTTGGGGCCGAGGAAATAGCACAATGGTTATGAAAATAACATTCATGCATATGGTCCCAGATTTTTTTTTTTTTTTTGCCTCCAGTGTTATTATAGGGGCTTGGTGCTAGCACTATGAATCCACTGCTCCTGGAGGCCACTGTTTTTCCCTTTTGTTGTCCTTGTTGTTTATCGTTGTTATTGCTGTCATTGTTGTTGGATAGGACAGAGAGAAATGGAGAGAGGAGGGGAAGACAGAGAGGGGGAGAGAAAGATAGACATCTGCAGACATGCTTCACCGCTAGTGAAGCTACCCCCCCCCCAGGTGGAGAACTGGGGTCTCTAACCAGGATTCTTACACTGATCCTTGCACTTTGTGCCATGTGTGCTTAACCCACTGCGCCACCACCTGACCCCCCCAGCCCCAGATTTTTAAAGATTTTTTTATTTTCATTTTTATTTATTGAACAGAGATGTCAGAAATTGAGAGGAAGGGAGAGATAGACAGAAACACACCTGCAGCACTGCTTCACAACTTGTGAAGCTTTCCCCTTGCAGGTGGGGTAAAGATTTTTTTTAACTTTTATTTATTTATTAGATAGAGACAGCCAGAAATCAAGAGGGAAGGGGGAGATAGAGAGGGAGAGAGACAGAAAGACACTTGCAACACTACTACACCATTTGCAAAGCTTTCTTCCCGCAGGTGGTGACCAGGCGCTCAAACCCGGATCCTTCTGCACTGTAACATGTGCGCTCAACCAGGTGCATCACCACCCAGCCCCGAGGTTTGTTTTAATTACCACAAGAGTTATTGCTGGGGTTCAGTGTCTACATGAGGAATCCATCACTCCCAATGGCCACTGGCCACTGGCCACTTTTTTCTTTTTAAGATTTTATTTATTTATGAGAACGATAGGAGGAAAGAGAAAGAACCAGACATCACTCTGGCACTTGTGCAGCCGGGGATTGAACTCGGGACCTCATGCTTGAGAGTCCAAAGCTTTATCACTGCGCCACCTCCCGGACCACTTTTTTTTTTTTTTTAAAGGACAGAGAAATTAAAAGGGGAGGGAAAGATAAGAAGAACGGACACATTAAAACCTACTTCACCACATGTGAAGTGTGCCCCCCCCAGGTGGGAAGCAAGGCCTTGCACATGATAATATGTGTACTCAACCAAATGCACCACAACCCATGTGGTACCAGGTGCTCAAACCTGACTTGTAGATGAGTATGTGTCCAGACAGATGAGTTGTCTTCTGGCACCAGCACTCGCTTATTTTCATGTTCTTAATATCTTTTATGTACTTATTGGTAGAGGCAGAAAGAAATTGAGATGAGGAGAGTGAGATAAGGAGAGAGAAAGTGACACCTGAAGCACTGCTTCACTGCTTGTGAAACATCCCCCCTGCAGATGAAGACTGGGGGCTAGAACCTGGGTCTTTACACATGTTAACAAGTGCACTCAACCAGGTGCTCCACTGCCTAGCTCCACCAGCATTTTATTTAAAAAAAAAAAATTTATTTAGGGGGCCGGGCGGTAGCACAGTGGGTTAAGCACACATAGCATGAAGCCCAAGGACCTGCATAAGCATCCCAGTTCGAGAGCCCCCAGCTCCCCACCTACAAGGGGGTTGCTTCACAAGCAGTGAAGCAGGTCTGCAGCTGTCTATCTCCCCTTCTCTGTCTTCCCTTCCTCTCTCGATTTCTCTCTGTCCTATTCCAACAACAATGACAACAATAAACAACAAGGGCAACAAAAGGAAAAAAAAATAGCCTCCAGGAGCAGTGGATTTGTAGCACAGGCACCGAGCCCCAGCAATAAACAAGAGGCAATAATAATAATAATAATAATTTAATTAATTAATTACGAAACAGAAAGAGAGAACCAGAACCTTTTTCTGGCACATACAATGCCAGAGACTGAACACTTTAGTTACTGTGCCATCTCTCAGGCCAAGAAAGAGCAAAAACATTGCTTTCCTCCCACTCCATAACTTTTGTGCTGCTGGGGATGAAATACAGAATATTATTTATGTACAGCATGCCATTGGTTCATTGATGAGCCATCTCAATGGTCCTTATTCAATTAATTATCTATTTATTTATTTGTGCAGCAGAGCACTGCTCAATTCTGGCTTGTGGTGCCTGGGATTGAATTTGAGACATTGGAGCCTCCGGCCTGAGGGTGTTTTGCAGACCCACTATGCTCTCTCTCTGCCCTGAGTCTCTACTTCAAAGGCAGGACTGGCAACCATGACCTAAAGAATCTGCACTGCTACAGTAAGTACTTAGGCCCACAGAAAACATGCTGCAAACCCAGCTGG
This sequence comes from Erinaceus europaeus, assembly GCF_950295315.1. Lineage (NCBI taxonomy): Eukaryota > Metazoa > Chordata > Mammalia > Eulipotyphla > Erinaceidae > Erinaceus > Erinaceus europaeus. Next base: position 100,108,998 of record NC_080165.1, read on the forward strand.
GGTGCTGACTGCCCCTTGATGCATTTTTTTCCTTTTTTTTTTTATCGTTGTTGTACTTATTATTGTTGTTGTTGTTGGATAGGAGAGACAGAAATGGAGAGAGGAGGGAAAGACAGAGAGGGTGAGAGAAAGACACCTGCAGACCTGCTTCACCACCTATGAAGTGACTCCCCTGCAGGTGGGGAGCCGGTGTCTCCAACCGGAATCCTTAGGCCTGGTCCTTGCACTTCGAGCCACATGCACTTAACCCACTGTGCTACCGCCGGTCCCCCCGTTGATGCATTTTAAAGCAGGCACTGTAGAGGCCAGGCAAGGATGCACATGGTTTAGCGCATGTATTACTGTGTGCAAAGGCCCTGGTTCAAGCATCTGGTCCTCATCTGCAGCAGGGAGTCTTCACAAGTGGTGAAACAGGGCTGCAGATGTCTTTCTGTCTCTCTTCCTTGGTTTCTCCCCTCTCCCTCTCAATTTCTCCCTGTCTCTATCAAAATACATATATATAATGAAAAATATTAAGGGGCTGGGTGGTAGTGCACCTGATTAAGCACACATGTTACAGTGCACAAAGACCCAGGTTCAAAACCCCTCCCTGGTCCCCCACCTGCAGGGGAGCTTTGAGTAGTGAAGCAGTGCTTCGGGTGGCCTCTGTCACTCTTTTTCCCTATCTCCCCTCCCTCTCATTTTCTGTCTCTATCAAATAAATAAAGATCATATATATATATATATATATAATATATATATACATTGTAGAATGGTCCAGGAGGTGGCTCAGTGATAGAATCCTGCATTTACTAGTATGAGGTCCTAAGTTCCATCTCCAATATTGAGTGTGCCAGAGTGAAGCTCTGATTTTTTTAATTTATTTATTACTGGGCAGAGACAGAGAGAAATTGAGAGGTGAGGAAGAGAGAGAGAGAGAGACACCTGCAGCCCTCTCCACTACCCATGAAGATTTCCCCTTGCAGGGGCTTGAACCTGGGTCCTTACACACTGTGATGTGTGCACATAATCACGTGCACCACTGCCTGGCCCATTGAAGCACTGATTTTTCTCTCTCACAAGATAAATAAAAGTTTTAGGGAGTCAGGCGGTAGCACAGTGGGTTAAGCACAGATGCAAGGACCAGTGTAAGGATTCCGGTTTGAGCCCCCAGCTCCCCACCTGCAGGAGAGTCACTTCACAAGTGGTGAAGCAGGTCTGCAGGTGTCTATCTTTCTCTCCCCCTCTCTGTCTTCCCCTCCTCTCTCCATTTCTCTCTGTCCTATCCAACAATGACAACATCAATAACAACAACAATAATAACTACAACAATAAAACAAGGGCAACAAAAGGGAATAAATATTTTTTTTAAAAAACTTTTAAAAGTAGACATTTGGTATATTGTACCAAAGTAAAGGACTCTGAGGTAGGAGTGGGTTGGGTGGGTGGAATAGTCAGGTCCTAAAACAAAATGGCAGAAGAGAACCTAGGTTGGTGGGTTAGAGTGTTACGCAAAAAAATGAGAAATGTTACACATGTATCAACTACTGTATTCTACTGTCAACTCTAAACTGTTAATTCCCCCCCCCACAGACAAAGAAAAAATAAATAGGGACTGGGCGGTGGCTCACCTGGTTGAGTGTACACACTACAATGCACAAGGACTTAGGTTCGAGTGAGCTTCTGATTCCCACCTTTGTGAGTCTGAAACAGGTCTGCAGGTATCCCTCTGTCTCTCTCCCTCTCTTTTTAAAAAATTTTTTATTATCTTTATTTATTTATTGGATAGAGACAGTCAGATTGAGAGGAATGGGGGACAGAGAGGGAGAGAGGCAGAGACACCTGAAGCACTGCTTCACCACTCACAGGGCTTGCCCCCTGCAGGTGGGGACTGGGGGCTCGGCTTGAATCTGGGCCCTTGTGCATTGTAACGTGCACTCAACGGGGTGTACCACCACCTGGCCCCTCTCTCTCCCTCTCTGTATCCTCCTCTCTCAATTTCTGGCTGTCTATCCAATAAATAAAGATAATTTTTTTTTTAATTGGGGGGAGTCGGTCGGTAGCACAGCAGGTTAAGCACAGGTGGTACAAAGCACAAGGACCTGCAGGATCCCAGTTCGAGCCACCAGTTCACAGGTGGTGAAGCAGGCCTGCAGGTGTCTATCTTTCTCTCCCCCCTCTGTCTTCCTTTCCTCTCTCCATTTCTCTCTGTCCTATCCAACAATGATGACAACAAGAATAACTACAACAATAAAACAACAAAGGCAACAAAAGGGAATAAACAAATAAATATTTTTAAATGTTTTTAAAAAATAAATAAGGGGCCAGATGGTGGCACACCTGGTTCAGCGCACACGCTACAGTGCACAAGAACCAGGGTTCGAGCCCCCAGTCCCCACCTGCAGGGGGAAAGCTTTGAGAGTGGTGAAGCAGATCTGCAGGTGTCTGTCTGCCTCTCTAGCTTCCCTCCTCTCAATTTCTGGCTGTCTCTATCCAATAAATAAAGAAAAATAATAAAAAATTAATAATCAAAAAGTAGAGACTACAGTGGTAGTATAGACCCTACCAACTAAGTAGAGAATGAGAAATCAAAGGCTTCTCCCCAGATTGGTGAAATAGCTCACTTGGATAGCATGCTGCTTTGCCATGTGCACAACTCAGGTTTGAGCCCAACTCCCACATCAGCATCAGTGAAGGAAACTTTGACGCTGTGGTATTTCTCTCCCCACACACACACACATACACTTTAATAAATAATTTTAAATGCCTTCCATCCAACCTTTAAAGCAGGATTTTGGGGGGGATATTTCCCCTCCAGATTTTGACTTTGAAATGTTAAATGTGGGCTACAGGCAGAGAACTAGTGGACACGTGTCCAAGACTAAGAGCTGGGGAGATAACTCAGGCTTGGAATACAGCACTTGCATGCCTGGGCCCCCACATTCAGCCTCCATATGGCAGAGCTGACATGTGCTCTGTACTGTCTCTCGTGAATAAACAGAAGTTGAGGAAATAGCTAGACAGGTTGAGCATTAGACTTTTGTGCCTGAGGCTCCTGGTTCAGTCTGCAATACCAACACATATGTAAAAATGCTGTTCTGATTCTCCCTCCCCTTGTGTCTGTCTCATATGAAACCCTTTTCCTCATATGTAATAAATAATTTGGTTTTATTTTGTTTTGTTAGTTTTGTTTTAACCAGAGGACTACTCAGCTCTGATTTACAATGCTGCAGGGAATTGAACCTGGGACTCTGGAGCCTCAGGTATGAGTCTCTTTGCATAACCTTTATGCTATCTACTCCCACCCTCATAAGTCATCGTCGTCTTCTTCTCCTTCTCCTTCTTCTCCTTCTCCTTCTCCTCTTCCTCTTCCTCCTCTTCCTTCTTCTAATGAATAAAAAGTTCCCTAGGAGTTGCTACAGTAAGTAGAGGATTTGATCTACAAATGAGGTCTTCATTTTGACCCCTGGCATTACACATGCCAAAGATGCTCTGGTTCTCTCTTCCTCTCTGGTTCTCTCTTCCTCTCTATTTAAAAAAAACTTTAATAAAGAGTGAATAAATAAGGTCCTGGGTGGGGGCACACCTGATTGAGTAAACACATTAATACATTACCTTGTGCTAGGACTGGGGTTCAAGTCCCCACTCTCCACCTGCAGGGGGAACGCTTCATGAGCAGTAAAGCAAGTCTGCAGGTGTTTATCTTTCTCTCAATTTCTCTCTATCCTATCTAATAAATAAAATTAGAAAGGTAAAAGCAGGGCAGGCAGGAAGTGACTACTGGGAGCAGTCAGTTCATAGAGCTGGCACTGAGTCCCAATGATAACCCTAGTGTCAATAAAACAAAAAATGTGAATAAATGGGCTTTGGATTTTTATTTTGTTTTGTCATCTGAGTTTTACCACTCCAAGCTAACTTTTCCAGGTAAAAACAGAGAGCTAAAGAGGAAAAAAAAAAAAGAGAGAGAAGGAAAGATAGCACTGAAGATTCCTTTAATGCAATAGGGGTTGAAGTTCAACCTGGGATACACACCAAGCATGGTGTTCTCTCTCTCTCTCTCTCTCTCTCTCTCTCCCTCCCTCCCTCCTTCCCTCTCTCTCTCTTTCATATTCAACACTCTTGTATTGACAAGCTTCTCAGGGAGCCAGAATATATCTTACCCAGTAGAGCATACACTTTACCCTGGCCAAAGACCTGGATTCAAGCCCTTGTCAGCATCATGCAAAGGGAAAGAAGCTTCATAGAGCTGGAACAGTGCTGCTATTCCCTCTGCCTCTCTCTTTGTCCCTCTTATATAAAAATAAACAAATAATAAAAACAAATAAAACTGTGGTCTGGGAGATGGCGCAGTGATAAAGCTTTAGACTCTCAAACATGAGGTCCCGAGTTCGATCCCTGGCAGCACATGTGCCAGAGTGATGTCTGGTTCTTTCTCCCTCCTCCTATCTTTCTCATAAATAAATAAAATCTTAAAAAAAAACAAAAACAAATAAAACTGACAAGATAGTTCAACTGGATAGTTTTCCCCTATCTCTCTGTCTATTGTCTATCTGAAAAAGTCAGCCTGAAAAGACAAAGCCCCAGTGAAGATGGGTGGGGGTGGGGTGGGCAGGTGCAGGCACCGAGTGGCAGCAGTAACTTTGGCAAAAGATAAACTGAAACAAGCTTCCAGATGTCTTGCTGTGGGCTCCAGAGGAAGGAGAAGGTAGTTTGGAGACACTGTGTGTCAATTGCAACTTAAAATGGAGTTGATGTCTCTCTGGATTTTCAAATTGTTCCAATGCAACTTATTTTTACTTTGTTTAGTCAAATGAGCTGGAGGGGTTTTCCATGGGGAAATAAAGTAGAGGAGAAAGATTAGGTTGGCTGGCATAGGGGGAAACTGCCATGTGCAGGACCCAGGTTTGAGCCTAGCCCCTACTGCTTTGAAGGAAGCTTCGGTGTGGGAGGAGTGGTAATGCACTTGGTTGAGCTCACACATTAATCATTAACCATGCACAAGGACCCAGGTTCAAGCCCCCAATCCCACCTGCATGTGCGAAGCTCCACAAGCTGTGAAGCAGTGTTGCAGCTGTCTCTCTATCTCCCCCACCCCTCTCAGTTTCTCTCTGTCTCTCTTCAATAAGTAAATCAATAATAATAAATTAAAAAAACAAATCTTGGGAGTCGGGCAGTAGCGCAGTGGGTTAAGCACACCTGGTGCGAAGTACAAGGACAAGCATAAGGATCGCAGTTTGAATCCTTGGCTCCCCACCTGCAGAGGAGTCACTTCACAGGCAGTGAAGCAGGTCTGCAGATGTCTGTCTTTCTCTCCCCCTCTCTGTCTTCCCCTCCTCTCTCCATTTCTCTCTGTCATATCCAACAACAGCTACATCAATAACAACAATAAAACAACAATGGCAACAAAAGGGAAAATAAATAAATATTAAAAAAATAAAAAAACAAATCTTATTACAAAAAAAATTAAAAAGGGGAATCGGGCGGTAGTGCAGTGAGTTAAGCGCAGGTGGCACAAAGTGCAAGGACTGTTGTAAGGATCCAGGTTCGAGCCTCCAGCTCTCCCACCTGCAGGGAGGTCGCTTCACAATCGGTGAAGCAGGTCTGCAGCTGTCTATCTTTCTCTCCCCCTCTCTGTCTTCCCCTCCTCTCTCTATTTCTCTCTGTCCTATCCAACAATGATGACATCAGTAATGACAATAATAACTACAACAAAAAAACAAGGGCAACAAAAGGGAATAAATAAAATAAATATTAAAAAAATTAAAAAATTAAATTAAAAAGATGTGTCAGGCTATGGAGGCCCTGCCAGGACATCCCCTGCCTACCCTCTTCTTCCCCCACCCCCCTGCTCAGGCACACAGAGGAAGAGACACACAGAGACCCCAGGGCTTTATTTACAGGAGTGGAAGGGCCTGCCCTTGCGCGGGGCTATGTACAGGGTCTGAGAGAAGGAGGTGGGGGCATGTTTAAATTACAGTAGACTGGGGGGCGGCTCCTCAACTCCGGTGGGTAGAGGATCAACCAGCAGGGAGCTGCCAAAACTGCCAAAAGAAGGGGGTAGAGAGTAAGCTGGGTGGATGGGGGTGGTCGTTGGGGCAGGCGGGGGGGGGGGGGGGGGTGGTGGAGGAGAGGGCTGGCTGGCTGGCTGCAGGGGTCATACCAGGGCCAGCTGTCACTTCCTCTTGAGGGACCCCTTGCTCTTCTCTTTGTCCGCCGACCACTGCTTCTTCACCTTCTCTTCCTTCTTATTCTTACTCTGCAGGTTCTCGTACACATCCTCCTTGTGCCTGCAGGTGGGGTGTGGGAAGGTCAGGAGACAGAGGGGGGTCTCCAGCACCTCCTCCTGCCCCTACTGGGTTAGTCCATCTCCCAGGTCAGCAAACAGAGCCTGGGAATATGAGGTCTGATCCCCATCCCCACACCAGACCAGAAGTGTCTCAGTAGAAGAAGCTGTATCAGTATTTAGCTGGCACTCAGAGAAAGGACCAGGCTTGGACTTGAACCCAGGTCTCCCTGACAACTGTCTTTTTTAAAGAATTTATTCATGAGAAAGACAGGCAGAGAGAAAGAAAGAACGAGATATCACTCTGGTACATGTGCTGCCGGGGATTGAACTCAGGACCTCATGGTCGAGAATCCAATACTTTATCCACTGTGCCTTTTTTTTTTTTTTTAGTTTATTAGATAGAGACATAGAGAAATCAAGAGGGAAGGGAGAGAGACAGAGAGACACAGGCAGCACTGCTTTACCACTCGTGAAGCTTCTCCCCTGCAGGTGCAAATGGGGGTGGGGGCTTAAACCTCAGTCCTGTGCAATGTAACATGTGTACTCTACCAAAAGGGCCACCACCTAGTCACCCTTTTTATTTTTTTAATATTCTTATATTATTTTATTTATTTCCTTTTTGTTGCCCTTGTTTGTTTTTGTTGTTGTAGCTATTGTTGTTGATGTCATCATTGTTGGATAGGACAGAGAGAAATGGAGGAAAGAGGAGGGGAAAACAGAGAGGAGGAGAGAAAGACAGACACCTGCAGACCTGCTTCACCGCTTGTGAAACGAACCACTGCAGGTGAGGAGCCGGGGGCTTGAACCGGGATACTTACTCCAATCCTTACGCTTTGCGCCACGTGCGCTTAATCCGTTGCGCTACCACCCGACTCCCCTTCTTTTAGCATTTTATTTATTTATTTTCCTTTTCTGTTGCCCTTGTTTTTATCATTGTTGTGGTTATTATTATTATTATGTTATTGATGTTGTTGCTAGATAGGACAAAGAGAAATGGAGAAAAGAGGGGAAGACAGAGAGGAGGAGAGAAAGATAGACACCTGCAGACCTGCTTCACCACTTGTGAAGCGACTCCCCTGCAGGTGGGGAGCCAGGGATTTGAACTGGGGGTCCTTGTGCTTCGCGCCACCTGCACTTAGTCCACTGAGCTATAACCCGACCCCCCCTTTTTATTTTTTAAAGATTAATTTCTTTGTTCATAAGAAAGAGAAGGGGGTGGTTAGTAGTGCACCCAGTGGTACACACATGTTATAATGCTCAAGGACCAGGGTTCAAGTCCTCGGTCCCCATCTGCAGGGAGGAAGCTTCATGAGTGGTAGAGTAGTGCCACAGGTGTTTCTCTCTCTATCTCCCCCCCCTTTCAATTTCTGTCTCTATTCAAAGGAAACAAACAAAATTAAAATGTTAAATAGAAAGGAAGAGAGAAAAAGGAGAGAACCAGAACCTCACTCTGACACATAAAATGCTGATGATCAAACCTAGGACTTCATTCATGCTTGATAGTTCAAGACTTTTTCCATTGTGCCACCTCCTAGGGCACAGTCTTTCTTGTTTGTTTATTTACCTATTTATTTACTCCTTCCAGGGCTTGGCTGGGGCTTCACACCTGCCTGATTTCAGCCTCCCAGTGAACTCCCCCCCCCACCCCATATAGAAGGAGACAGCAAGGAGGAAAGAGACTGAGACAGAAGGAGAAACACCGTGGAGGACACCTCCATAGCTGGCAATTCCTCCCAACCCCCACCCCCAGTGCCTGGCATTCCCATGTAATGGGGGTATGAGGCAGCTCAAACCCTGCTCCCTGTGCCTGGTAAAGCATACTCTTCTGGGCTGAGAGACAGCATAATGGTTCTGCAAGTCTCTCATGCTCTCATGCCTGAGGATCTAAGCTCCTGGGTTCAGTCCCCAGCACCACAATAAACTAAAGCTGAGTGGTCCGGGAGGTGGCACAGTGATAAAGCTTTGGACTCTCAAGCATGAAGTCCCAAGTTCAATCCCCGGCAGCACAAGTGCCAGAGTGATGTCTGGTTCTTTCTCCTATCTTTCTCATAAATAAATAAAATCTTATTAAAAAAAAGAAAGAAAGAAAACTGAGCAGTGCTCTAGTTTCAATCTCTTTCATATAAATAAGGGGGGGAGAAAAAGAAAGAAAGGAAAAACACTACAGTTGTGCATCCTCTCCAGTAAGGGAAGGCCAGCTGGCTCTCAAGGTGCACTCACCTGGACGAAGTCCGAGAGGCCTTGGCATGGGCATTCTTCATGGCGGGGGGATAGGTGATGTTCCCGTACTCAGACTCCCGCACCTTCTGGGACTGTGGAAAGAGATGGGGGTAAGGGTGCAGACGGGGGAGGAGGGGGTGGGGGGAGGGAGATAGGTTGGGAGGACCTGGGGCAGGAGGAGGGACTCAACTCGTCCCCATCCGCCAGCACCTACCTGCATGACCTCCAGCTTCTTCTTGGTGGTCTCGATGAACTGCGCGATGGCCACGTAGATGAACTTGTACTGAGCCTCGGTCTGCACCATGCCCGAGCGCTGTGCGCGCACCATCTGGATGGTCTTCTGGATGTCAATGTCGCAGTCCAGACCTGCAACGGGAGGCTGTCGGCACCGAGCGAGTGGGGAAGAGACCCCGCCGCCCCCTACCGCCCCACCTCCACCCTGGCCTGGGCCAGCCCCTCACCCTTGGTGGAGATGCTCTCCATCAGCATGTCGATGACGATGATGGTGCCTGTACGGCCGATGCCCGCGCTACAGAGAGGAGCAGAGTGAGAGCCCACCAGCAGGGGGCGCCCCCCACCCCCGGGCACAACAAGGGTGGGGGGCTCAGATAGCCTGGTCTCCCCCCACCACCACCACCAGAGCACTACTCAGCTCTGACTGATGGTGGTGCAGGGCATTAAATCTGGGACTTTGGAGCCTCAGGCATGAAAGTCTCTTTGCATAACCATTATGCTATCTACTCCTGCCCTCTCAACCTCTCTCTGCCCTATCAAACTAAAGTTAAGGAAAAAAAAACTTCAGGGCCGGGTGGTGGCGCACCTGGTTGAGAGCACATATCACAATGCACAAGGACCCAGGTTCCAGCCCCTGGCCCCCACCTGCAGGAGGAAAGCTTTGCAAGTGATGAAGCAGGGCTATAGGTGTCTCTCTGTCTCTCTCCTTCTCTGTCTCCCCTCTCTCAATTTCTGACTGTTTCTATCCAACAAATAAAGATAATTTTTAAAAAAAGTTCTAGTGTTGAGGAGACAGTATAATGGCTATGCAAAAAGATCCTCATGCATGAGGCATCAAAGGTTCCAAATTCAATACCCAGAACCACCATAAGCCACAGCTGAGCAGTGCTCTGGTCTCTCTCTCTCTCTCTCTCTCTCTCTATCTCTCTCTCTCTCTGTATAAGACTCTAATTAAAATAAAATATTAAAAGTAAAAAGAAAATGGAGAGAGAGTCTACAGCACCAGAGCTTGCACTAGTGTCCTGGCATCTCACACATGGTACCCAGGGTCACACAAGGCAACGTTCCCTGCCTGCTGGCCCTCCCTCTTTTTAAAGACTCACTTGATTTATCCCCTATAAAATGCACAGAGTTTCATGTGAGAGAGAAGTCAGATTACAGGAGCATTATGTCCTGTTAGGGATGGAATAGGAGCTTCAGGCATGCGAGACTGTTGCGCTGTTTCCCCAGCTGCAACCATTAAGTAAATCAGGCCTCAAACTAACTCAGGACCACATGCTGGAGAGTTTAACACTTCAACCACACACTACCTCCTGGGCCATAGCAAATAAGTTTTAAAAAGGAAGGGGAGAAAAAAAAATAATAAATAAATAAATAAATAAATAAGGAGGGGGAGGCAGTTGGGGAGATAGCATAATGGCTCCGCAAAAGACTCATGTTTTAGACTCAAAGATCCCAAATTCAATCCCCAGAACCATCATAAATCAGAGCTGAGCAGTGCTGTTTTGTATATATCTCTTTCTCTCTCTCTCAAAATAAATATCTGTTTAAAAGGGGGGGGGTGTTGCTGATAGTGGCACACCCAGTAGAGTGCACATATTACCACGTGCAAGGACCCAGGTTCAAGCCCCCAGCCCCCACCTGCAGGAGGGAAGCTTCATGAGAGAAAGTCTTTCTCTCTCCCTCATCTCTCCATGGTTCTCTCTGTCTCCATAATAAATAAATAGCCAACAAAAATATGGCACCATGTCCTATTCCCCACAACTCTGGTGGGGAAAAAAAATCTGGGGGTCAGGCAGTAGTGTTAAGTGCCCATGGTGCAAAGCACAAGAACTGGCGTAAGAATCCCGGTTTGAGCCCCCAGATCCCCACCTTCAGGGGAGTCACTTGACAAGCAGTGAAGCAGGTCTGCAGGTGTCTGTCTTTCTCTCCCCATCTGTCTTCCCCTCCTCTCTCCATTTCTCTCTGTCCTAACCAACAACAATGACATCAGTTACAACAACAATAATAACCACAACAACAATAAAACAACAAGGGCAAGAAAAAGGGAAAAAAATAGACTCCAGGGGCAGTGGCTTCGTGGTGCAGGCACAGAGCCCCAGCAATAACCCTGGAGGCAAGAAAAGTAACATCTAAGCTGGCAAAATAGCTCACTGTGGAGAGCACATACATTGCCATTCCCAAGACCCAGGTTTGAGTCTGCCTCCCACCATTCAGTGCTGTGGTAGCTGTCTCTGTCTCTCTTGTTCTAACTGAAAAAAAAGTTAGCCTGAAGTAGTAAAGCCAAAAAATAACCAAAATAATAATAATAACAATAATTAAGTTCTATTTTGGATGGTGATTTAGCTCAGTGGCTTAGTGGTAGGAAACGCTCTGCTCTGCATGTATGAACCTTGGACTCCATTCCTGGCACAGCTAAAAAAAAAAAAATTAAGGTGGGGTGGTGGTGGGGCCAGGGGCAGCCAACAAAATAGCTCACTCAGATGGTGCGCTGCTTTGCCATGCTGTATACAGCCTTGGTTCAAGCCCAGGCCCCACTGCATTGGAGGAGGCTTCAGTGTTCTCTGTCTCTATCTGAAAATGAATGAATGAATGAATGTGTAAATAAAATTTATTGTGGTCCGGGAGGTGGCACACTGGATGGGGCACTGGACTGTCAAGCATGAGATCCCAAGTTCATTCCTGGCAGCACATGTGCCAGAGTGATGTCTGGTTCTCTCTCTCTTCTCTCATTTCTCATGACTAAATAAAAAAATATATTTAAAAATAAATAAATAGGGGGGGCGGGCGGTAGCACAGCGGGTTAAGCACAGGTGACGCAAAGCGCAAGGTGGTGCAAGGATCCAGGTTCAAGCCCCCGGCTCCCCACCTGCAGAGGGGTCACTTCACAAGCAGTGAAGCAGGTCTGCAGGTGTCTGTCTTTCTCTCCTCCCTCTGTCTTCCCCTCCTCTCTCCATTTCTCTCTGTCCTATCCAGCAACAATAACAGTAACAACAATAACAATAAACAAGGGCAACAAAGGGGAAGAAAATAGTCTTCCACAGCAGTGGATTTGTAGTGTAGGCACCGAGCCCCAGCAATAACCCTGAAGGAAATAAATAAATAAATAAATAAATAAATAAATAAATAAAATTTATTTATTCTGTTCTATTAGGAACAGTCTTCCTGTTCTGATTCGGTTTCCCTTTTTCTCCAGACACTGTGGGTGGGAAAAGGGCAGATTGCAGACAGCAGAGTGTGGGCGGGGGCAGTGGGTACACTGGGGTTCAGAAACTCCATGCTCTTTGCCCCAGCTCCCTTGAACCACCCTTGAACCCCAAAGCCTCAGGACACCACACAAATGGGCCTCCAGCTTAGCCCTAGTGCTGGGCCTGTGTGTCAGGCCGGTGCCCCAAGTCACACCATCTAATCTCAAACCCAGATTGTCAAAAATACCCCCCCACACCCACTTCCTTCCTGCAATGTCTAAATAAAGACATTGGGGATTTCAAGAAATTGTGGGGGGGGCAGTCAGCAGAAGCATCCTCCTTTAGGCTGGGTCAGAGCAGAGTCCCCAAGGCAGCTTGGGGCAGAGCAGAGTCCTGAGGGCAGAGCAGAGTCCCCAAGGCAGCTTGGGGGGGGGGGGCTTCTGAAGGAAGTGAGGCCCACACACACCAGGGTCACATGCAGGGAGCAGGAAGGACAAGGACATGAGAGTTTCCCATTTCTCTGTCTGACAAGCATTCGCAGACCTGTTTCTGAAGGAGTCACTGGAGTCCGGACAGCAACAGGTCTCACCCCACCTCACTGCCAGCCTGTGAGACCCAGCAGTTGGGAGACGGCTCAGCTGGGAGAGCATGGGACTTGCACACTGAGACAGCCAGTTGGAGCCCAGTGCTGTATGTATCAGAGTAATGTTCTGGGTTATCTCTCCCTCTCTCATATGAATGTCTCATGTGAAGTCAATAAAATAGCAGTCCAGGAAGTGCAGCAGATGAAGTGCCAGATGTCAAGCCTGAGGTCCTGATTTCAATCCCTGTCATCACATATGTCAGAGTGATACTCTGGCTCTCTCTCTCCCACATTAATAAATAAGTAAATGCTTCTTATTATAAATATGAAAGAAGGGCCAGGCAGTGGCACACCTGCTTGAGTGCACATGTTAAACTGTGCAAGGACCAAGGTTCAAGCCTCTGATCCCCACCTGCAGGGGGGAGCTTTATAAGTGATGAAGCAGTGCTACATGTGTCTCTTTCTCTCTCTCCCTATCTCCACCATCCCTCTCGTCTCTGTTTCTTTCCAATAAAAAAATATATATTTTTAAATATATGAAAGAAAGGGGAGTCGGGCTGTAGCGCAGCGGGTTAAGCGCAGGTGGCGCAAAGCACAAGGACCGGCATAAGGATCCCGGTTTGAACCCCAGCTCCCCACCTGCAGGGGAGTCGCTTCACAGGCGGTGAAGCAGGTCTGCAGGTGTCTATCTTTCTCTCCTCCTCTCTGTCTTCCCCTCCTCTCTCCATTTCTCTTTGTCCTATCCAACAACAATAATAACTACAACAATAAAACAACAAGGGCAACAAAAGGGAATAAATAAATAAAATAAATATTTTAAAATATATATATATATATATATGAAAGAAAGAAAGAAGGAAAGAAAAGAAGAAATAAAGGAGAAAAGGGAAAGAAAGAGAAAGGGAAGGAAGGAAGGAAGGAAGGAGTTATGCAAAAGACTCTCATGCCTGAGACTCTGAGACCCCAGGTACAATTCTCTGGACCACCATTAGCTAGAGCTGAGCAATGGTCTGCTAAGAAAGAAAAGAAGTAAATGCAATTAAATAAAAATGGATACAGATGGTACACAGTGGTACAATGGTGGAACTGTACCTCTACAGTCTTATAAATAATTACTGTAACTAATAAAAACATTTTAAAACTTTTTTCTTTTATTATTATTTTTTATCTTTATTTATTGCATAGAGACAGCCAGAAATTGAGAGGCAAGGGGGAGATAGAGAGGGAGAGAGTCAGAGAGACACCTGCAGCCCTGCTTCACCACTTAATGAAGTTTTCTTCCTGCAGATGGGGACTGGTAACATGTGCACTCCACTGGGTGTGCCACTGCCCAGATTCTCATAGGGCTTTAAGATGTTTTATTAGGAGGCCAGGAGGTGGCGCACCTGGTTGAGCGCACGTGTTATAGTGTGTAAAGCCCTATGAGGATCTGGGCAGTGGCACACCCAATGGAGTGCACATGTTACCATGTTCAAGTCCTTGGTCCCCACCTGCAGGAGGGAAGCTTCTTGAGTGGTACAGGTGTCTCTCTTTCTCTCTTCTTATCTAGCTCCCTCCCATCTCAATTTCTCTCTGTCCTTTCAAATAGAAGGAGAAGAGTATAATAAAAGCCCTGTGAGAGGGGCAAGAGAGATAGCAAACTGGGTAGCATGTGTGTCTAATCATGCACAAAGCTTGAGTCCAAGTGCTAGCACCAATAAGAGTGCTGCAACATGGGAGGAAGATCCAGAGGGGTGTCTCTCCCTCCCTCTTTGTGTTTCTGTTTGAATTAGAAAGCAGGCCAGGAAAAGTGAACTCATGAATGTATGTGGCCTTAAATACACAATAAATAAGTAAAGAAATAAACAAAAGCAGAGCCAGGCAGTGGCACAGACAGTAGAGCACACATTAACATGCATAAGAATCCAGGTTCAAGCACCTGGTCCCCACCTGCAGGGGAGAAGCTTCTAAGTGGTGAAGCAGGCCTGCAGGTATCTCTCTCTCCCTCCCTAGTTCTCTCTGCCTCAGTCAGAAAGAGAAAGAAAAAGAAATAAAAAATAAACTTAAAACATGAATAGACACATTGACCAGTGGAATAGAATTGAGAGCCCAGAAGTAAGCCCCCACACCTATGGACATCTGATCTTTGACAAAGGTGCCCAAACTATTAAATGGGGAATGCAGAGTCTCTTCAACAAATGGTGTTGGAAACAATGGATGGAAACATGCAGAAGAATGAAACTGAACCACTATATTTCATCAAATACAAAAGTAAATTCCAAGTGGATCAAGGACTTGGATGCTAGACCAGAAACTATCAGATACTCAGAGAAAAATATTGGCAGAACTATTTGCCACATAAATTTTAAAGGCATCTTCAATGAAACGAATCCAATTACAAAGAAGACTAAGGCAAGCATAAACCTATGGGACTACATCAAATTAAAAAGCTTCTGCACAGCTAAAGAAACTACTACCCAAACCAAGAGACCCCTCACAGAATGGGAGAAGATCTTTACATGGCATACATCAGACAAGAGACTAATAACCAGAATATATAAAGAACTTGCAAATCTCAACAAGACAACAAATAACCCCAAAAGTAGAGGGAGAACATGGACAGAATATTGCTATCTACCCCTGCCCATCAGGCCTCTTTCTTTCTCTTTTTTTTTCCTTTCTTTCCTTCAATCCTTCCTTTCTCTTTTCTTTAGATAAGTGAGAGACAGGAAGAGAAAAGAGACAACACAGAACTGTTCCATTGCTCATGAAACTTCCTTCTTGTTTGCATGGCACTCTCATGTGGTGGCCAGGGACTCAAACCTGGGTCCTCACACATAGCAATGGCTCTGCCAGGTGAGCCACCTCCTGCCACCTGGCAAGCCACCCCTTGACTGACTCTGCGATGCCCTGAGTGTCCTCACCTGCAGTGCACGATGATGGGTCCCGCATGCGGCATACTCTCCTGCCGCTGGTTGATCTGGTCCAGGAAGCTGAGGACACCCCCAGGCTCGCTAGGGACCCCGTGGTCAGGCCAGCTCAGGTACTGGTAGTGCCAGATCTCCCGAACCAGGTCCCCCTGTTCCAAGAACACATCAGGACTCCCTGCCCCCATGTACCCCCCTCCCACCCTGAGAGGAGGAGAGACAATTGAGGGGACCCCCCCAGAAGAGAGGGGTAAAGGACACTCACATTGTCCAGTGGAGAGACCTGCAGGGTACGGAGCTTGTATTCAGCCGTGTCATGCTCCCTGCAGTTGGTCACAGTATAGGGTCCATAAGCACGCTGGGTGCCCACCTCTGGCCAGTAGGGGACACACTTGTTCTGGAAAGGGAGGAGGAGGTAGGAGGTGAACCCAGAAGCAAGGCACTGAGGCCATTCTAGGCTCTATTCTAGGGACAGAGCTGCTGGTGCTGGATGAATGAATGAACTGGTCAGGTGAGTAGACCTAGACCAGGCTGGGGAGACAGTATAGCAGTTCTGCAAAAGACTCTCATGCAAGACAGGGGTAGGTAGCATAATGGTTATGCAAACAGATTATCATGCCTGAGGCTCCAAAGTCCCTGCACCACCCTGAGCAGTGCTCTGGTTAAAAAACAATAATAAATAAATAAATAAAGACTCATGCCTGAAGCTCTGAGGTCCTAGAGCTAATTAGTGCTCTAGCAAAATAAATAAATACATGCAGATGGCCCTGAAGGTGGCTCAAAGTGGCTATAGCATTGGACATTACTATTATTCATGTTAGTATTATTAGTATTAATAGTAGTGGTAGTACTATTACTATTTGCCAAGCTCTGCTCAGTTCTGGCATATTCAGTTGAGGGGAGATTGAATTTAGGGCTTCAGAGCTTCAGGCATGAGAGGTTTTTTTTTTTGTTGTTTGTTTTTTGTTTAATTTTTTTATATTTATTTATTTAATTTCCCTTTTGTTGCCCTTATTATTTTTTATTGTCGTTGTAGTTATTGTTGTTGTTACTGATGTCATCATTGTTAGATAAGACAGAGAGAAATGGAGAGAGGAGGGGAAGACAGAGAGGGGGAGAGAAAGAGACACCTGCAGACCTGCTTCACCGCCTGTGAAGCGACTCCCCTGCAAGTGAGGAGCCAGGGGCTTGAACCGGGATTCTTATGCTGGTCCTTGCGCTTCATACCATGTGGGCTAATATCCAACTCCTTGTTTTTTTGGTTTTTGTTTTTTAATAAAAGAGACACAGGGAGAGATAAACTCTGGCTAATGGTGGTACTGGAGATTGAACCTGGCATCTCAGAGCCTCAGGGAAAAAAGTCTTTTGCAGAAACACTATACTGTCTCCTCATCTCAGCATCAGGTCCTGAGTTTGATACCCAGCATTGCATGTGCCAGTGTGACACTCCCATCTTTCTCTCTTTATCCCTTCCCCATAAATAAAAATAGTTTATTTACGTAAAAATTATAAACAAATACAGGGTAGGGGAGAGAGCATAAAGATTATGCAAAGAGCCTCCAAAGTCTCAGGTTCAATCCCTGGCATTATCATAAGCAGAGATGAGCAGTGCTCTGTCTGATTTAAAAAAATAATAAAACAAATAAAGCATAAAAAAGAAGCTAGAGGGAGTCCAGCAGTAGTGCAGCGGGTTAAGCGCACGTGCTACAAAGCGCAAGGACCAGCGTAAGGATCCCTGTTCGAGCCCCCAGCTCCCCACCTGCAGGGGAGTCACTTCACAAGTGGTGAAGCAGATCTGCAGGTGTCTGTCTTTCTCTTCCCCTCTCTGTCTTCCCCTCCTATCTCCATTTCTCTCTGTCCTATCCAACAACAATGACATCAACAACAATAAAACAACAAGGGCAACAAAAAATGGAATAAATAAATATTTTTAAAAAGAAGCTAAAATAAATACAAGTGGTCTGGGAGGTAGCACAGTGGATAATGCATTGGATTCTCAAGCACAAAATTCCAAGTTCAGTGCCCAGCAGCACATGTACAAGAGTGATGCTCTAACTTTCTCATTCTCTCTCCTCCTATCGCTCATTAATAAAAGTAACTTTTTTCTTTTGCCTCCAGGGTTATTTGTGGGGCTCGGTGCCTGCACCACACATCCACTGCTCCTGGAGGCTATTTTTTCCCCCTTTGCTGCCTTTGTTGTTTTATCATTGTTGTGGTTATTATCATTGTTATTGATGTTGTATTTGGATAGAACAGACAGAAATGGAGAGAGGAGGGGAAGACAGATGGAGGAGAGAAAGATAGACACCTGCAGACCTGTTTCACTGCCTGTGAAGCGACCGTATGCAGGTGGGGAGCCAGGGGTCTTGAACTGGGATACTTCTGCCCGTGCTTGCACTTCGCGCCATGTGCGCTTAACCCACTGCGCTACCACCCAGCCCCCAATAAAAGTAATTTTAAATAAGTAAGTAGATAAATACAAATAAAAATGCCTACACCTGTCTTAGCTCAGTCCTCACTGAGAGAGAGACCCCAGCAGCCTCATAACCTCACAGTCCATTCCAAAAACACCCACAAGGGCCTGCACTAACCAGAAGGGCTGTCAATAAGTCAGAGTGACAGGCACAAATAAGTCAATGGCCCTGGGAGCTCACAGGGACAGGTGAACAAGGATAACACAGTGTGGGGTGAGGCTAATTCCTCTAGAGGCTGTAGAGAGATCAGAGGTGGCTTCACAGAGAAGAATAAATACATAAACAAACAAACAAATACCAGTAACCACTGTTCTCCTTTTCCAAATCTTTGACAAATCTGTAAATGGAACTAAAACTGTTACAAAGAAAATTTAAATTCCTGGAGTCGGGCAGTAGCACAGCAGGTTAAGTGCATGTGGCTCGAAGCACAAGGACCAACATAAGGATTCTGGTTCGAGGTCCAGGCTACCCACCTGCAGAGGAATTGCTTCACAGGCGGTGAAGCGGGTCTGCAGGTGTCTATCTTTCTCTCCTCCTCTCTGTCTTCCCCTCCTCTCTCCATTTCTCTCTGTCCTATCTAACAACGACAACAACAAGAATAACTACAACAACAATTTAAAAAAGGAGTCTGTGGGGCAGAGATGGTCCAAAAGGAAGTCCCTCCTCTGTGGAAAATGAGCTTGTGCAAAGGTTGGGAAACCTGAAAACCACCTTAGAGGCTGGCTTCATTGGAGGGAAGCCAGCAAGCCTGCACTGGGACAAGACATCCTCATGTCAACAGGAAGCCATCACAGGCTTTCCAGAGAGAGAGAAACCTTCAGGGTGGACTTGGACTGGGTCATGATGAGGCCAGAGCAGAGGATGCTGTAGAAGGAAGGCTACCAGCAGTAGTTATAGTGGGCAGTGGAGTGGCTCAGCTGGTGGGCCTTCAGGCCTTGATGTCTGAGGCTCCAGGTTCAATCCCCAGCACTGCATATACCAGAGTGGTGCTGTGGTTTCTTTCTCTCTCTATCTCTATCTCTATCTCTCTATCTCTCTCTTTTGCCAGAGCACTGATCAGCTCTGGTTTATGG
The DNA here is from genome assembly GCF_950295315.1 of Erinaceus europaeus. Taxonomy (NCBI): domain Eukaryota; kingdom Metazoa; phylum Chordata; class Mammalia; order Eulipotyphla; family Erinaceidae; genus Erinaceus; species Erinaceus europaeus. The sequence continues at coordinate 100,127,941 of NC_080165.1, forward strand.
TGGAACAAAGCATAAGGACTGGCTTAAGGATCCTGGTTCGAGCCCCTGTCTCCCCACCTGTAGGGGACTCACTTCACAAGTGGTGAAGCAGGTCTGCAGGTGTCTATCTTTCTCTCCCCCTCTCTGTCTTCCCTCCTCTCTCCATTTCTTTCTGTCCTATCCAATAATGACATCAATAACAACAATAATAACTACAACAATAAAACAATAAAGGCAACAAAAAAGGGAATAAATAAATAAATAATAAAAACCAACTAAAATAAAATAGAGGCAGAGATGGGGAGAGAGAGAGACATCACAGCACTGCCACTTCCTCTAGTGCAGCAGAGACTGGGCTTGAACCTGGGTTGCACACAAGGCAAAACAACACACTATCCACGTGAACTATTTTATCTAGCCCACACCTGTCGGGCACCCCCCCTGCTCTGATGCTGTGATCTATTTACATAATCATTGTTTTGCCTGAGGCCCACCCTGCCTGCAGGGTATTGGTTAATCCCACTGGTTAGAACCTTCGCAACAGCTGCTATGGAAGCTTTCTAGCGTCCCAGAGTGCCTTGTTTTCTCCACCCCCTTTCCTAGCCAATTCCATCCCAACTTGCCACTTCCGAAATTCTCCTATAAAAGTCACTTCTGTTTCCACTCTCTCTCTCTTTCTCTTCCATGTCCCAACCTGGAGAAGGGTTGGCGTGCATAGCGGGAGGCGGCCATTTTGCTAGCTCCATGTGACCTAAACCTGCTGTGCTCACACCCGACTCTGGGGCATTCACATCAATAAAGATTTATGTTCCCGCTCCGCCAGGAGTTCCTGGTCTCTTCTCTCTCCAGCAATGCTAGCCCGGCACACACCCCCACCCCCATGTTTTTGTTAATGAAATACAACCTGAATCTGAGGCTCAAAAGAGCCTGTGGCTGTAAGCAGAGGTCTGGGCGTCAGTGTGCAGCCAAGACTTGCTCTCTGTGCCTCTGTTTTCCCCACAATCATGGCTCCCTTGCCCTAGGAGTCTCCTGGGGCTGATGTACCCTTACCCGGCCTTTCTCCACCTCCCGTGTAGTCATGACAATTACGCGGGTGTTCTCCTGCCAGGCCATCTGCCAGAAGTCATTGACAGTGGCGTCCAGACAGCCCTGGCTGGCGATGTAGGTCTTGGAGTTCTCATCGGAGCCCAGCAGCTGGTTCTGCAGGTGAAGCACAGCCGAGACCCTGAGCCCAGGCCTGGGATACACCCCAGGTCCTTGGCCACCCCACCTCGGGCTCTAAGGGCCACCCAGGACCAGAGGAGTCCTTGTGGGCCCAACCCACCTTGACATAGTTGGCATTGATGTAGTCGGATCCAGGGATGTTGCTGTCCCGGCCCTGCAGGATGACTCGGCTGTGGTCGACTAGGGAGAACAGGGGAGGAAGGCCTGGCTCAACAGGAGTACTGCAAAGAGTCCTCCCCTAGAGCACCTCCTTCTTTGGGCGGGGAGGATGTATGCACATCCCATTGGGGTGTAGGGAGGGGTTCCAGGCAGTATAGGGGCTCTGTGGTGTGGATGGAGCACCTCCCTGCCCAGAGGGAGAGGGTGGGCACAGGGCAGGGTGCTCACATGGCAGGATGTTCTTGTATCGGTTCTTGCTCTTGTTCTCTGGCCGCTGCCCTTCCAGCCGCTTGTACAGGTTCTTCACCTCCTGTTTCTGCAGACTCTGAGGGAGAACACAGAGCAGAGAGTCAGTCCCAGAGACCATGGGACAGAAGTCAGGGTCAGCCAAAGGGGGGCCCACCATGCACCTCAAACTCTTCCCAGAAGCCAGCCTTGGCTGTCTCCTCCGACTCCTGCTTCTTATTCAGCTCCAGCACCCGGTTCTCAATGTCAGCTGCATTCACCCGGGTGGCATAGTAGGGCTAGGGGCGCATGGAGGCACAGAAGGGCGACTCAGCAACTGGGGGATAGGGAGCTCAGGCTGGGGGCCTCTAGACACAGGTGGGCAGGCCCCTGGGTATCACCTGCCGAAGGTAGACAAAGGCACCCGAGGCCTCCTCAATGCCCGTCCTCTTGAAATGCTCCACCAAGTCCGTGAGGCTGTCAAAGGTTTCTGTGCCGCCCACTGTGTACCGGCCGCCCTGTGGGGGAAGGGAAGACAAGTCAGGTCCAAGGCTTAGACAGAAGAAGCCTGACCCCTGACCCATCCATCTTTCCCACTCCTCCTCCACTGCCCACTGCCTCACCTCACACATGACCTTGATGTGAGTGACCCTGAGTGGGGAGCCGGGCCCAGCCTTCGGCTGGTCGCTGAGCACAGACAGCACAAAGTCACCAGGCTGGCTGAGGCTCTCACGTACCAGGAACGTCCAGGGCTCCCCCTTGGTCTGCAGCAGTGTCTCGGCTTGTGCCCCGGACATGTGACCATGGTACCATCTGGAGGACACAGTGTCGGGTGGGAAAGGGCCACTGAGTGCCACCAGCATGCTAGGTACAGTCTGGATGCTCTTGCATCTACCACTGCATTTAGGCCCATTGCTCTTACCAGGAAGCTGAGGAGTGGGTTCTGGCCTCATTTTATACCAGGGGAAATTGAGTCAGGGCAGCTGCACACTAAGCCAGAGCCTTGATGAAGAGATAGGTCTTGAGGGCATTAACCACATCCACTTGTCAAAGTTGAAAGCTCATGGTGAGGTTGTGCAGTGGCTAGAATTTCGGACTTAAAGAGCATGAGTCCTGGGTTCCATCTGGGTATCATATATGCCAGAGTGATGTTCTGGTTTTCTCTTGTCTCCTCATCCTCTCCCTCTCTCTCTCTCTTTCTCTCTCTGTGTGTGTGAGTGTGTGTGTTTCTCTCATCAGTAAATATATCAATAAATTCTAGTCTTCTTTCTTGCTTGCTTGCTTTTTAAGCAAGTTTAAAACCAAGGCATAAAGGGAGGCTTTATCCATACTATTTGGGCTGGGAGGTGTGTGTGGGGGGGTGGGAGGGGGAGACAAAGAAAAGGGCTTCATAAAAGGCTAAGCTAATCCAGGGAAAGAGGACAGAAACCATGAGAAATACAGACGCTAAACCACAAAGAGCAATGGAGCTAGAGAGAGGTAGAGGAAGTCTCCAGGGAGGCCTGGCAGGGAACACTCCCCTAGGGAGCTGGGGAAGACAGCCAGCCCTGAAAGAGAGGGGGTGTAAGGTGGTTCTGGAGGACCTGGCATGATATCACTGAAGGGGGGCCTGGGGCTCAAAAGGGCTTCAGAGGGGCTCAGATGGGTAGAAAGCAGAACTAGGACCTCTCCCCAAAGCACACCCCCCTTCCCAGGAGGAAACTGTAGCCCCACAATGCCCAGCCCCACAGGAAACCACGTGATGGAAAAAATACAAAACTCCTTCTGGGGAGAGAGTGAGAAGTGAGGTTGTGAGGTTTCCTCAGCCCAGGGACGAGGGGAGGGGGGGGCATTTTCCAACCGCAGGGATGGGGGGAGGTGGGAGGGGCCCCCTCTCCTGGCCCAGCTCTCTGCAGCCCTGAGGACAAGGACACTGTGGCTCTGGGCTCTAAGGTTCTGAGTGGACAAGCTCACAACCCTTGCCCAGATGCCCCCTGGGCTATCAAAGGCCAGCACTCAGGGAAAGGCCAGGGCCCCCTAGCAATGGGGAGGGAGGTTGGCCCAGTTTCCCCAGGCCCCAGGATGAGGAAGTTTCCATGCAAATGTCAGGCTGACCACAGGCCTGAGAGCAGCCATTGAAAGGACAAATGCAAATATCCCTGGGGGAGGAGGGGCAGTCAAGGCCAGGAACACTTGGTGCTCTAGAGAGGGAGCTTCCCCCTGCTCCCAGATCAAGGGTGAACCCCAAAACCTGTCCTCTCACAGTGGCTTCCCTGGGCTTGAGTCGCCCCCCACCACCACCACCACCTCTTATGCTTCTTCCAGACTCCTCCTGTGGGCCCATCCCAGCTCTGGGTGAGAGGGAAAGTGGACCTGAGGTGCTGCAGAGGGCCTGGGTGGCAACCCCTTCCTTACCTCCCCTGCCTACACCCAAGTACTGCAGGAGGGGCATATGAAAGGGCAGGAGAGTACTGAGCAGAGTGAGCCTAGGCATTTTGAGCCTCCTTCCTGGAAGAACCGGCAGTAAGGACATGAAGCTTCATGTGGACTACTAGAAAGAGGACAGGGGTCTGTGGGCCTCCTCTCAGAGGGGAAATTGGACATGAAGAGGTTCAGAGCTGCTTGACCAACCAATATGCAAATGACCATAGGCCAGAGTGAGCAAGGTGGTCTCCAAGATCAGGAAGCAGACAGCTTTGCTCTCCCCCAACCTCCATAGGAGCTGTCACTGCACAGTACTGAGAGTACTAGGAGATACTGGGGTCCCCACTCCTTGCTGGTAAGTTAGGAAGCAGCCAGCCCAGTTATAGGAGTAGAGTCCAAAGGAGGAGAAGAACATGGCTGGAGGCTACCCTGTACTGAGGGGGGCCTGGCCTTGCACACAAGCCAGGTTTGGCTCAAGCCAGTGATCAAGTGCTGCCCAGCATCTATGGGCAGACTGCTCCTCACTGAGTGCTGCTGCAAGGTACCAAGTGTCCTGAGCAGCAGTGTGGGCCCTCTCCCTCTGTCCTGTCTGCGCACCTTGCCCTGTGCTGGGGGAGGGGACAGTCACAGAAAGAATAGCTTTATAGCTTTCTAGCAACACAGAACAGAAGGCCTGTACTGCTTGGGGTGGGGCTGGAGGCCTGGATTAGGGCCTGGAGGCCTGCTCCTGCCCTCCATCGTGAGGTGGAGAGGAAACGGCAGCAGTCAGCAGCCAGGGATGGGATCCTGGGGTCCCAGGGCGACAGTGCTGGTGGGGGGCCCTCACCTCTCACTGGTGGGGTCGGAGCAGTTGAGCGGGTACTTGAGGTGGATGATGGTGCCATCTCGGTCCTGCAGGACCCCCTGCTGCTGTGTGTAGAACTCCACCAGCTCAGTAAGTGTGGCGAACTTCTCCCCGCCATACAGGTCATAGAAGTCACCCGAGTTCTGGATCCGAATGTGAGTCACCTGATCCCCTACCCTACAGGACACCAATGGTCAGACCGGGGCATACAAGTGGACAGGGGTGTACATGGCGAGGGGTGGGTACAGACAGGGGCTGGGGCACTGCCCCCATCCAGGACACCTACCTGACTGAGAGGGAGAAGTCGCCCTGGTTCTTGCGACTGGGCCGGGCCAGGAAGCTGCCATGGACGCCGCGGCCTTTGAGCAGTGTCTCAGCATCCAGCCCACTGAGGTCTCTGTGAAACCACCTGCAGGCAGTGCCAGCAAGATGGTGAGGATAGCCCACCAGCCCCCCTTCAGGACCCTTGCCTTCTGCAGATCCAAGGCCCTTACCTCACCATCCTGGGAACTCCCCAAGAGGAAGAGGGTTTGGGGAAGCAGGTAGCGTGGCTGTGCAGGCAGGCAGAGACCTCCCTCCAGGGTCAAGGTTCACACAGGACCCAGAGCCCAGGCCAACTTGCCACCCCCGATCGATCTGGTTCTGGGGTTCTGGGGCCACTCCACTGGCCTGGGGCAGTGACAGAGCAACCGGGCGGAGACAGGAAGGGGCGCGGCCGACCCCTTGGGGGAACTCACCCTACTTCTCCTTTCAGGGCCCAGTGAAGAGCAGCTGGGCAGGGGGGGGAGGTTGGGGACACACAGCTCACTTTCCCACACTGCCCCAGCCAGCTCCCCCCCCAGGCCAGGTCCCCCACAAATGTGAGGACTCGGGGCATGGGGATGTGTGTGACCAGCACTCTCCAGGCAGAGTTCACACTCTGGACACGCTCTGCACATGTGAAGCATCAGGGTCACAGGCCACCTCTTCTCTGCTCTGAGTTAATAATAAGGATGGTGGTGGGGACCACTGTCATTTAGTGGAGTCTCACTGTAGGCCCGGCCTGTACTGTGATGTTGAGTGACTTATCTTGATGTCCTTCTGACATCCTTGTGAAGCAGGGCCAGCTCCAACTCCAGCTCCCACTGCCCAGAAAAGGAGCCTGAGGCTGGGGGACAGATGGGGGCTTATCATGGGCCACCCAGGTAGTAAGTGGCAGTGCAGCATGCAAATCCAGATGGTCAGGTTCCAGAACAAGTGATTCCCACTAATACTGGCCTTCCAGTTTCTAAGCATGGGGCTGGGAGACTCCACATTCATAGGGGCTGACATGGGAAGGTGGACACCCCAATAGTGGGGTGCACGTCTTCCCAACATGCACATGATAAGAGATGCCCCTGGGACAGAGAGGGACAAAGAGACCCACACACAGCCCTGTCAGACTTTTCACCTTTTCCTACTTGGTGTCCCCTGGTCACGTGATTGGGGCCACAGACTGAGAAGAGAAGCAGGTCTGGCAAAGAGCACCCTGTAGGAGCCTCTCCCTGGGCCATGGGATCCTGCACCCTGGGGCCTGAGGCCATAGGAGGCTATGGTCAGCTTTCTTGGGCTTAGCTGACCTTAGGTAGCCCTGAAGGACCGGTGTAGAGATACTGGTTCGAGCCTCCAGTTCCCCACCTGCAGGGGGGTCGCTTCACAGGCGGTGAAGCAGGTCTGCAGGTGTCTGTCTTTCTCTCCCCCCCTTCTTCTCCTCCTCTCTCCATTATTGTTATTGTTGACAATATCAACAATAACAACAACAATAATAACCACAACAATGATAGACAACAAGGGTAACAAAAGGAGAAAAATGGCCTCCAGGAGCAGTGAATTCCTAGTGCAGGTACCGAGCCCCAGAAATAATCCTGGAGGAGCAAAAACAAAAAAAAGAAGAAGAAGGAGGAGGAGGAGAAGGAGGAGAAGGAGGAGGAGAAGGAGCACTGAGTGTGGAAGTCGGGTGGTAGTGCAGCGGATTAAGCGCAGGTGGCTCAAAGTGGAAGGACTGGTTTAAGGATCCTGGTTCGAGCCCCTGGTTCGAGCCCCCGGCTCCCCACCTGTAGGGGTGTCGCTTCACAGGCGGTGAAACAGGTCTGCAGGTGTCTATCTTTCTCTGTCTTCCCCTCCTCTCTCCATTTCTCTCTGTCCTATCCAACAATGACAACATCAGTAACAACTACAACAATAATTTTAAAAAAGGCAACAAAAGGGAATAAATAAATACAATAAAAAAATTTTTTTTTCAAAAAAGAGGCCCTGAGTGCTGAAAGCTTACCTGTACAGCCCTCCCATGAGCACAGAGCTAAAATCAAAACAAAAGAAAAATGTGATCTGGGACACAGCCAGGTGGATACAGTGTTGTACTCTCAAGCATGAGGTCCTGAATTCCAGTCCTGATGGTGCATGTGCTAAAGGGATGCTCTGCTTCTCTCTCTCTCTCTCTCTCTCCTCTCTCTCTCTCTTTCCTTTCTATCATTAGTGAATAAATAATTCTTTAAGAAAATACAGAATTGGTGTATTGCACCAAAGTAAAAGACTCTGGGTGAGGGAGAGGGTTTAAGTACATGATGGCAAAGGAAAACCTAATGGAGGTTCAATTGTTATGTGGAAAACTGAGAACTGTTACTCATGTACCAGCTACTGTATTTTATTGTTATTAATGACTGTAAGCCATTAATCCACCAATAAAAAGGGGGGCTGGGTGGTGGTATACCTAGTTAAGTGCACACATTATAATGTGCAAAGACCCAGGTTCAAGGACCTGATTTCCAACTGCAGGGTGAAGCAGGGCTGCAGGTATCTCTGTCTCTCTCCCTCTCTACTTTCCTTGCCCATCAATTTCTGGCTGTCCCTAAATAAACTATAATTTTTTAAAAGACTTATTTAGGGAGTCAGGTGGTAGTGCAGCGGTTTAAGTGCGGGTGGAGCAAAGCGCAAGGACCAGCATAAGGATCCCGGTTCGAGCCCCTGGTTCCCCACCTGCAGGGAAGTCACTTCACAAGCGGTGAAGCAGGTCTGCAGGTGTCTAGCTTTCTCTCCCCTTCTCTGTCTTCCCCTCCTCACTCCATTTCTCTCTGTTCTATCCAACAATGACGAAAACAATAATAACTACAACAATAAAAAAACAACAAGGGCAACAAAAGGGAATAAATAAATAAATAAAATTAATCTATATAAAAAACTTAGTTTAAAAAAAAGACTTATTTTAAAAAGTCACAAACAACAACAACAAAAATAAAATACTGAATTATTTCTGTTGTTGTTATTGTTATATATGTCTTTACCACTCCAGGCCAACTTTTTTAGATAGAAAGACAGACACAGGGAGTCGGGCAGTAGCGCAGCAGGTTAAGTGCACATGGTGCAAAGCTCAAGGACCAGTGTAAGGATCCCGGTTCGAGACCCCAGCTCTCCACCTTGCAGGGGAGTCACTTCACAAGCGGTGAAGCAGGTCTGCAGGTGTCTATCTTTCTCTCCCCCCTCTGTCTTACCCTCCTCTCTTCATTTCTCTCTGTCCTATCCAACAACAATGATATCAACAACAACAATAATAACTACAGCAACAAAACCACAAGGGCAACAAAAGGGAATAAATAAATAAATATCAAAAAAAAATTTTTTTTTTAAAGAAAGACAGACAGACACTGAGGGGACCAGGAAGTGGTATACCCGGTTAAGCACACATATTACCATGAGCAAGGAACCAGGTTCATTTATCACCTGCAGGAGGGACACTTCATGAGTCGTTAAGCAGGTCTACAGGTCTCTCTCTCTCTCTTTTTTTTTAATGATTCTTTCTTTTTCTTTGCCTCCAGGGTTATTGCTGGGGCTTGGTGCCTGCACTACAAATCCACTGCTCCTGGAGGCCATTTTTTCCCTTTTGTTGCCCTTCCTTGTTTATTAGTGTTGTTGTTACTATTATTGTTGTCATTGTTGTTGGATAGGACAGAGAGAAATGGAGAGGGGAAGACAAAGGGGGAGAGAGAAAGACAGACACCTACAGATCTGCTTCACAGCCTGTGAAGCAACTCCCCTGCAGGTGGAGAGTCGGGGTCTCGAACTGGGATCCTTCTGCTGGTCCTTGCACTTTGCGCCATGTGCGCTTAACCCACTGCGCGACTGCCCAGGCCCCGATTTTTTTCCTTTTTATTAGCTTTTATTTATTTATTTAGAGACAGCCAGAAATTGAGGGGGAGGGGTGATAGAGAGGGAGAGAGACAGAGAGACACCTGCAGCACAGCTTCACCACTTGCAAATCTTTCCCTCTGCAGGTGGGGACTGGGGGCTCAAACCTGGGTCCTTGCGCATTGTAACAAGTACGCTCAACTAGATGCGCCACCACCCAGCCCCCCTTTTTTTCTGTTGTTTTTTTAAATTTATTTATTCCCTTTTGTTGCCCTTGTTTTATTGTTGTAGTTGTTATTGATGTCGTTGTTGTTGGATAGGACAGAGAGAAATGGAGAGAGGAGGGGAAGACAGAGAGGGGGAGAGAAAGATAGACACCTGCAGACCTGCTTCACTGCTTGTGAAGTGAGTCCCCTACAGGTGGGGAGACAGGGGCTTGAACTGGGATCCTTATGCTGGTCCTTGTGCTTTGCGCCACCTGCGCTTAACCCACTGTGCTACCGCCTGACTCCCCCCCCCTTTTTTTTTAAGAATTTATTTATTTATTCATGAGAAAGATAGGAGGAGAGAAAGAACCAGCCATAACTCTGGTACATGTGCTGCCAGGGATTGAACTCGGGACCTCATGGTTGAGAAACCAATGCTTTTTTTTTTTTTTGCCTCCAGGGTTATTGCTGGGGCTCAGTGCGGGTACCATGAATCCACTGCTCCTGGAGGCCATCCCCCCCCAATTTTGTTGCCCTTGTTGTTGTAGCTTTGTGGTTATTGTTTTTGTTGATGTCGTTCATTGTTGGATAGGACAGAGAGAGACATGGAGAGAGGAGGGGAAGACAGAGAGGGGTAGAGAAAGACAGACACCTGCAGACCTGCTCCACTGCCTGTGAAGCGACTCCCCTACAGGTGGGGAGCCCGGGCCTTGAACCGGAATTCTTACACGGATCCTTCTGCTTTGCTGCGCTACCACCCAACCCCCAATACAATGCTTTATCCACTACACCACCCCCCCAGACCACTCTCTCTCCCTCTCTATCTACCCTCCCCTCTCAATTGCTCTTTGTCCTATCAAATATAATGGAAAAAATGGCCACTGGGAGCAGTGGATTTGTAGTGCTGGTACCAAGCCCCAGCAACATTACTGGTGACAATAAAAATTAAATTAAATTATAAAAAACAGACACAGAGAGATAAAGACACCACAGCACCAAAGTTTCCCTTAGAGAGAGAGAGAGAGAGTGTGTGTAGGCAGGGGGCAAGGCTCAAACCTGGGTTATGCACATGGCAAAGCAGTTGCACTATTTAAGAAAGCTATCTTGCTAGAAAATACAGGGGCTGAGGAGAGATAGAACAAGAGTTATGCAAAAGGCTTTCCTACTTGAGGCACTAGAGGTCCCAGGTTCAATCCTCAGCACCACCATAAGCCAGAACTGAGCAGTGGTCTGATAGAAGAAGGAGAGGGAGAAAGGGAAGGGGAAAGGGAAGGGGAAATGAAAGAGGAAGAAGAAGCAGTAGCAGTCAGGTAGTGTTGTACCTGGTTGAGTGCACACATCACAAAGGTCAAGGGCCTGGATTCAAGCCCCCACAGTCTCCACCTGCAGGAGGGAAGCTTCATAAGCAGTAAAGCAGGTCTGCAGGTATTTCTGTCTCTCTGTCTCCTCCTTCCCTCTCAATTCATCTCTGTATATCAAATAAAAAAATAGAAATAGTTAACAAACAAAATGAAAAAGTTTAATCAAAAGTAAAAATAAATAAATAAATTGGATCAGGGAGATAGCAACAATGACAGGCCTATCGACTTTCATGCCTGAGGCTCAGAGTTGCCAGGTTCAGTCCTTGGCACCACCATAAGCCAGAGCTGAGCAGTGCTCTGGTTTTAAAAAAAATTCCATCACACACACATGTCCTTTGTTCTTGGGGGTTGGCTGGTTGATTGTATGGTTTAACTCTGACTAGCCAACCCTGGAGCCTTACACTGTCTCCCTGGAAGCCCAGGAGGTGAGGAAAGGCCTTGTGGTAGGAATTCACTACAGTCTTTCCTTTCTTTGTTTGCAAATGCTGACAACCTCACAGGATGCCTCACACAAAGACTCCAGTGGACAAGCTCATCAGTATGTATGTGCAGAAATGGTCACAAGACCAGCCTCATGATGCTACATACCCTGCCTGGCACTTAGACACACAAACACACACACACACACACACACACACACACACACACTCCTCTGCAGCTTTGGCACCCATGTCCACCAACATATACCATACCTGGGCTGGTGCAACCCCCACATAGGAAGAGGGAACACCCCCCCGACTACACTACACATGATGCTGCAGGATCCCAGAGCATTCCACGGTCATCTCACCCGGGCTTTAGACCCCACTGGTGGGAAGAAGCTAACAAGGCACCCTGAAATGTCCGCCCCATGAAAGGGGCAGGACTCTCTCCCAAGGACGTCAAAACAGAGGCAGACAGGTAGAGACATTAAAAGACATATGGCCTCTGCTGCCCTTCCTTTGCAGGAGACCAGCCATAAGCACTGCCCCAGCTCAGGTCTACAGTGCACTAACGCAAATAGGAGCCCATCAGGGCCACAGCATCTTATGATATAAGAATTGCTTTCAGGCCAGGGTGATAACATAGTAGTACTGCAAAAGACATCTATGGTTCAGTCCCCAGCACCACCAGTAGCCAGAGCTGAAGAGTGCTAAGAGACAGAGAGGAAGGATTCCCCTCCACGTTTCTTTTTTTTTTTTAAGATTTATTTATTTATTTCTTCCCTTTTGTTGCCCTTGTTTTATTTATTGTTGTAGTTACTATTGTTGTTGTTATAGATGTCGTTGTTGGATAGGACAGAGAGAGGAGGGGATGACAGAGAGGGGGAGAGAAAGATAGACGCCTGCAGACCTGCTTCACCACCTGTGAAGCTACTCACCTGCAGGTGGGGAGCCGGGGTCTCGAACTGGGGTCCTTATGCCAGTCCTTGTGCTTTGTGCCACCTGCACTTAGCCCACTGCGCTACCATCCGACTCCCCACATTTCTTTTTTGTTTTTTCCCAGAGCACTGTTCCACTCTGACTTATGGTGATGCAAGGGGTTGAATTTGGAGCCTCAGAGCCTCAGGCATAAAAGTATTTTTTAATATTTATTTATTTATTCCCTTTTGTTGCTCTTGTTTTTATTGTTGTTCTTGTTGATGTCATCATTGTTGGATAGGACAGAGAGAAATGGAGAGAGGAGAGGAAGACAGAAAGGAGGAGAGAAAGACACCTGCAGAATTGCTTCACCGCTTGTGAAGCGACTTCCCTGGTGAGGAGCCCAGGTCTCGAACCTGGATCCTTAATGCTAGTCCTTACACTTTGAGCCACCTGCGTTTAGCCCGCTGCACTACCACTGGACTCCCCATAAATGTCTTTTTATTTTAATTTCTTTATATATTTATTTTCCCTTTTGTAGCCCTTGTTGTTTTATTGTTGTTGTTATTGATGTAGTCATTGTTAGGACAGAGAGAAATGGACAGAGGAGGGGAAGACAGAGAGGGGGAGAGAAAGATAGACACCTGCAGACCTGCTTCACTGCCTGTGAAGTGACTCACCTGCAGGTAGGGAGCCGGAGTCTTCAACCAGGGTCCTTATGCAGGTCCTTGTGCTTTGCGCCACGTGCGCTTAACCTGCTGCACTACCACCCGACTCCCCCCATAAAAGTCTTTTGCACTACCACTATACTATGCCCCCAGCCCCCCCCCCACTATTATTTATTTATTTATTTATTTATTTCCAGCACACTGCTCAGCTCTGGCTGATGGTAGTACAGAGAATTGAACCTGGGAACTCTGAGCCTCAGGCATGAGAATTTTTTTGCATAATCATTATGCTATCTCCCCCACTCCTTATTTATTTTAAAGATTTTATTTTATTTATTTGTTTGTTTATTGCCTCCAGGGTTATTGCTGGTGCTGGGGCTCGGTGCCTGCACTATGAATCCACTGCTCCTGGAGGCCATTTTTTCCCTTTTGTTGCCCTTGTTGTTTATCGTTGCTGTTGTTATTATTGCTGTTGTTAGTATTATTGTTGTTATTGTTATTGGATAGGACAGAGAGAAATTGAGAGAGGAGGGGAGGACAGAGAGGGGGAGAGAAAGACAGACACCTGCAGACCTGCTTCACCGCCTGCAATGCGACTGCCCTGCAGGTGGGAAGGGGGTGTGGGGGTGTGGGGGGGTGGTAATTCCAACAAGGATCCTTACGCCGGTTCTTGCGCTTTGCGCCATGTGCACTTAACCCACTGCACCACTGCCCGGCGCCCTTTGTTTATTTATTAATGAGAAAAATAGAAGAGAAAGAAGCAGACATCACTCAGGTACATGTGCTGCTGGAGATTGAACTCAGGACCTCCTGCTTGAGAAACCAATACTTTATCCACTGTTTCACCTCCCAGACCACCCCCTTACATTTTTCTTTTTTTTAATTTTTTTATATTTATCTATTTTCCCTTTTGTTGCCCTAGTTTTTTATTTTTGTTGTAGTTACTGATGTCATCGTTGTTAGATAGGACAGAGAAATGGAGAAAGGAGGGGAAGACAGAGAGTGGGAGAGAAAGATAGACACCTGCAGACCTGCTTCACAGATTGTGTAGCGACTCCCCCACAGGTGGGGAGCCGAGGGCTCGAACCCAGATCCTTATGCTAGTCCTAGCGCTTTGCGCCACGTGCGCTTAGCCCACTGCGCTATACCGCCCAACTCCCGCCCCCCCTTACATTTTTCAATATTTTATTTTATATAGAGACTGAAGTTGAGAGGGAAGGAGATAGAGAGAGATACCTGCAGCACTGCTTCACTGCTTATAAATCTTCCCTGCTGCAAATGGGGACCAGAAGCTTGAACCTGGGTCCTTGTGCACTGTAATTGTAGTGTGTACACTCAGCCACATATGCCACCACCTGGCCCCCATTCTTATTTTTTAAAGAAAACAGTGTCATAGCTGGGGAAATATCTCAGGTGGCAGAGCATTGAACTTGCATGTCTGAGGTTCCCAGTTCTATCTCTGGTGCCACAAAGAGTGTACTCTAGCTTGTCTCTCTCCCTTTCTGTGTCATGTGAAATTCCCTCCCTCTCTAGTACCAGAGTGGTAAATTTTGGTTATTCCTCTTTCTTGGCTATAGTGATGCTGGAGACTGAACCTGGGACATCAGATCATCAGGCACTAAAATCTTTTTGCAGGGCAGGGGTAGATAGCATAATGGTTATGCAAAGAGACCCTCATGCCTGAGGTTCCAGAGTCCCAGGTTCTACCTCCTGCACCACTGTAAACTGGAGCTGAGCAGTGCTCTGAGAAAAAAAAAAAAAAAAACTTTACATAGCCATTGTGCTATCTCCTCAACTGAATTTTTTTTTTTTTTAAAGAAGGCCCAGATACCATAGTGGTTATGTAACAGACTCATGCCTGAGCCGCCAATGTTCTAGGGTCAGCTCCCTACACCACTATAACTCAGAGCTAAGCAGTGCTCTGGTAAATAAATAAATAAATAAATAAGGATCCCAGTTCGAGCCCCCGGCTCCCCACCTGCAGGGGAGTTGCTTCACAGGCAGTAAAGCAGGTCTGTAGGTGTCTATCTTTCTCTCTCCCTCTTTGTCTTCCCCTCCTCTCTCCATTTCTCTCTTCCTAGCCAACAAGGACAACAAAAATAATGACTACAACAATAAAACAATAAGGGCAACAAAAGAGAATAAGTAAATATTTTAAAAATAAATAAATAAATAAAGCAAAGCCGACTCAAGGACACTGAGAGTTACAAAAGCAAGTGCCTGATAATTTTTTAATTTTTTTTTTGCTTGCCTTTTTTGTTTCTAGTGTCTGATAATTAACAAAAGACACATATTCTCTAGGGAAGCAGGAAGATAAAGACAAAGACTAATGGTGATGCAGAAAAACAGGCAGACGGGGGCTGGGGAGACAGCATAATGGCTCTCCAAAAGACTCTCCTGCCTGAAGCGCTGGACTCCTAACTTCAGTCACAGCAGCACTGTAAGCCAGAGTTTAGCAGTACTTTAGTAAAAATGTAGATACATAGACAAAGAAAAGGAAAGACAGGCTGGAGAGCAAAGAAGGTGAAATCATCTCTAAAAAGTTACTGAATTCCTCTGAGTCTCAGTATCTCCCACCTGATAAATGGGCCTAACATTATTTCCCAAACTCTAATGAAAAATAGCAGGTTGGGTGCTAATGGCTTTTTTTTTTATTAAAATTTCTTTTATTATTATTTATTTTCCCTTTTGTTGCCCTTGTTGTTTTGTTGTAGTTACGATTGTTGTTGTTGATGTCGTCGTCGTTGTATAGGACAGAGAGAAATGGAGAGAGGAGGAGAAGACAGAGAGGGGGAGAGAAAGATAGACAACTGTAGACCTGCTTCACCGCCTGTGAAGCGACTCCCCTGAAGGTGGGGAGGCGGGGGCTCAAACCAGGATCCTTACACTGATCCTTGAGCTTTGTGCCACGTGCACTTAACCCACTGCGCTATCAACTGGCCCCCTAATTTTTTTTTAAGGGAACCTGCTTTATTGCACAACCAGAGGTTGTAGTCTTTATTATTTTTGAATCCCAGAGCACTGCACAGCTCTGCTTTATGGTGACGCTGGGGATTGAACCTGGGAACTTTTGTGCCTCAGGTATGAAAGACATTTTACACAGTCACTACACTATTTCTCCCCAGCCTAATGATGGCTTTTATATTACATTTTGTATGTTTGATTATTGTTTTTTTGTTTAGATTTTTACTTATTTTGGATAGAGACAGAAATTGAGAGGGATGTGGGGAGGGGGTTTGGGTGGTGGCATATCTGGTTGAGCACACATGATGCATTGAGAAAGGACCAGAGTTCAAGCCCTTGTTCCCTACCTGCAGGGAGGAAGCTTCACAAGTGGTGAAGCAGTGCTGCAGGTGTCTTTCTGTCTTTCTCCCTATCTTCCCCTTCCTTCTTAATTTCTCTGTCACTATCCAATAAATAAAATAAATTAAAGTGGTGGTCTGGGAGGTGACTCAGTGGATAAAGCATTAGACTCTCAAGCATGAGGTCCTGAGTTCAGTCCCCGGCAGCACATGTACCAGAGTGATAGTCTGATTTAAAAATAAATAAGTAAATAAAATAAAACGTATTTTCCAAAATTAAAGAGAGACCTACAGTACTGTTTCAACACTGGTGAAGCTCCCTCCCCACCCCACCCCCCACCATGGGTTGTGACTGGAGGTTTGAATCTGGGTCCTTGCACACTGTAATGTGTACATTCAACCAAGTGAACCACTGCCCAGCCCCCGACTGTTTTTTACCCAGAGCACTGTGCTTCTTGAGAGTCCAAAGCTTTATTCACTGTGCCATCTCCCAGACCAGCACTGCAGCTAGTAAGACCTACTAGGGCTAGCAAACTAGCTCACTTGGCTAGTGCACTGCTTTGCTATGCGTATAACCTAAGTTCAGGCCTGGCTTTCAGTGGTGCTAGGGATTGAACCTGGGATCTCTAAGCCTCAGGCATGGAAGTCTGTTGAGTAAACCATTTTGCTATCTCTCCAGTCCTTTTACACATCATTATTATTCCTCACACCAATACTCCATAATAGGCTTCCTTTTTTTCTTTCTTATTTATTTATAGAGAGGCGGGGGGGGGGAGAGAAACCACAGCACCAAAGTTTCCTTCAGTATGGTGGGGGCCAAGCTCGAACTTGGATTATGCGCATAGCAAAGCAGTGCACTAGCCAAGTGAGCTAGTTTGCTAGGCCTAGTAGGTCTTATTAGCTGCTTCTTAGAAATAAAATCTAGGGGCTAGGTGGTGACACACCTGGTTGAGCACACACATTATAATGCACAAGGATCAGGTTCAAGTCCTTGGTTCCTCACCCGCAGGGGGGAAGCTTCATGAACTGTGAAGCAGAGCTACAGGTGTCTCTCCCTTTCTATCTCCTATTCCCACTCAATTTCTCTGTCTCTATCCAATACAAATAAAAATGCTTTTTTAAATTTCTACCTCTATCCAATAAATAATGGATAATTTTAATAAATAAACTAAAACTAAGGCATAGAGAAGTTAAGCGGGGCACACATATAAGTACATGGGGATCTGGGTCTAAGCCTCCAGTCCCCACCTACAGGGGGAAAGCTTTGTAGGTAGTGGAGCAAGTCTGAAGTTAGTTCTCTCTCTCTCTCTCAATCTCTCCCTTCCCTGTCAATTTCTGTCTCTATGCAAAATAAATAAAATATATTGAAAGAGAAAAGTAGAGAGAGTGGTCCGGAAGGTGGCACAGTGGATAAAGCATTGGACTCTCAAGCATGAGGTCCTGAGTTCAATACTCGGCAGGCACATGTACCAGAAAGATGGCTGGTTCATTCTCTCTCTCTCTCTCTCTTCCTATCGTTCTCATAAATAAACAAATAAAAATTCTTTCTTTAAAAAAAAGGGAGAGAGAAAAGTTAAGCATTGTTCATATTCATAAATTAGTGAGCGGGTAGGTCGAGAAGGCAACGGGCCTGATACAGGAGTCCGCTGCCCTTGGCAACCCATCTGACACACAGCTGGGACAGGGGGTGGACAAGCCCCACACCGAAGGTGAAGGGTCCATGCTCCCATGGAGGCAGCATCTGCACAAGCCCCAGGAGGCCACCCACAGGAGCCTGGCTGGAGCTGTAGGCTGTGGGCCCTGCTGCAGAGGGTGCACAGGCCAGGCTGAAGGACCACTGCTGCAGACAACCTCCTCTAACAGCAGACAGCAGTAAGGGAGGAACCAGGGACTCAGAGATGCCTGTTGGCCAGGCTGATGGGGAGGAGGGAAGTAAGATAGATGTCAGAGAGGGAGAAGCAAGACCCAGCTGGCTGTGGGGGGCAGTACACTCCAAATTCCAGCCCTCCCAGCAGGTCTCCACTTTAACTTCCACACTCCACAAGGCCTCAGGCTCAGCTGTCTGGACTCTCTCCCTCTGCCTGGGACATACAGCTGTGCCCCAGGGAACCACTCTGCTTCCAGGCCACCTCCCCTGGAAGCCCTCCTGAGTTCCTCCAGCCACACATGGGCACACGGGCTGGTTTCATTTTCAGAGTCACATCAGAGTCACATGGCTGAGGCTCCTCAGGCACTCTGTGTAGCTGTCAACCTCCCACACTGGAAGGAGGCCCTGTTGAGGGCAGGCACGGCTGTGCCAAGTTCCCTGCAGTACTGCCAGAATCTCAGTATGCACCTGCCACAGCACCAAGTGGATGATGTGGAAGGAGGGGTCAAGGGGACAGTGGAACAAGGGTCAGATGCTGGGAAAGGGAATAGGGACCCAAGTGTTTTCCTGGAGACACAGGTAGGGGTGGGTGATGGGGTGGGCAGAAGCTGGAGGAAGAAAATGAAGAGAATAAATGCACACTTGTGTGCATGGGGGGAAGGGGTATGCTAGAGAAAAGGAGAGGGGTCTGGGCCTGGCTTTCCTGACCTCCAGTAGAGCGGGGACACTCAAAATCTCACACCTGACAGGTGAATGCATGCAGCCCACCCCACCTCCCTGCACCCAGGTGGAGCCGACTTACCCTCGTGAAATCATCTCCCCAGGGGGTGAGAAGCTCAGGTGGGAAGCCCCTGGTGGGCAAAGCTGAGCACCAAGGACTCCAATCAGGAGAAGACAAGAGCTCAGAAGCTGCTCGGTTCTTTGCTACTGCCAGCCAGGTCAAAGACACCTCGGGGACAGGGCCCTGGGCTAACAATTCCCCGGAAAAGGGACAGGTGAGGCGGAGCTGGTCTCAGACCGCCCACAACACACTGCCCAGCCTGTGCCTTCCCTAGGGAGGGAGGAGTCACCTGGAGCGCCACCTGGAGGGGGCAAAGACCGGGAAGCAGGGGCTGGCCCAGACACACCCACTAGTCCCCTCCCTTGTCTTGTCCCCTCCCTTGCCCAGAGCCCTGAAACAGCAGTGGGAAGTGGGCCAAGAGGTAGGAATTGTCAGGGTCACAAGGGACTGAGGCAGAGGCCAAGTCACAGACAAGTTTATTATCCTCAGTCTTCCCTGGCAGGGGAGGCCAGCCCTCAGGAGGCGGCCACGCTGCCACCAGCCGCGGGCCCATGGGGTGGCAGCGTCATAGGTGGCAGGAACAGAGCCTTCAGCTTGCCTGACAGGCTGGCGATCTCGGGGTCCTGGGCTTCATAGGACTTGACCAAGCGGGCAAACTTCAGGACACCTGTAAGTGGGAACAGGTGGTCAATTCCCCACTGCAGTAGACAAGGGTGCCCAAGAAGGCAGGCAGGACAGCCCAGACATGACTCCCCAATGTTCCCCTCTGGCCAGGAAGCTGTCTGCAAACTGGGGAGCCTCTGCCTTATGTAGTTTGGAACAAGGACTTCCTGGTCTGCACCAGGCACAATGGGATGGCGTACAGTGAATGCAGAGGTCCCCACAGCAGCCTTCTTTTTACTCTCTGGTTAGCAATTATAGGCACAAGAATCCAAGGATGGGTGCCTGAAGGTGGCATACACAGTAGAGTGCACTTTACCATGTGTAAGGACCCAGGTTCTAGACCCCAGCACCACCTGAGAGAATCATACATAGCACAAAAAAGAGCTCTGAATGTTAGAACAGTGCTGTAGTATCTCTCCTTCTCTCTGTGTGTGTCTCTCTCTTGGTCTCTGTATGAAATTAAACAAGGAAAAATAAAGGAGTCAGCCAGGAGTGGTGGAAGCACACAGGCCCCAGCACACAGGTAAAGAAAAGAATGAGAATTCAGAGCAGAAGCCCTGGAGGCTGAGGGAGATCATGCAGTGATTGCGCATCAGACCTTCATGTCTGAGACATGAGACGCCATGCAACTTCAGTCCCCAAAACACATATGACAGAGCTAAGCAGTGCTATGGTGTCTTCTCTCCCTCTCATGAAAAGACAATTTTTTTTATATTCCTTTTTTTTTTGCCCTTGTTGTTTTTGTTGTATTTATTGTTGTTGTTATTGATATCATTGTTGTTGGACAGAACAGAGAGAAATGGAGAGAGGAAGGGAAGACAGAGAGGGGGAGAGAAAGACACCTGCAGACCTGCTTCACCGCCTGTGAAGCGACACCCCTGCAGGTGGGAGCCGGGGACTCGAAACGGGATCCTTGTGACAGTCCTTGCGCTTTGCGCCACCTGTGCTTAACCCGCTGCACTACCGTCCAACTCCCAAAGACAATCTTTTTTTGTTGCATTCCCTTTTGTTGCCTTGTTGTTTAGTTGTTGTAATTATTATTGTTGTTATTGATGTTGTCATTGCTGGATAGGACAGACACAGGCATGTTCTGGGGCAACTGAACCCTTGAAGAAACACTATAATCTCAAGAAATACGAACTACCAACCTTCAGGGAATAGTTGAAATATCTTGAAGGGGCTGTAGAGGCTCATAATCACACAGACATCAAATTAAAAGTTATCATGGGGCGCGGGGAAGATAGCATAATGGTTATGCAGACAGATTCTCATGCCTGAGGCTCTGAGGTCCCTCAATCCCCCAACCACCATAAGCCAAGGCTGAGCAGTGCTCTGGCAAAAAACAAACAAACAAACAAAAAAACTGGGAGTTGGGCAGTAGCACAGCGGGTTAAGCGCAGGTGGCGCAAAGCAAAAGGATTGGCATAAGGTGGCATAAGGATCGCGTTTCGAGGCCCCGGCTCCCCACCTCCAGGGAAGTTGCTTCACAGGTGGTGAAGCAGGTCTGCAGGTGTCTATCTTTCTCTCTCCCCCTCTCTGTCTTCTCCTCCTCTCTCCATTTCTCTCTGTCCTATCCAACAATGATAACATCAATAACAACAACAATAATTACAACAATAAAAAAACAAGGGCAACAAAAGGAAATAAATAAATACATACATACATACATACATACATAAATATTTTTAAAAAGCTATTGTAGGGGGACATGTGGTAGCACAGTGGGTTAAGCACACATGGCACAAAAAGAAAGGATCTGCGCAAGGATCTCTGTTGGAGCCCCTGGCTCCCCTCCTGAGGGGGGGTGTGTGTCACTTCGCAAGCCACAAAGCAGGTCTGTAGGTGTCTATCTTTCTCTCCCCCTTCCTGTCTTCCCCTCCTCTTGATTTCTCTCTGTCCTATCCAACAACAGCAATAACAAGGGCAACAAAAACGGGGAAAATGACCTCCAGGAGCAGTGGATTCATAGTGCAGGCACCAAGCCCCAGCGATAACGCTGGAGGCAAAAAAAAAAAAAAAAAAACTATTGTGGTCTTGGAGGTAGTGCAGTGGATAAAGCATTGGACTCTCAAGCATGAGGTCCTGAGTTCAATCCCTGCAGCACATGTACCAGAGTGATGTCTGATGCCCTATCTTTCTCATAAATAAATAAAATAGTTTTAAAAAATTAAAAGCTGGGCAGGGGTGACAGCATAACGGTTATGCAAACAGACTCTCATGCCTGAGCTCCCAAGTCCCAGGTTCAATCCCCCGCACCACCAGAAGCCAGAGCTGAGCAGTGCTCTGGTGTTTCTGTGTGTGTCTCTCTCTCTGCATCTCTCTCAAAAATAAAAAAAATAAAAAAAATTTTTTTAAAAAATTAAAAGCTATCAGAACAGAGTTCCAGTCCAGATCTGCTGAGTCCTTGGGCATTTACATTCCAACTACTTTTTTTTTTTTTTAACCAGAGCACTGTTCACCTCTGGCATATGGTGGTACGGGGGCTTTGGAACCATAGGCATAAGAATCTCTTTGCATTACCATTATGCTATCTACCCTCCACCAACTACTTTGTTTTCTCATCTTAAAATAATAAGCCATCCTCCCAAGGGAAGCTGGGTAATAGGATAACATACTCTATCTACCACCTGAGGAAGATGGGTCCTGAAATTGGGGCAGCTTGGAATGGTGCTACTCATGACCACAGAATGTGAGATCAGACCTACAGGGATACAGAGGTTACATGGACTCCTAGGCTGAATATGGGCCCTAGCTCAAATCGATGGGGTCTACAGTCAACAATATTTATACACCTTTCCCATATTTGGGAGTTACTCTCTTTCCTGATCCAGCTTTCTGGCTCTTTTTCCAGCCATGACATCATCTCCACAGACAATAACTTGGATCCACCTGCATATCAGATGTCAGGCTCTGGAAAAAACTAGGATAGTCATAGGCCTTTTGGAATATAACTAAAATAGGCCTATCTTCAAAACGGAGTCCCCCAACTCTTCATCTGCAATATTCCAGCTTTTAGGTTCATGATTAGTCAACAATTTGTTTGACTTTATACGTTAACTTTTTTCTTTTCTTTTCTTTTTTTCTTTTCTTTTCTTTTCTTTTTTTTTGCCTCCAGGGTTATTGCTGGGGCTCAGTGCCTGCACCAAGAATCCACTGCTCCTGGAGGCCATTTTTCCCCCTTTTGTTGCCCTTGTTGTGGTTATCATTGTTGTTGTTGATGTCGTTCATTGTTGAACAAGACAGAGAGAAATGGAGAGAGGGATGGAAGACAGAGAGAGGGAAAGATAGACACCTGCAGAACTGCTTCACCGCCTGTGAAGCGACTCCCCTACAAGTGGGAAGCTGGGGGCTCGAACTGGGATCCTTACGCCAGTTCTTGCGCTTTGCGCCAGTGTGCTTAACCCGCTGCGCTACCGCCCGACCCCCGTTAACTCTTTTTTCAGCCACCAGGTTACGATGCTAACATGATGCTAACCCGACTCCACTGGGCAGACGACCCCACCAATGTGTCTCAGAGCCCCGCCTCCCCATATCCCCGCCCCATGAGGGAAAGAGAGAGGCAGGCTGGGAGTATGGATCGACCTGTCAACGCCCTTGTTCAGCTGGGAAGCAATTACAGAAGCCAGACCTTCCACCTTCTGCATCCCACAGTGACCCTGGTTCCATACTCCCAGAGGGTTAAAGAACAGGGAAGCTTTCAAGGGAGGGGATGGGATACGGAGATCTGGTGATGGGAATTGTATGGAGTTGTACCCCTCTTATCCTATGGTTTTGTCAGTGTTTCCTTTTTCTAAACGAAAATTGAAAAGAAAAAAAAAAGTCAGCTATCCTGGGAGGAGGTGCAGTGACAGAGCTTTGGACTTGCAAGTATGCAGTCCCAAGTTCGATCTCTAGCATAGCATATGCTAGAGTGATTCTCTGGTCTCTTACAGTAAATAAAATATGAAATACAAAACAGTTCTAAAGGATCATGGTTCATGGCTACAAAGTGCATTAGGGACTGTGGCCTGGCCGATGAGACTTCCGATGTTAAGATTGTGGCTGCCACCCTGTGGCAAGAAACGGGAACCACAACTCAGGGATCCAGCCAGTGTAGCGTCACCTCCCCCACCCGCACCACCCGCACCCTGGGCCGACCCACCTTCCCCGTCGCAGCTGAAGCCATAGGCTTTGATAACCTCCTGCTGAATCTGCGTGGCCACGGGCAGCACGAACTGCAGCATCTTGCCCATGTCATTGCACGCGTTGTCCCGGGCCTCGTCCATTCGCACGGCGTTCTCCGGGGCCGAAAACGCCTGGATCACCTCGGCCAGGACCACTGTGAGTCGGGGCGGCCCAGGGTGGGGGTCCCCGAGCACGGCCGGAGGGAAAGAGGCAGAAAATGAGCCGACCGAGTCACCCTGCCAGCTAGATAGATACCCAGTCCCGCTGCAGGGGAACAAGGGCCCTGATCTAGAGAGGAAGTGCCCCGCGCCCCCCGCAGCCATCTCTCACCCCGCACCCGCCTCCTCCTCCTCCTCCTCCAGCGGTCAAGCCCACTCAGTCGCCAAGGGGATCCTCACCCTTGGCCTGCTCGGCACTCAGGGTCGCTGGCTGCGACGAGGCAGACGCCATGGGGCCACGAAAGCTGCACGTGCAGCAGGAAAAGGGAGGCTCAGAAGAAGAGAACCATCCAAGAGAGATGGAGGCGGAAAGAGAACGGCTGTCGTCAAGCCGGAAGCCAATCGCCGGCACTTGTCACTATACACCCACCCTGAAATTCTAGAGCAGGATACAGAACTCCGGGAAAGAGACTGAGTGCAGGAGATACAATCATCTATTGTTAAATACAGCGTGCTGGGGGGGCCTTCCGGTAGGAACCGGAAGACCTGCTAGACAAATTCTAAAAGAGCTGTAACACTGCTGGAGAAAATCCTTCGGAGAAGACTGGAGACCCGCCAACTCCCCTGTAAGTGAGGGTGAGCGCGAGAGTGGCGCCTTCGAACTCCTGTCACAGAGCCAGTCACTAGGTCCTTTGGAACTTTCCGGTGGCCAAGCGATTTCCCTAAAGAAGTCCCCGAAATCGTTTACTTCCAGAGTTTCTGTGCGTTCGTTACCCGACTATGCAAATGAACTCCGTGCTGATTGGCTAGAAGGTCGTAGCTCTGACGGAGGTCGGCGCTGAGCTGCCCGCCTCTGAACGGCCTTGCCTGGACGCATGCGCTGCGTCTGGGCGCCTGCCGCGCCCCCCCCCCCCCCCCCCCCGGCCGTCCCCAGGCTTGAAGCATCTTCCTTCAGCTGCTGCGCTCCCAGTCGCCACGGCTTCACCATTATTTCTCAAGACTGCTCTGCCGAGAGGGTTCGAAACTCTGGCGGCGCCCGTGGGGGACAGAGAACCCCCCCAAACACTAAGTGCTCCAACTTGACCCCGCCCATGAGCAGCTCTGTGGGGCTGACATCCCAGCCATGAGCGGGAGCTGAGGTCCCTGCAGCCAGCAACCCCAGCCCGGAAGCAAAAGCTCCAGGGTCACAGGATCCCGACTCTGTGGCCCTCCTCTCTTGCCCGCTGGTTTCCACTGCTCCCCCTCCCTGTGCCCCTCACCAACCCAGTCTGGAAAGAACCAGTCATAGCCATCTTCCTGGGAAGTCGTGAGGATGTTTTTTGTTTGGTTGGTTTTGGTTGGGATGTTTTTTTAAAGAGCGTCATATAGATATTTATATATATAAATTATTAATGTAGGAGAGGGGCTGGGGGTAGGGGGCATACATCGCAGAGGGGGTGCGCACACGGGGGCGGGAGAGAGGCAGGGAGGCACGAGATGCTACGGAAAACAGCCACATCTAACAGATGAAATCATCACACCAAAGGGGTGGGGGCGGGCGGGTGATGGCCACCAGGGAGGCTGGGCACGAGGGAGGGAGGAAGCAGGGGGGCAAGAAGAGGGACCTGGTCCAAGATTCTGTGCGTTTCAGCCCCTGCCACTCCCCATCTGTGCGGGCCACAGGGGCCTGGGCCTTCCAGCGGGTTCTTGTGCCCTCCCTGTGCCTGGCTGCTGAGGCTGCGGGCGACTGAGCAGCCCTCCGTGGCTCTGGGTGGCAGGGCGCGAGGGAGGCCTCCTGGGTCCAGATGCAGGGGCCTTGGGTGCTGTGGACTGAGGGTTCTACAGCGGCTTGTCGCTCTCCTTTTTCAGGTGACTGGGGAGGAGGTGCAGAGCAGAGGTGAGGCGGGCCCCTCTCCTGGAGGAGGATGGTAAAGTAGGGGTGCCCTCCCCGGGCCAGAACCCTACCCCCCCCCCAACCAGGCGCCTGGCATACCTATAGTAGTCCTCCTGGGCAGGCAGCGGCACGCTGTGCAGAGGGTGGTGGGCGTGCAGCCACTGCTGCTGCTCCAGCGCCAGGCGCTGCAGCTCAGCCGACTGCGCGTGCATGGCCTGCAGCTGGTGGGCAGCAGACATTGGGGCAGAGAGGGAGGCCGGCAGGTCCCGGTAAGGAGTGGCTGTGAGCAAGATGGGCAGGGGCACATGAGTGTAAGAAGACTGAGACCTCCCACACTTAGTGCCCAGAGGGCACTGGAAGCAGCGATGGCTGAGAGTTGCCAGCAGGGGTCGGCAGTCACACCTCTCACCATGTCCTGACACCTGCGATTCTTCTTGGCAGGGCCTCAGCCTACCAACTCCCATTCCCAGCTCCTCTGGGTACACCCCCCCCCCACACACACACACACACACATACACACACACACATACTGCTCCCCCAGTCCAACCAGGTCATCGCCTCTATCCTTACCAAAGAGCTGGTGACGAAGAACTTCATTCTCGTGCAGAGGGTGAGGAAGAAGGGGGTTGGGGAGGGTCCCAGCTGGGTAGGGGATCCGGGTAAGGTGAGACCCTGAGGCCAGGGGGTCAATGAGAGGGTGCACCGAGGCAGAGGCTGGAGGGCAGAGGAGAGGAAGGAAGGTGTCACCATGAGGCGGATGGGGAGAGGTGGGAACCCGTGCCTGAGCAGAGAGGCGGACAGTCAAGCACAGGGCAAGGCGGCCTACAGGAGGTAGCGTGGAAGGACTAGGGTCTTGGGGAACAGAAAGGACCAGCCTTACTGGGGCATGTGGACAACAGAGGAGGGGGTTACAGTTGCCAGAGATGTTTGAGGAAAAGACAGAAGTAGACTACTCAGAGGAAAGAGAAAGTGAGGACGTACAACTAGAAGACAGAGGAGATGAGAAATAGGACGAAAAAGCCTGCCGTGAGTATGAGTACTAGGCTAGTCAGAACAACTTCTGGACAATAAGAAAATGTAGTGAGGGGACTGGGCTGTGGTGCACCCAGTTAAATGCATTTATCACCATGCACAAGGATGTGGGCTTGGAGCCTCTCCCCACCTGCAGGGGGAATGCTTTATGAGTGGTGAAGCAGGTCTTCAGGTATCTGTCTTTCTTTCTATCTCTCTTCCCCTCTCAATTTCTCTCTGCCCTGTCAAATAAAAAAATAATAATAAATAAATGAAAAAGAAAATTTATAAGAAAGAGGGAAAGAAAATGTAGTGAAGGTGGCTGGGGGGGTGGTACAATGGAGAAAGTGCTGGACTCTCAAACACGAGGTTCCAAGTTCAATCCTTGCCTGGTACTGAATGTGCCAGGGAGATGCTGATTCTCTGTCTCTCCCACTCCCCTTGTTAGTAATAAATAAATAAACCAAGTGCTAACTTCTGCAGCACATATACTAAAACTGAAGTGATACAATGAAGATCAGCATGGCCTCTGCACAAGAATGACACAAACCTGTGTTATGTGTTTCGTTAAAAAACACCTCAGGAGATGATGCAGCAGGTAGAGCAGAGACTGAAATATGAGTTCTCAAAGAGACTGAAATATGAGTTCTCAAGTTCGGTACGTAGCACTGAGTGAGCCAAAGTGCTGCTTTCTCTCTATCTCATAAATAAATAAGTAACCAAAAAGAAAGAAAACTCTACAATTAAAAGAATAAATTTTTTAAAATAAGGAGGGGCCATGTGGTGGCACACCTGGTAGAACATACATGCTACAATCTGCAAAGAACTAGGTTTAAGCCCCTGGTCCCTACCTGCAAGGGGGAGCTTCACAAGTGGTAAAGCAGTGCTACAGGTTTCTCTCTCTCCCTACCTGCCTCTCCTCTCTCAATTTCTGTCTCTAACTAATAAATAACATATATAATTCATGTATATGAAAGATGGAGTGGGGAGTCAGCACAATGATTATGCAGAAGACTCAAGCCAGAGGCCCCAGGTTCAATTCCCAGCACCACCATAAGCCAGATCTGAGTAGTTATCTGGCAAAAATAATTAATAGAAAAGTAAAAGACGGGAGTTGGGCAGTAGTGCAGCGGGTTAAGCGCAGGTGGCCCAAAGTACAAGGACCGTTGTAAGGATCCCAGTTTGAACCCCCAGCTCCCCACCTGCAGGGGAGTCGCTTCACAAGCAGTGAAGCAGGGCTGCAGGTGTCTGTCCCCCACTCTGTCTTCCCCTCCTCTCTCTACTTCTCTCTGTCCTATCCAACAACAGCATCAACAACCACAACAATTAAAAAAACAGGGACAACAGAAGGGAATAAATATTTTTAAAAAATAGTAATAATTTTTTTAAAAAGTAAAAGAGGAAGAAAAGTAGTGAAAGGTCAGTAGGCGAAGGCCTGCATCACTTACAACACCCACAGCCAAGACTACGTTGCTTTCTGGAAGGGCAGAATGCTAGAAATGGGAGAAACATGAGGCCTCCCCTGACAGGAAAGAAGGCAAAAAACAAGATCTGAATAAGAGGGCCAAGAAAACAGTTGTGAAGGGGCTGTGAGGCAGAGAGGTCTGTTCTTTTAGAAGTTCCCAGCTTGGGCCTCGATTGTGGAGGGTAGGATCAGATTCTACAAAAGGCTAGGGTGTGGGCAGTGAGCTCTGAGCAGAGATAGGGAGCAGGTGCCAGGCCAAGGGGGCTGACGGGGCAATGATCTCTGGAGAAGCTCATGCCACACTAGAGATCGGAAGATGTTGAGAAGGTCTGAGAAACACAGAGCCCTTTGCCACAGGGCCAGGGCCTCACCTGCGTGGATGGCATCCTGCTGGTGGAGGTGCAGGTGAGAGTGGATGTGGGAGTGCTGGTGGTGATGGGGGGTCACGTTGAGCATCTGCAGCCGAGCCAGTGGGTCATTGCCTAGGGCCGCCACCCTTTCGGCGTGCTGTCTCTCGGCAGCCAGGCGCTCAGCGTAAGACATGTCAGGCCGCAGGGCAGGCCCGGCAGCCAGCGCCAGCCGCTCTCTCTCCAGGGGCCCCAGGCTCGGATGAAAGGGGAAGGGGTGCAGGCCGGGCGGGCCGGGCTGCAGCGCCAAGCCCCCGTGCCGAGGGAAGGGATCCAGGCCTGGCCCCGGGACCCCGTGGAGGGGCTCCAGCTCACTGGGCTTCACCTCGAAGCCAGGCTTGAGGCGGTCTCGGAGATCTCGCTCGCGGGCCTCCCGCTCCCTCTCGCGGGCTGCAGGGTCACTGCTGTACAGGGCCGGCACGTTGTAGCCCAGGAGCCCCGGGTCCACTGCCCCCAGGGGCACGTAGAAGGGATGGTTGCGGTTGCCCGGAGACATGACGTGGGGCCGCGCGTACTCGCTGAGCGTGCGCAGGGCCGGGGTGTCGGGGCCCAGGTAGGGCGGCACCGTGGCCACCGCGCTGCCCGGCTCAAATGGAGGCCGATGGGGCACTGGGCCGAGAGATGGACATTCCACGGGGGCACGGCCCTCCTGAGCCAACTTCTGCGGGGGCACAGGAGGAAGTGGAGTCAGGGGGGCGAGCCCGAAGACTGCGCAACATAGAAGCCCCTCGGCCTCCGCTGCGATCGAGCTCGAGTCGTCCCCCGCAAGGCAGGCTGCAATGCCTCCTCCCCTCCGACAGATGGCGCCCGGACACGCCTCTCCACCTCCCCATCCCCCCCCACTTCGAGCCTCGCCAGGGAGGCGGGCCCAGCCCGGGGCGGGCGGCGCAGCTGGTGACGCACTCACCACGCTGCGTTCCAGCTCGCGCTCCTTCTCGCGCTCGCGCTCCTTCTCGCGTTCCCGCTCGCGCTCGCGTTCCTTCTCCTCGCGCGCGCGCTGTTCGGCCTCGCGCCGCACCTTCTCCACCAGGTCGGCCCGCTTCTTGGCCAGCTTGGAGCCCTCTAGCGGCACGAAGTACAGGTCGCTGCGCGCGCACGAGTTGAAACCGCGGTCCAGGTGTTTGTTGAACCTGCGGACGGGTGGGCGTAGAGGCAGCCGGCGCTCAGCCCTGCGACCCCGGGCCGCGGGCGCACCGAGCCCTCCCGCCCGTTCCTCACCTGGCCGACTGGCTGGCGTGGCTCGGCACGTCCACCACCTTGGGCGGCGGCGACGGGCTGCGTGCGGGGGGCGCCGGGCTCTCGGGGGCCTCGTACTCCTCGGCCGGCTCCTGTTTGATCTGCGAGGCGTTGAGGGGCGGCGCGGCCGCGGGGGCCGCAGGCGGCGGCAGGGGGGGCCCCGCGGGCGGCAGCGGCCCCGGCCCCACGGTGGGCGAGCCCGGCTTGAAAGTCCCCGGGCCCGCTGGCGGCGAGGCGCCTCGGTAGCCCGGCGGGGTCCCGGTGCGGAAGGAGGGCGGTGACCCCGGCTTGTACCCCGGCGGGGTGGCTGTCTTGTAGCCCGGGGACGGGGCTCTCTTCCCGTACTGGGGGGCCCCCGGGGGGGAGGCTGTCTTGTAGCCCGCGGGCGAGGAGGCCACCGTGGCGATCACCGTGGAGAGGGTGGCCGAGGAGGTGGTGACCGGGGGCGCCGCTGGGAAGGGGTAGGGCGCCCCTTGGGGGCCCTGGCTAGGGGAGGGGTGCGCACACGGGTAGGAGCCCTGGGAGGTGGCGCCTGCGGTGGCCGAAGCGGTGGCTGGGGGTCCGCTGGGCCCGGCCTGGCTGTAGGACACCTGGCTGTGAGGTGGAGGCAGGTGCGCCGGCCCCGGCCCCGGCTGGTAGGGCCTCAGGGAGCCCAGGGAGGGCGACATGGCGTAGGGGTGCGCGTGGTGGGAGCCACTGCCCTCCATGGGGTGCGGGTAGGCCGCGGGGGGCGGCCCCGAGCTGCCATGGTGCTGCTGCTGCTGCTGCTGCTGGTGGTGGTGGTGAGCCTGGCCAGGGGGGTGCGCCGCCGACTGGCCCCCCGTGGAAGGAGGGTAGGGGCCCGGGTGGGCGTTGTTGCTGCCTAAGAGCCGGCCATAGGGGGGCGGCGGGGGGCCCTGGCTCCACACGGCCTGGGAGGGCAGAGAAGGCTGCGTGTACTTGGGCGGCTGGTTGGAGACGGAGAGGCCGGCGGGGGGAGGGAAGGAGTGCGGGTAGCTGGGCAGGGCCTGGGAAGCGGGGTACTGGGGGGCGGGGGCGGAGCTGGAGGAGGAGGCTGCGGCCGAGCTCGTGCTGGAGGAAGAGTAAGGGTAGCGCATCGGCGCAGGGGCAGAGGAGG
This sequence comes from Erinaceus europaeus, assembly GCF_950295315.1. NCBI lineage: Eukaryota > Metazoa > Chordata > Mammalia > Eulipotyphla > Erinaceidae > Erinaceus > Erinaceus europaeus. The sequence continues at coordinate 100,158,534 of NC_080165.1, forward strand.
AAGCCGGGGGCAGGGGGTGGGGTGAAGGAGCAAGAGTGGGGCCTTTCTCCGGGCCCGGAGGGAGTCCGCCCATACCCTGCCCCATGGCGTGGGGTGAGGGCATATGCCCAGGGAGGGGCTGAGCCCCCAGGCCAGGGGGCGAGGCTGAGGCATTGTTCAGGGGTCTCAGAGCTGGCGGGGGCGGCAGGTTTGGGGTCACGTGGGGAAAGTTGGCCGTTGGGGGTGCGGAGGAGAGGTTCCCACCACCCACTGGAGCGTTGGATGGCTTTGATGGGGGAGCACTGCCAGCCCCAGAGCTTGATATTGAGATGGGGGTGGTAGGCGGGGGGTGCTGCTTACCCCCACCAGGGGCCCCCACTGAAGAGGCTGCCGCTCCCCCCTTGGGGCCCATGGGGGGTCCAGACAAAACCCCACCACCACCAGCACCCCCAGGGTACAGCTGCGGGTGAGTGGGAGGGGCTCCAGGAGGAACCTGGAACATTCGAGATGGGGGGGGATCCATGGGAGCATGATATCCAGTGGTGGTCACAGAAGGGTGGGGCTCAAACCCCGGCTCTGGTTGGCGGTTAGTGTTGTCTGGTGGTGGTGGGGAGGGGGGGAAGAGAGGAGGTGGGTGGTAGGGGCGGGCAGGGCCCTGAGATAGCCCAGAGGACGAGTCAGAGTCATTCTCCACGCTTCCAGGGCTGTAGATGCTGGGGGATGTACTGCGGTTGTCCTGGTCAATGTCCCTAGGGTCGCTGCTGCCATCATCATTGAGGCTTCGTCCATCTAAGCTGTCCAGGTCGGAGGGTGATTGTGGCCTTGGGAGCTCCTGCTGGGCAGAGGGAAGCCAAGTTCCCCTCCCTTCCCTGCCCCCTATGCTAGCCCCACCCCCTTGTGTGCTCCAGGATTCGAGGAATGCATTGGCCCAATCTCAACCCTCCTCCCTGCATCCAGGCCCACTCCCCTTCTTCCCACATTCTCAACTGTTCCAGTGTCCACCTCCCATCTACTTCTAAGCCCAAGCCCCAGCTCACAGCCGGGCCTCCTCTCCTCTCCCAAACCTTTAACTAATCATCCCAGAAACCTCTGGTTCTTAGAGGCCATTTCTACATGTTCCCTGTGAGTTATTTGCCCCTTCCACTAGGACTTCTCACCCTGAACCTCCTCTCCCATCACTTCATAAAAGCCAGAAACTGGGAGTCGGGCGGTAGTACAGCGGGTTAAGCGCACATGGCGTGAAGTGCATGGACCAGCGTAAGGATCCCAGTTGGAACCTCCGGCTCCCCCCTGCAGGGGGGTTACTTCACAGGCAGTGAAGCAGGTCTGCAGGTGTCTATCTTTTCCCCTCTGTCTTCCCCTTCTCTCTCCATTTCTCTCTGTCCTATCTAACGACGATGACATCAATAACAACAATAATAACTACAACAACAATAAAAAACAAGGGCAACAAAAGGGAAAATAAATAAATTAATTTAAAAAAAAACCCAGAAACTAGAAGAGGTCTGAAATGCTGGAATAGTCCCCACTCTTCCACCCCCCATATCTATCTGATGTTATTCTAGGCAGCATTCACCAAGCATTAAGAGTGGGCTTGTTGCTCCTATCCCTAGCAAGGCTAAGGCCAGAACACTGAACAAGAAGGAAGTGCATGGTAAAGAATGACCAGAAACAGGTCAGTATGGATCCAAGAGTCTCTTACCTCAGTTTTGGTCTTTTTTGGTGCATTGGTCTCCTCGCTTTCACTCTCTGAGATCTCCTCACTTCGGCCCTGCTTGCTGACCTTCGGGGTGGAGGCTTCCTCTACTCGGGCCTTCTGTTAGTGTGAGAGAGAGAGAGAGCAAATTCCTGCTTTATACCTCCCAAGTCTCTCCACCAGACAGGAAGTTCCCTCATGGCACACAGCGCCTGTGCATCCTGTGGGAGGACCTGAGGACAGGATACCTTGGCCGTCTGCCTAGACTTCTCAGCTTTGCCATCACTGCTGGATGTGCTGACCCCTCCAGGGGAGGCCCGGCCCCTCGATCTCAGTTCTTCCCGGGGCCCAGGGGCCTCTTTCTTCCGTCCACTCCTCATTGACATCTGAGGGAGAAGGAAGGTGGCAAATGATGTCAGTCTAGCTTTGCCATGTCATTTTTTTCTGTGATTCCTCACCACACTGTTCCTCATAGCTTCCCCACCCTCCATCTTTCAGGCTGCACTAAAGCCATCACTCACTGAGTCTTTATTCTGTCGTGTCTTCATTCTTTAGGCTGTGGAGACCCCATTCTCCTCTGCCTGGGCAGCTGGATACAGAAATATCTCTGCTTCACCTCAAGTCCCCACAGCTGAGGCCTGGGAAGCAGGAAGTGGGCTCTCCCAGCCAGGTCCAGTGCAGTCACCCGGACTTCACAGGGTCTGTTTTCAGTGTGGCCTATTGGGAAGCAAGACCATCAGTGTCTCCAGGTTAGAAAACAGTCTGAGGGGGTTATCCTGTGCATGTCAACAAGACAGAGGAAGCAGTCCACCTCAAGCTCTGGGGGCCCCATAAGACACTGTTGGCTGGCCCCCTAGGGGTGCCCCCACCCCCTATACCAGTAGCAGGGACTGCTCCCATCATCATCTCTCTCATCTCTGGGAAAGGCAGAAAATTCAAGTGTCCCCAAGAGCTCCACTTCAGAAACTCGAACTATTTTACCCCCTAGGGAATATTTGTGTGCACTAACTCCACAAAGCCTTGCAAAGAAGCATTTAAAAAAAAATGTAGCTGGGGGGGCAGGCGGTGGCGCTCCTGGCTGAGCACACATAGTACTTACTATATGGAAGAACTATGGGCAAGGAACCAAGATCAATCCCCTGCTTCCCACCTGCAGGGGGGATACTTCGAGTGGTGAAGCAGTTCTTTCTCCCTCTATCCCCCTTTCAATTTATTTTCTATCCAATAAAATAGAAAAAAAAAAAAAAAGGAAAAAAATGGCCACCAGAAGCAGTGGATTTGTAGTGCCACATAGAGTCCTGTGATATATATATCATATATATATATATATGAAACGCACCTGAAGCATTTTTTTTTAACCAGAGCACTAAGCACCTCTAACTTATGGGGGGTGGGAAGGATTGAACCTGGGAGTTTGGAGTCTCTTTACATAACCATTATGCTATCAACCTTCCCCCCCCCCAAGCATTTTCTTTGTACCTACTCAATATCAAGTCCTTACATAACACAATCTCTTTTAAGATTTACAACCAACCCAGCCAAAGGAAGGTATTATTATTCTTACTTATCAGTGAGGAAACTGAGGCTCACAAGTCATGACAGTGACTTGCCCAATTTTATGTCATGAGCACACAAACAGAACTAGAATGAAGTCCACGTCTCCCCAACTTCATGGCATAGGCCCTCTTTTTTAGACTACTGTTATGTTCTTGTCAGAAGTTGGTAGGGGGCAGTTCTCAGAAGGCCTAGATCAGTCCCAGAAATATGAAAAGAATTTTTTTCACACGAGAGAAGGTGGGAAGAACGCCCTGTTCTGCAGTGTAAAGCACACAAACCCACCTAACCTGCCATCTCCAAATCACACAACTTTATTTTTTGCCACCAGGGTCTCTATACCTGCACAGTTCCTCCTCTACTGCCAACAAATGCTTTTCCCCCACTAGACAAAGGGTGAGAGACACTACAGCAGGGTTCAACCATTTGTGGAGCTTGCCCTATGCCCTCATGTGGTCACCAAAGGGCTCAAACCTGGGTTCTTGCACATGGTAAAGTGTTTGCTTTACCAGGTGACCTATCTCCTGATTCTGACTATTTTTAGAGCTTCATCAAGACCCTTTCTCAGTGCTCCAGTTCCATAAGGCTAGAGGGCAAGTCAGGGCTTTCACTTTACCAAGCATTCAGAGTAATAGTGACCATAACACAAATGTGCAGAGCTATAACCCTGCCCTCCATGAACACCATGTATAGATGGTACCCTTTTCTTGTTCGTTACACCATTGACTCTAGCAGGTCTTCTTGAGTAAGTGGTGTTTCCTGAGAGCAGAGTCCTATTACCTGTCCTGAGTCAGAAGGCCTAGCCAGGTAAATGGGATTTCCATACTCTATGTCATACAGCCCTAAGGAGTACCATCTACTTCTCACTCATCTCCACTGAACCCTAGTGAGGCTGGCTTTAAGGAGTGAGCCTTACCTTCCCAGGAAACTAAGTAACAACTGGCTGGGGCTGTTAAACTCTCAACTTATGCTTAAGTCCAGGTAACCAACCATTTTTCTTCAAGTGCAGCTATTAACATATTTACAGATTATTATGGACTTTGATTTTTTTTTTAATCTTTATTTTTTGAATAGAAACAGCCAGAAGTCAAGAAGGAGAGATAGGGAGAGAGACGGACAGACCCCTGCGGCCCTGCTTCAAAACTTATGAAGCTTTCCCTCTGCAGGTGGGGACTGGGTACTCAAACCTGGGTCCTTGTGCACTGTAACACGTGCACTCAACCAGGTGTGCCACCACCTGGCCCAAGGACTTTGATTTTTCATTATGACCAACTCAAAAGTGAAACTAACAAAATCATCACAGAACAAAGCCCAATGAAATAGGAAGGGGGAAACAGTCCTCACCAAAGCACAACAAATAACTTTGTGACTGGTGTGTCTCGCCTGCCCTGACCAGCTCTCTCCCCATCATGGAACCTGCTCACCAACTCAGAACTAGACAGTCCAGGTTAGAGAAATACAGGAATGTGATGGGGGCAGATAGCATAACGGTTATGTAAAGAGACTCTCAAGCCTGAGACCCCAAAGTACCAGGTTCAGTTCCCTGCACCAGAGTTGATCAGTGCTCTAGGAAGAAAAAAAAAGGAAATACAGAGATGTACCCCAATAATCAAGCAACTACCAGTTGCCACTCCCGCATTCTAAGTTGGAAAATATTGCGGTAGTACAGCGGGTTAAGTGCAAGTGGTGCAAAGTGCAAGGACCAGCGTAAGGATCCTGGTTCGAGCCCCTGGCTCCCCACCTGCAGGGGAGTTGCTTCACATGCGGTGAAGCAGGTCTGCAGGTGTCTGTCTTTCCCCCTCTGTCTTCCCCTCCTCTCTCCATTTCTCTCTGTCCTATCCAACAATAACAACAATAAAACAACAAGGGCAACAAAAGGGAATAAATATTTTTTTTAAAAAAAGGAAAATTCTGTTCATTATTTTAACCAGAGCACTACTCAGTTCTAGCTTCTGGTAGTGCTAGGGATGGAACCTGGGACACTGAGACTCAGGCATGGAAGTCTTTTTGCATAACCATTATGCTAACTCCCCAGCCACTCTCAACTATTTTAATCAGATTAAAACTGACAGAATTAGCAAAGAAGGGGGGAAGCAGTCCTCAAAGGGTAAGTGATATGAGGCTAAGGAATGGCAGGGAAAGAGAAGGAATTACTGTGGACCTGTATATTGCTGAACCCGGGGTTCTAGCAGCCACAAGCTGTCCCACACCCCATCTTGCCACTGTGGCTAGTCACTGTAACTATTTATACAGCACCTACTACACATCTGGCACCATACTAAACACCTCTGTGGCCTTACTGCAAAAGGAAAGTGATAAAGAACAGATGATGATGAAGGTGGAGAAGTGAGAAACAGGGAGAGTCTCTTAAGTAAAAACAAAAAAGGTGGGGGAGAACTCTTTCAAGGTTGTCAGAAGAAATGCAGTCAAGGCCCAAGGGCTTGCAGGCTGAATTTCAGAAGCACTGGCCCAGCCCCCATCATCATTCCTTCCCTGCCAGACTAGCAAACCAGTCCAAAGTGGTTTGAGATAACAAAACAGCCTGGATCAGAAGATAACAGCCAAACTCTAGTCTAAGTCTTGGGACCTAGGCTTCCTATTTATAACTCCTCCATCTTACAATGAAGATGAGGCTCAAAAGAAAGATAAGTGACTTGTCCAAGGTCACAGAGGTCCTGCCAAGCCAAGAGACCCAGGTCTCCTGGCTCCTGTTCCAGAGTATTTCCACAGCACCAGGCGGCTCCACAGGCCTCTCCCCAGGGCCGCTCTCTCCTGGGATGGGCCTATATAGAGAGCCCAGAGATTCCTACAAGGTCAGGGGAACAGAAGGTCAAAGGTTAGCAGCACTAAGAAGGGGTCACTGTGGGGTCAGCCTGGGAAGAAGGAAAAAGGACACCTGGGAAGGGAGACTCAATCTCTGAAAATGAGAGACTATCAGTGCAAAGTAGCAGTAAGAGCACTGGATGTAAGAAGGCCCTAAGAGTAAGGGTGGTTGAGGCCAGCAGAATGCTTAAAGATGGTATCAGAGGAACGGGAGAATTTCCCACCCTGCCTGAGGGGGCGGGGCCTGAGAAACACCTCTTGACCTCCAAGTACCGGTTCCAGCAGACAGCTGGGGAGGGGGGAGGTACCTAGCCAGGGGCAGCACCGGGGGCACCCCCAGAACTCAGAGTCCCAAGGACATAGCGAAAGACTGCAGTCCAATCAAGATTCTGAGCCCCCACCTAGCGGACTTCCCACCGGATCGTTGCCATGGCAACGGAATGGCAGAACCTGCCCCTCAAGAGTCCATCCCAGGGGTCCACCTGTCAGCCACTCCCCCTCCAGTTGTCAAAGCAACTCCTACCCGCCGACAGCACCCTCAGGAAAGGGCGCCCAAGAGTACCTACCCTAGTAGAGATAAGGCCAGGCACAAAGGGAAATCTCTGAGCTCAGATCAAGAACGAAGACACCCCCCCAACCCCATGCACACACACTACGGAAACCACAGCAAGAGGGGCCCTGGATGCTCTGGGGGGTTGAGGGCGGGGTGGGGGCACAACTTGCTTAGAGCGTCTGTGAGCTTGCCGTCCCCTGCCGTTCCCACCCTCCCTGGGTCCTCTCCTCCCTCCGCAGGGCCCTCGGTGCTCCACCCTCCTCCCGGGTCCAGCGGGGCGCACACCAGGCCGGGGCGCCCCTCTCCGGGAAGTCACGGGGCTTGGGATCGCAGAGAGAAGCGAGCCGGAGCCAGGAAAGGCAAACTGAGTCACAAAGGCAATCCCTTCCCACGGCCACCGGAGGGCCCGCAGGCTGCCCTCTCAAAACCGGCCCTCTCCAGCCCCCCGAGTTCCATTCCCCTCCCTCATCACCTACCACACCCCTTCCCCATCTCCCTGATGTTCCCAGCACCCCCAAGCCCGGGCCCTGAAACCGGGGTGCTGGGCCTGCGGGGCTTTTTCTCGGACTCCTGACCCAGGTCGCTGCCATCTCTCCAGCCCTTCCTGCCTTCACAGCGAGGTCCCCCGCACGGGCACCCCGTTCTACCTCTGCCACCCTCCCACCTCGGTGTCCCTCTTCTGTCTTCGGGTCCTGGCGACCCCTGCAGTCCTCCTCCAGAGAGCCTTTCAATCCTCGGGGAGCGCGGTCCCCCAGCTTCAGGCCAGGCAGTGCCCGCAGTGGGGGAACCGAGTCAGAAAAATAACAAATGGAGGCGGCGGCGACGCCGGGGGTGGGGGCGGGGAGCCGCGGCAGAGTCGGAACCGGAGCCGGGGCCCCGGGGCCGGGCTTACCTGTGAGCTGGCGGCGGCTGGCGGCTCCGAGCGGGCGGCGGGGCTCCGGCGGCTCCGGGGGGCGGCGGCGACCGCTCCCCCGCCCCCCCTGCTCTTCCCGGCTTCAGTCGCCGCCGCGGCGCCGGCGCCGGCGGCCCCGACCCCCCCGCAGGGCGGCCCCCATGCCCGAGCTCCCCGCCTGGCCTCCCGCCCCGGAGCCGCGCGCACCCGGCGTCCGCCCAGCCCGGCCCGGCCCTCCGCCGCCCGCACGCGCGTCCGCCTGCCCCGCCTTCGCGGCGCCCTCGCCCCCCGCGCCCCTCCCCGCCGCGGCCCCCACACGCGTCCCGGCCCCAGGCTCCGGCCGGGCGCGGGCTGCGGGCTGCGGGCTGCGGGCTGCGGGCTGCGGGCGGCAGGGCGGTGCGGCCCGAGACTCGCACAGGAAAGCGGCGGCGGAGGGAGGGCGCTCGCTCGCTCGCTCGCTTGCTCGCTCGGGAGAGGGGGTGGGGAAGGGAGGAAGGGAGGAAGGGAGGAAGGGAGAAGGAGGGAGCGCGGAGGAACGGAGGAGAGAGGCCGGGAGGGAGCCGCGAGGGAGGGAGCGCGGGCGGGAGGGGGAGCCGGCGGGGGCGGCGCGAGGTGCCCGGGGGCCTGGCGTCCCACAGGGTCGGGGGGAGGTTTGGGGGGCTGCTTGGGCAGATGTCGGGGGAATGCAGTAGTTGGGGGGCGTGGGGGCTGTGGCGGAAGCGGGGGTGAGGGGTTATGTGACAGGGATTGGGGTAAAGGGGTTAGGCAAGAAGATGGGGAGCTACTTTGGAGGCGGTGAGGGGACTAGCTTGGGTTGACACGCGACTGTGGCCGATGAAAAAATGAGCGTGGGGGAGAGAGGGCAACTGCAAAGAGAGAATACGATGGAAATTACAATCATAAAGGAAGAGAGAAATTGAAAATATGAGGCCTATAAGAGGTTGGGTTTCCAGGTGAAGGTAAAAGAAGTTTGGAGGTGACTGATTTGGGGGAAAGAATAGGGAATACAAGAATGGGGAGGGGGCAGCCCAAGAGATGGCACAGTGGCTAGAACTTTGGACTCTCAAGCATAAGGTGCCATGTTTGATCCCCAGCATCATCACTTTTGCCAGAGTGATGTTATGTTTCTCTGATAAATAAATAAATAATAAGGAATCTGGGGGTAGTGGAGGAAATACTAAGGAAAAAGGAAGTGAGACCAGATACATGTTCCAGGGAAGACTGGAGTACTGTGTGGGAAAGGAGGGAAAGAGATAGGGATGGCTGGATTCTGTGAGTGGGTTTCCAAAAGAACTGAGATTTGATGGGGTAGGTAGTAGGTAAGAGAATTAGAAAGAAATGGAAGATAAACAAGGCCTTCAGTAGCACAGTGAAGGAAGGAGGGGTCCCTGATGGAAAAGACCATAGGGGACAGAATGGACTCCCAGTGGAGGGGTGGCTTTGTAGGAGTGAGCCACCATTCTTGGGTACTTTTGTTTGCTGGTATCTTCATTTTCCTTCTCAGGTCTGTTTGCAGTCATCATGGAGGAGGAAGCCTTGGGACTGAAGGTGGAGCAAAGTCCCCAGCCCCTGGGCTCTCCATTCCAGTCCCAGTCGTTCGTTCCAGTGTGAACATAGTCCCCTCCGCTGACAGCGGGCTCTCCCTTCTCCCTCCACTGCTCTTAGGCTGCCCATGACACTGGCAGTCACCCCCAATTTGCAGCCATGCAGTCTGCACCCCCACCAGTCCACCACCAGTGTCTTCCTCGGGGGCTCTCTCCCCGGCTTCACTCAAAGTCTCCTAGGACAAAGAACACCAAGACATGGGGTGATTTTTGGCAGCAGAAACCGAGAAGGCCTGAGCATGGGAGGGAGGCAGGCTGGGAAACAGGAAGAGCTGGAGCTGGAGTCTGGATTGGAAGCCCTAGCGAGCTGCCCATATTGGGGTTGGCATAGCATAGACGGGGGGCCAAGGCTGGGCCCGGATGCCAGGATCCCACTAGCATTCTCGGAAGGGAGAAGGTTGACTCTGCAGCAAGCTGCTTAGATTTTCTTCTCCCATTTCTGTGAGCCTGGTTCAGCCAAGTTCTGGGAGTACCCTAAAGCCGTAAATGGATTATTCTAAAGCTTGGGGGAGCAGTGGCTTCCTTAGTCTAGGAGGCAAATCACTCTAGCCTGTTGCATTGACACATTTTGCTACCCCAAGGCCACCGTTCTTTATGTAGAGGCAGAGAATGAAAGAGATCACAGCACCAAAACCTACCCCCCCCCTTTTTTTTTTTACCAGAGCACTGATCAACTGACTTATGGGGGGGGGGGCTGAACCTTTGCATAACTATTATGCTATTTACTCCCTCCCCCCAAAGCCCCTTTCATGTGGTAGGGGCCAGGCTCAAACCTGAAACATATGCATGGCAAAGTGAGCTATTTTGCCAGCCTAGTGCCTACCTTCCTTATCCCTCAAAACCTTCCAGAGACCAGGTCCTTTCTTCCCATTATTGCCCAAGTTCCCTTCCACGGTGTTCTAAGATAGCCCCTGCTCCTTTTCCCCCTCCCTCTAACCCTTCCCAACTGCCCCCCCAAGGTGATTATAGTTCCTTTCTACCTCTGCCTTAGCTCTTCTCCCAGGCTGAACACCTCTTTCAGTTTTGTTGTTGTTGTTTGCCACTAAGGGGTGGGCTCAGAAGAAACAAATCTGAGTCTGGAAGGAAAATGTAGGAGCAGGGGATGGTGAAGAATCAGAAGAGAAGTGGGGAGCTGCTGCTTCCAGTTCCTCCCCTCTCTGACGACCAGGGTCGACTAGGCACGGAAGTTCAGCTTCAGAGAGCATCACACACACAGACTACACACACACCCCACCGGGCCTCACCCCAGCCCCCCACAACCCAGTGGTTTCCAGGCAACGGCACAAAGGGAAAGTGGAGAGAGGGGCCTGGGAGGCCCAGCAGAGTTAGTTGTAACCCAATCCACCCCCGTACCTGAGGGGGGAGGAGGCTTGACTGCCGAGGAGGAAGAGGCTAGAGGCAACCTAGCCGGAAGGAAGGAAAGGGCAGAGGCTAGATGTGAGCCTGGAGCCAGAGTACTGCAGGCCAGGAGTTATGCGGAGACACATGGACTCTAGGAGACCCAGGAGATGCAGAGAGAACTGTTGTGCCCTGCGGGATGAGATGCCTGAACAGGAAGGAAGGAGTTCTTTGGCCTAAAACGGCTGAGACGTCAGGGAGAAGGGGAGCAGAGGAACGGCCCTGCCTGTATAGCCCTGGAGTCTTCTACTTCCAGAGGGGGCCGGATGGCAAAGGGAGTCTGGAACCAGAGCTGGAAGTAGGAAGCCCGCAGAGGGTAACTAGAAAGTCCTCCCGCCCAGCCAGCCCCTGTGGGGCTTGGGCATGGTGTCCTGCGGAGTCTCGACGCCCTCTAGTGGCCATTGTTCCCCCACTGTGCCTGCCTGCTGGCGTCCCAGGAGCCTCAGTGCAGGGGTCTGAGGAGTGAGGGGGTGGCCCACACAGGGAGCCTGCGGGCACTTCCGGTTCTCAATCTCGCGTTTCCTCAGGCCTTCTGCAGCCGCAGACCCCCCCCACATTCTTCCTGCCTCACTTATTTATTTTTTTTTATTAATGAGAAAGATAGGAGGAGAGAGAAAGAGCCAGACATCACGCTGGCACATGTGCTGCCGGGGGTCGAACTCAGGACCTCATGCTTGAGAGTCCAAAGCTTTACCACTGCGCCACCTCCCGAACCACTCCTACCTCACTTCTATGCACCTTTCTCCCACCCTGGGTTTGTTTCGGGGTGGCTCTAGCAGAGAAGCTTGCTCCACCTCACAGCACTATCCTTTCATGAATTTAAACACACATTACCTTTTTTGGGGGGGGACCCCTACTCTATAGGTGAAGGACCATTAATTCTCCTGGGTCCTGGGGCTGGGTTTGCTGCTGAGGTGGTGGGGACAGTGTGGAACCGCCTGGCCAGGCTGGGGCAGAGAATGCCACCATCTTCACTGGCTAGTTTACTGCGTCTCCTTTCTGTGTCTTCCCCAGCTCTGCTGTCCAGTGTCCCTGAATCCGTTGTGCTCCCCGTCTTCTCTCCCCTCCTCTAGACCAGAGTTAAGACTGCTCAGACACAACAGTGCACTGTGGTTCAGATTTTAATGGTGGTGCTGATGTCAAACCCACAGGGGAGAGGGCAACTGCCAGGCATAGTGGGAGGCAGGGAGTGAGGCAGCTTTGGGGCAGCTGGAGGGACAACAGGGAAGCTAGGGAGGGGTGCAGAGAGATTTGGAGGGGGAGGAGCTCCTAGGTGCACAGCCCCCACTGCTGGGCAAACCCAGGCTTCAGGTCAGGGCTGCTGTGCACATGGGAACATTCCAGCAAGTACCTCCACCCCTGGTCATCTCAGAACCTACAGCCACATGAGAAACACACAAAGTCCTCTCAAATTAGGCAGGGGTGGGGGAGGCTTAGAGTTATAGGAATTGATTAGTTAACAGGATAAGTGAAAAATAAATAATAAAAATTAAATAAATAAACAGCACACTAAAGTCCTAGCCCAGGCTTGGTCCACGGCACCAGCATGCCCCCCTCCACACACACACACACAGCGCAGTTCTGGCATCAGTCTCCTCACAGAAGCCATGTGGGACCAGCACAAAGCACCAGACACATGGCATCCACCAACCCTGACGCTCCTGTCACAGACGCTGATCCTTCTTCCGAGGACCCCCTTAAGAGTCCTGGGTCCCATGTCCAGGTTCTAAGGTGAGAGAAAAGAAAGAAAGGAGAGAGCCAGAGGGAGATGGGAGAGCAGGCACAGCAGGGGCTGCAGAAGCTGGGAAGCAGGGCAGCCAGGGAGCTATCTCAGAGCAGAATGGGGGAACAGGTTTTTGGGCTGTCAGAGGGCAGGAGAGAAATTCCAAGTCTCCAGGCAGAGAGGGATCACAGCACACTGGGGTTGCGGAAGTTGTGTCCTGCGAAGCGAGCTTCATCACCCAGTTCTTCTTCAATTCTGAGAGGAGCCAGAAAGGAGATATGAGAGCAGCACTTCTCTTTCCAGAGGCCCTGTGGCCTTCACCCCCCACACACACACACACCTCAGACTCCCATATACCACGGTGGATGGACATTCCCTGGCTTTGTCACTGGTAAACCTATCTAACTAAAACGCATGTTTTCTTGGGCTGGGACCTGGCACACCTAGCTGAGAATACATCTTACAGTATGCAAGGACCCAAGTGCAAGCCCCCAGCCCCCACTTGCAAGGAGAGAGAAGTTTCACAAGTGGTGAAACAAAGCTGCAGGTATCCCTCCTTTTTCTTTTAAAGATTTTATTTATTTATTTATGAGAAATATAGGGGGAAAGAGAGAAAGAACCAGACACCACTCTGGTACATGTACTGCTGGGGATTGAACTCAGGACCTCATTCTTGAGAGTCCTATGCTTTATCCACTGTACCACCTCCCAGACCACCAGGCATATCCTATCTCTCTCCCTCTCCCTCCTTATCTTCCCCTTCCCTCTTGATTTCTGTCTCTACCCTAAATAAATAAAAATAAAATATTATAAAGAAATAAGATAAAAATAAGGGTCCAGTGGTAGCATGCCTGGTAAAAGGCACACATTACAGTGCTCATGGTCCTGGGTTCAAGGCTCCAGTCCCCATCTACAGAGGGAGAGCTTCATGAGGAGTGAAATAGTGTTGCAAGTGTCTCTCACCCTCTCTACCTCCCTCTTCCTCCTCAAATTCTATCTCTATCCAAAATAAATATTTTTAAAAATACAGCAAAACATTTCCTAGACACGTGCTATCCTCTTGGGCACTGGGGGTATGGGGTTGCAGCCCTCCTAACCCTGGCTCCCAGCCCCCAGCCCCCCTCACCTCATGAGCTGGTTGTACTTAGCCAAACGCTCCGAACGGCAGGGGGCACCAGTCTTGATCTGAAACATCCAAAAAGACAAGGCCACTCACTCTGCCCCCTGAAAAAAAGACACTTAAAACATCCCTGACAGTCCCATATCCCCAGACACCTGGAAGGAAGGACCCTCTGGAGGCTTGAAACCCACCTCCACCCCCACCCCTACACCCCCTACACACACACACACACACACACACACACACACACACTTACTTGGCCTGTGCACAGCCCCACCACCAGGTCTGCGATGAATGTGTCCTCTGTCTCTCCGGAGCGGTGACTCACCATGACTCCCCAGCCATTCTCCTGGGCCAGCTTGCACCTGCACCCATGCACAAGTGCTGAACTCCCAACCCTCATCTGGACCCTGTCTGCCCAGTAGCAAGAAATATCTGGGAGGCCCAGGAGGTGGCACAGCAGACAAAGCCTTGAACTCTCAAGCATGAGGTCTGGAGTTCCATCCCTGGCATTATATGTGCCACAGTAAGCCTGAATGATGCTCTGGTTATTTTTCTCTGTCTCTCTCCTCTTCACTTACCAATAAATGAATAAATCATAAAAATGGAACTGGGGAGACAGAATAATGGTTCTGCAAACAAAAAAAACCCTTCCATGCTTGAGACACCAAAGATCCCAGGTTCAATCTCCAGCCCCACCATAAACCAGACCTGAGCAATATTCTGGTAAAAAAAAATAATAATAATAAAATAAGAAACATCTGGAAGTGGTCTGGGAGTGGTGCAGGGAGTCTGGGACTAGTGGGAATAGAACTGGGAACCACACAGGACACCCACATTCTGCATCCACAAGAGGGGATCAGGCTAGAAAGGAGGGGAGGAGAATGAGGAAGAAAGGAGGAGAGAGAGGTGAGAGAGGAGGAGGAGGAGGAGGGGTCCTGGAGGCACTCACGCTTGGATGGCTTCAGTGACCGAGCCAATCTGGTTGACCTTGAGCAGCAGACAATTGCAGGCTTTTTCCTCCACTGCCCGCTCGATCCTCTTTGGGTTGGTCACTGTCAGGTCATCACCTACGATCTGGATCCCCACATTGGCTGTGAACTTGGACCAGGCCACCCAGTCATCCTGGTCAAAGGGATCCTCAATGGAGACCACTGCAGGGAGAGCATCAGGGTGCCGGTGACCCTTTTAGGGTCTCTACTGTAGGTGGGAGAGACACCTCTTGGATTCCCAGGACTAGGTAGATGCCCTGGCTCACTGAACCTGCTCCCCCACCACCCCCCATAAACCTGCCTGGTCCATCCTTTTTTTAATTAATTCTGGATATATAGAGAGAAATCAAGAGGGAAGGAGAAAGGAGAGAGATGGCACCTGAAGCACTGCTTCACAACTTATGAAGCTTTGGCAGGGGATATAGCATAATGGTAATACAAACAGACTCTCAAGCCTGAGGCTGATCCTAGATCCTAGGTTCAATCCCTCGTACTACCATAAGCCAGAATCAAGCAATGCACTGGCTAAAAAAATTAATTAAAGGGAGATGGGTGGTAGTGCAGTGGGTTAAGTGCAGGTGGTGCAAAGCGCAAGGACTAGAGTAAGGATCCTGGTTTGAGTCTCCGGCTCCCCACCTACAAGGGCGGTCCGCTTCACAAGCGGTGAAGCAGGTCTGCAGGTGTCTATCTTTCTCTCCCCATCTGTCTTCCCCTCCTCTCCCCATTTCTCTCTGTCCTATCCAATGTCAACATCATCAATAACAACAACAATAATAACTATAACAACAATAAAACAAGAGCAAAAAAAATAAATACACATCAATTAATTAATTAATTAGTTAATTAAAATAATAAAAGAATTCATAAAACTTCCCCTCCTCCCTGAAGGTGGGGATAGGGAGTTTGGACCTAGGTCCTTGTGCATGGTGACATGTATGCTCAACAGGATGTGCCACCACCCAGCACCCCCACCCCATTCATTCTTTATTATTATTATTATCTTTTAAAAATATTTTTATAGGGGGTCAGGCGGTGGCGCAGTGGGTTAAGCGTATGTGGCGCAAAGCGCAGGGACCGGCTTAAGGATCCCAGTTCGAGCCCCTGGTTCCCCACCTGCAGGGGAGTCGCTTCACAGGTGGTGAAGCAGGTCTGCAGGTGTCTTTCTCTCCCCCCTCTGTCTTCCCCTCCTCTCTCCATTTCTCTCTGTCCTATCCAACAACGAACATCAACAATGGCAATAATAATAACTGCAACGAGGCTACAACAAGGGCAACAAAAAGGGAAAAAAATGGCCTCCAGGAGCAGTGGATTCATGGTGCAGGCACCGAGCCCAGCAATAACCCTGGAGGGGAAAAATTTTTTATTTATTATTGGATAGAGACAGAGAAATTGAGAGGGGAGGGGAAGATAGAGAGGGAGAAAGGTAGAGATATACCTGCAGCCCTGTTTCACCACTCACCTGCTTTCCCCCCCGCAGGCGGGGACCAGGGGCTTGAACCTGATCCTTGTGCACTCTAATGTGTGGGCTTAACCAGGTGTTCCCCACCTGGCCCCCACCTATTATTATTATCTTTATTTATTCATTGGATAGAGATAGTCAGAAATTGAGAGGGAAGGGGGTGATAGAGGAGAGAAAGACAAAGCAGCCCTGCTTCACCACTTGCAAAGCTTCCCCACTGTAGATAGGGGCCGGGCACTTGAACCCAGGTCCTTGCACATTGTAAGATGTGCGCTCAACCAGGTGTACCACCATCCGGCCCCTCCCCCTATTCATTCCAAGTCATCTCCTCCTCCTCTTCCTCCCCTTCTCCTCTTTCTCCCTCCCTCTCAGTCTCCCTTTCCTTGTACCAGAACACTGCTTAGCTGTGGTTTATGGTGGTTCTGAGGATTGACCCTAAGACTTTGGACCCTTAAGCATCAGAATCTCTTTACATATAACCATTTCACTGTCTCCCCTACCCAATATATATGAAATATGGGGGGGGGGAAGCAGGGGGAGGCTAGAGCGCTCCTCAACTCTGGTTTATAGTGGTGCTTGGATTGAATTTGGGATTTTGGATCCTCAGGTATGGAAGTCTTTTGCAGAACCATTATGGTCGCTCCACAGCCCTCCCCTCCCCTAACCTTTTTTGTTTTATTCTTAGCTTGATTCTTTCATACTTTTTCAAACACAAGGAGCACCTTTCTATTTCTACTACCAGAAATCCTTTCTCATTAATTATTGAAATCTTTCATTTTACTATTGTCCGTTTTCTCTTGCTCTGTCTCAGAATGATGGAAACTATCTCCTCTCCATCCAGATTTACTCAACTTTTGCTTAATTTTTTTCTTCTTCAGATTGTTTCTCTTTTAAAATTTTTTAAATACTTTTTTTTTTTTTTGCCTCCATGGTTATTGCTGGGGCTCTGTGCCTGTACCATGAATAGCCACTGCTCCTGGAGGCTACTTTTTTTTTCCCTTTTGTTGCCCTTGTTGTTTTATCACTGTTGTGGTTATTATTATTGTTATTGATGTCGTTGTTGGATAGGACAGAGAGAAATGGAGAGAGGAGGGGAAGACAGAGGGGGGAGAGAAAGATAGACACCTGCAGACCTGCTTCACCACCTGTGAAGCGACTCTCCTGCAGGTGGGGAGCAGGGCTCGAACCGGGATCCTTCTGCCAGTACTTGTGCTTCGTGCCACGTACGCTTAATTCACTGTGCTACTGCCTGACTCCCTTTTAAATTGTTTAGAAACAGAAATGAAGTAGTCTGGGAGGTGAACCATGAGGTCCCAAGTTCAATCCCCCACAGCACATGTACCAGAGCGAAGTCTGGTTCTCTCTCCTCCTATGTCTCTCATGAATAAATAAATTCTAAAAAAAAAAAAAAAGAAAGAAAGAAAGAAAGAAAGGGAAACAGAAATGAAGAAAGGGAAAGAGATGGGGGTGGGGGGTCGAGCGAGCAATACCTACAGCATAGCTTCAACACTTGTGAAGCTCCCCTCCTGCAGTTAGGGACCAGGGACTTGCACCCTGTAATGTTTGTGCTTAAATGTGCACACACCACCTGACTGCTGGTTTATGGTGGAGCCAGGGATTGAGCCAGGGGCCTTGGGGCGTGAAAGTCTTTTCGCATAACCATTATGCTATCTCCCCTACCTCTCTGTGTGTGTTTCTTTCTTTCTCTCTTTCTTACAGTCTGAGCTTCAAGTATGATTTTACCATTCCAAGGTCATCAACCCATTCCCCCCCCCACCCACACACACACGCACACACATACAATACTAGAGTTTCCCCCATGGTACATCCACATGGTTTAGGGACTCACACCTGGGCTGTATCTCTGACGCTGTTTTTTGGTTATTATTTTCGTTTAGTCTCTCCCTCTCTTAGTCTTTAGCCAAAGGCAGACTTAGAGAAGGTAATTCAGGGTAGTTCCTCCTCAAGTCTGTTCTATGCACAAATCACCTCCAGCTCTATTCAGCATCCATAACTTGTCAATCAAAAATACAGGAAGGGTAGCCTGGGAGGGGACATGGTGGTGGATAAGGCATTGGACTCTCAAGCATGAGGTACCAAGATCAACCCCCAGCATCACATGTGCCAAAGTGATGTTCTGGCTCTCTCCTCTCTCTCCCCCCATGTTAACTCCATAAAAATGCCCCCCCCCCCATCATCCCTTTCTTTCTCTCTTTCTGTCTTTCTGTCTTTCATTTTTAGAGCACTATTCAGTCCTGGTCTATGATGGTGCTGGGGATCCAACCTGGAACCTTTGGTGCTTCAAGAATGAAATTCTTTTTTTTTTTTATATATATATATTTTATTTTATTTATTTATTCCCTTTTGTTGCCCTTGTTGTTTTATTGTTGTAGTTATTATTGTTGTTGTCGTCGTTGTTGGAAGGAATGAAATTCTTTTTATATAACAATCATGCTATCTCCACAGCCCACAAATAAAAATAAATAACAAATAAAATAAAATAGTGGGGATTGGATGGTGGCACACCATGTAGAGAACACATGTTACCATGTTCTAGGGCACAGGTTTAAGCCCCTATTCCCCACCTGTAGGGGAGAAGCTTCCCAAGTGGTGAGACAGAGCTTCAGATCTCTCTCTCTCTAATTTTCCATCTCTCTCTCTTTCTCTAACTCCCTTTGTCCCTCTCAGTTTTTCTCTAGTCTATCAAGTAAAAGAGGGAAAAAATGGCTACTGGGAGTAATAGATTCATCATGTAGGCAACAAGTCCCACTAATAAATTTTTCATTAAAAAGATTTATAGTGGTCCAGAAGATGGCACAGTGGACTCTCAAGCATGAGATCCTGAGTTCAATCCCTGGCTCCACATGTACCAGAGTGATGTCTGGCTGTTTCTCTCTCTCTCCTATCTTTCTCATGAATAAATAAAATCTTTAAAAAAAAAAAAGATTTGGGAGTCGAGCTGTAGCGCAGCAGGTTAAGCGCAGGTGGCGCAAAGCACAAGGACCGGTGTAAGGATCCCGGTTCAAGCTCCCAGCTCCCCACCTGCAGGGGAGTCGCATCACAAGCGGTGAAGCAGGTCTGCAGGTGTCTGTCTTTCTCTCCCCCTCTCTGTCTTCCCCTCCTCTCTCCATTTCTCTCTGTCCTATCCAACAACAGTGACATCAGTGGTGACTACAACAATAACTACAACAATAAAACAGCAAGGGCAACAATAGGGAATAAATAATAAAAATTTTTTTTTAAAAAAAAGATTTATAAAGGGCTGGGCAGTGGCACACTCGGTTAGGTGCACATAGTACAAAGCATAAGGACCCGCACAAGGATCGGGGCTCACGCCCTGCTCCTCACCTTCAGGGAGTCACTTCACAAGCAGTGAAGCAGGTCACCAGGTGTCTCTCTCTCCCCCTCTGTCTCCTCCTTTCCTCTCAATTTCTCTCTGTCTTATCAAATAAAATGGGATAAAAAAAAAAAGGACTCTAAGAGCAGTGGATTCATAGTGTCGGCACTGAGCCTCAGCAATAACCCTGGAGGCAAAATAATAATAATAATGTAGATAGATAGATAGATAGATAGATAGATAGATAGATATGTAGATACTGGAAGTTGCCAGTTCTCTCCCAGACCAAGTCACTCACCATGATTCCTGGTTCCTTCCAAAGCCTCCTACCCCCATGGCCCCAGTAACCTCAGTGCCCAGGATTTTCATCGGATCCAAAGCAGATGAAACAACATGCACAGGTGCACGTTCATTCTACGCACCCGCTCTCTGCAGGAGCTCAGCTCCCAGCCCTGCATCTCAGATGCTTCTTGGGATGCCTCCACCTGGTACCTAAGCCAGTGAGTGCTAGCACTCCACAAGGTCCAGAGTGGTTCCCAACATACTCCTGCCTGCCCTAAACCCACCCACTCTCCCAACACCCCTCTCACCAGGATAGTTCCTGACAAAGTCCTGGTAGAGCGCCCCCAGCTGGTCTCCAGTGATATACCGGGAAGGATCAGCAGGAGATTTGAAGTCCAAGTCGTATTTGCCATCTCGATAAAACTCTGAGGCTGCCACATCCATGCCAATGACAATCTTTTCTGTGTAGCCAGCTTTGTCGATGGCCTCCTTCACCAGTTCCAGGGCTGGAGATGGAATACAATAAAATGGTCAACGGCACAGTGGACCGAAGGAATTGCAGAGGTGGACTGCTGTTGGGGAGGGTAGCTAAGGCCGCTGTTGAAGTACCCCCAGGTCTGGGAAGAATGATCAGCATCTAGAAAGCCAGAGAAATGGAAATATCTTACAGATTTTCTTTTGGAGAAGGCTGGGGAGGTAGTATAGCAGTTGTGTATTAACACTTTCATGCCTGAGGCCGAGATCCCAGGTTCAATCCCCAGCGTGACCACCATAAGACAGAGCTGAGCTGTGCTCAGGTTAAAATAACAACAACAACTTTTTTTTTTTTTTTGCCTCCAGGGTTATCACTGGGGCTTGGTGCCTGCACTACAAATCCAGTGCTCCTGGTGGCCATCTTCCCCCACCACCACCATTGTTGTTGTTGCTGTTACTATTTTTTTTTCCTCCAGGGTTATTACTGGGGCTCTGTGCCTACACGACAAATCCACTGCTCCTGAGGCTATTTTTTTCCTTTTGTTGCCCTTGTTGTTTTATTGTCATTGTTGTTGTTATTATTATTGTTGTTGTCATTGCTGTCATTGTTGTTGGATAGGACAGTGAGAAATGGAGAGAGGAGGGGGAGACAGAGAGAAAGATAAGACAACTGCAGACCTGCTTCACAGCCTGTGAAACAACTTCCCTGCAGGTGGGGAACCGGAGGATTGAACCGGGATCCTCACACCGGTCCTTGCGCTTTGCTCCATGTGCACTTAACCCGCTACGCTACGCTACTGCCCGACTCCCTTCCTTTAATTTTTTAAAATTTATTTTATTTATTTATTCCCTTTTGTTGCCCTTGTTTTATTGTTGTAGTTATTATTGTTGTTGTCGTTGTTGGATAGGACAGAGAGAAATGGAGAGAGGAGGGGAAGACAGAGAGGAGGAGAGAAAGATAGACACCTGCAGACCTGCTTCACCGACTGTGAAGCGACTCCCCTGCAGGTGGGGAGCCGGGGTTCGAACCGGGATCCTTATGCCGTTCCTTGTGCTTTGCGCCACCTGCGCTTAACCCGCTGCGCTACAGCCCGACTCCCCCCTTAATTTTTTTATAGGTAAGTTTTTTTTTTCTTTTTAAAGATTTTATTTATGAGAAAGACAGGAGGAGAAAGAACCAGACATCACTCTGGCACATGTGCTGCCGGGGCATCAAACTCAGGACCTCATGCTTGAGAGTCCAAAGCTTCATCACTGCGCCCACCTCCTGGGCCACCACTTAATTTTTTTTAAAAAAGATTCATTTTAGTTATTGCATATGAGAAAGACAATTTCTTCTTTTTATTTTTTTAAAATTTTTTAAAATATTTATTTATTCAATTTTGTTGCCCTTGTTATTTTATTGTTGTTGTAGTTATTGTTGTTATTGATGTCATTATTGTTGGATAGGACAGAGAGAAATGGAGAGAGGAGGGGAAGACAGAGAGGGGGAGAGAAAGATAGACACCTGCAGACCTGCTTCACTGCTTGTGAAGCAACTCCCTTGCAGGTGGGGAGCCGAATTTCTTCTTTTTAAAGAAGGGATACTATCTTTTAAAAACATTTTATTTTGGGTGGTCGGGCAGTAGCACAGAGGGTTAAGCGCATGTGGCGCAAAGCGCAAGGACCGGTGTAGGGATCCGGGTTCGGGTTCGAGCCCCCGGCTCTCTCCTTGCAGGGGCGTCGCTTCACAGGCTGTGAAGCAGGTCTGCAGGTGTCTATCTTTCTCTCCCCCTCTTTGTCTTCCCCTCCTCTCTCCATTTCTCTCTGTCCTATCCAACAACGAACAACATCAACAACAATAATAATAACCACAACAGGGCTACAACAACAAGGGCAACAAAGGGGGGAAAAGTGGTCTCCAGGAGCAGTGGATTCATGGTGTAGGCACTGAGCCCCAGCAATAACCCTGGAGACAAATTTTTTTTTATTTTAATGAGAAATATAGAAAGAAGACACAGAGAGACCTGAGCAGTTTTAACTTGTGGTGGCACTGGGGATTGAACCTGGAACTTCAGAGTCTGAGGCATGAAAGTCTTTTGAAGAACCATTATGCTGTCTCCCTAGCCCAAGAAAAAGAGTTTCACAGGAGTCAGGAGGTAGCACAGTGGGTTAAGCGCACATGGCGCAAAGCGCAAGGACCAGCATAAGGATCCGGTACTAGCCTCTGGCTCCCCACCTGCAAGGGGGTTGCTTCACAGGTGGTAAAGTAGGTCTGCAGGTGTCTACCTTTCTCTCCCCCTCTGTCTTCCCTTCCTCTCTCCATTTCTCTCTGTCCTATCCAACAACAACATCAGTAACAACAACAATAATAACTACAACAATAAAACAACTAGGGTAACAAAAAGGGAATAAATAAATATTTAAAAAATTTAAAAAAAAAGAAAAAGAATTTCACATGAGGCAGGGAGAAGGAAAGACCACCCAAAGCAGGATTTCAATACTTGTGGTGACAAGGATTGAACTGGGAACTTCAGATATAACAGTTCTGATAATGTTCTACTTGTCATTTCCCTGTCATTGTTCCTTATTTTCTTCTTTCTTTTTTTTTTAATTTTTTAAAAAATATTTATTTCCTTTTGTTGCCCTGTTTTTTATTATTATTATTATGTAATTATTGTTGTTGTTGGATAGGACAGAGAGAAATGGAGAGAGGAGGCGAAGTCAGAGGTGGAGAGAAAGATAGACACCTGCAGACCTGCTTCACTGCCTGTGAAGTGACTCCCCTGTAGATGGGGAGCCTGGGGCTCAAACCAAGATCTTTCAGCTGGTCTTTAGGCTTTGTACCACGTGCGCTTAACTCACTGCACTACCACCTGACTCCCTCTTCTTTCTTTTTTTTTATTAGACTTTTATTTATTTTTCCCTTTTGTTGCCCTTTTTTTTATTGTTGTTGATTGTCATCGTTGTTAGTAATTGTTAGATAGGACAGAGAGAAATGAAGAGAGGAGGGGAAGACAGAGAGGGGGAGAGAAAGATAGACACCTGAAGACTTGCTTCACCGCCTGTGGTGGGGAGCTCGGGGTTCAAGCTAGGATCCTCACACAGGTCCTTGCATTTTGAGCCACAGGCGCTTAACCCACTGTACTACCACCCAACTCCCTGTTCCTTAATTCAGAAAAAAAAAAAAAAAAAAAAAAGATTCACCTAAGCAAGAGAGAAGAAGAAAGAGATAGAACTTCCTGCTTAGCTCTGGCTTATAGTAGTCCAGAGGACTGAACCTGGGATTTTAGAGCCTCAGTCATTACAGTTTGCGTAGCCATTATGCTATCTTCCCCATTCCAATTTAATTTTTTTACATTTATTTATTGTCCCTCTTGTTGCCCTTGTTTTTTATTGTTGGTGTCATCTTTGTTAGATAGGACAGAGAGAAATGAAGAGAAGTGGGGAAGACAGAGCCAGGGAGAGAAAGATAGACACCTGCAGACCTGCTTCACTGCCTGTGAAGTGACTCCCCTGCAGGTGGGGAGCCTGGGGCTCAAACCCGGATCCTTATACCAGTCCTTGCACTTTGCGCCACCTGCACTTAACCCGCTGTGCTACCGCCCGACTCCCTGCCCTTGTTTTTTATTGTTGTTGTAGTTATTGATGTTGTCGTTGTTAGATAGGACGGAGAGAAATGGAGAGAGGAGGGGAAGACAAGAGAGGGGGAGAGAAAGGCAGACACCTGCAGACCTGCTTCACCACCTGTGAAGTGACACCCCTGCAGGTGGGGAGCCCAGGGCTCAAACCCGGATCCTTATGCTGGTCCTTGCGCTTTGTGCCACGTGCGCTTAACCAACTGCACTACTGCCTGACTCCCCAAATTAATTTTTTTATGTGGTGCTGAGGATCAAATACAGAGGATCAAATACAGAGCTTCATACATGCAACACTGTTGTTATTCCAGCTTTACCGATAGGAAAGATGAAGCCCAGAGAAGTTATGCAGGAAAAGATCACCAGCCCAGAACTCTTCTAGTCTGGGTTCAAGTCTAAGCACATTGACCCCAGGACCTTAACTCTCAGGGACTACCTATATAATTTCTATTCACTATACAGTTTCTCCCAGGCAGGAATAATAATAATAATAATAATAATAATAATAATAATAATCAGGGAGGTCCAAGAGGTTGGGGTGGGAATGGAGTCAATTTGAAGATTTTTATTTACTTTTTTATATTTTTAAAATGTTATTAACTGTTAAAACTCATTATCATCATCCTCATCACCACCATCAAGGCTTTACTGCTCAGAGATAGCTCTTCCAGGTAGAGACACAGACAAAGAGGAAGAGAGAAAGAGATACCTCAGCACCAAAGCTTCCTTCAACAAGGTACAGGCTGAGTTCAAGCCTGGGATGTGCACATGGCAAAGTGGCGCATCATCCAAGTGAGCTGTTTCACTGGGTCCCCAAATAATTACTTTTTTAAATTTTAATTTATTTCTTTATTAATAATTACTTTTGAATCAGAGAACTAGTTGGCTTTGTTGGCTTATGGTAGTGCCAAGGATTGAACCTGGAATTTCAGAGCTACAAGTATGAAAGGATTTTATGGGTCTGAGAGGTGGCACATCTGGTAGAGGACATGTTACGTTGTTCAAGGACCCAAGTTCAAGCCCCCAGTCCCCACCTACAGGGGAGTAAGCTTCAGGAATGTTTTTGTAAAGCAGTGCTGCTAGTGTTTTTCTCTCTCTTCCTTTTTTTTTTTTTTAAGGTTTTATTTATTCATGAGAAAGACAGGAGGAGAGAGAAAGAACCAGACATCAATCTGGCACATGTGCTGCCAGGGATCAAACTCAGGTCCTCATGTTAGAGAGTCCAAGCTTTATCACTGTACCATCTCCCGGACTACCCTCTTTTTAAAAATTATTTATTTATTTATTATTGGATAGAGACAGAAATTGAGAGGAGAGAAGACAGAGAGGGAGAGAGACAGACACCTGCAACTCTACTTCACCACTCATGAAGATTTCCCCTTGCAGGTGGGGACCAGGGGCTTCAACCTGGGACCTTGTGCACTGTAATGTGTGTGTGCTTAACCAGGTGTGCCACCGCCTGGCCCCTCTCTCTTCCTCTTTCATTTCAGTTTCTTTCTTTTCTCTATCTAATAAATGAATAATTAAAACATTTTTTTAAAAAATGTTCTTCTAAAAAATGTGTTTTCACATAACTATAATGTTTTCCTGGACCTTTATTTTTACTTTTGTTTGTTTCTGTTTTGTTGTTTAACAGAAATACTTTTAATTTTATTTATATTTTAATTTTTATTTAATTTTTTAAATATTTATTTTCCCTTTTGTTGCCCTTGTTTTTTGATATTTATTTATTCCCTTTTGTTTCCCTTGTTTTATTGTTGTAGTTATTGTTGTTATTGATGTTGTTGGAAAGGACAGAAAGAAATTGAGAGAGGTGGGGAAGACAGAGAGGAGGGGGAGAGAAAAATAGACACCTGCAGACCTGCTTCATCGCTTGTGAAGCGACTCCTCTGCAGGTGGGGAGCCAGGGGCTCGAACTGCCGGTCCTGGTGCTTTGTGCCATGTGTGCTTAACCTGCTGCGCTACCACCCAACTCCCTTTATTTTATTTTTTAACCAGAGCACTGTTCAGCTCTGGCTGATGGTGGTTACATGAACTGAATCTCAAACCTCAGGCCTAGGTCATTTATATAACCATTATGCTATCTCCCCTGCCCAAATTTTATTTATTGTTATGACAGTGAGAAAGACCATACTGTACAGTGCAGAGAATCAAACCCAGGGCTCACGCACACAAGGAGATGCACTCTGCCCACCAAGCCAGCTCTCAGGTCACAGGAAGGGACTGATGAGGAGGATACCCTGGAGTTTGGTACAGCTCACCAGACTGAGAAGTCTCCAGAATTTTAGAGGGCTTGACAGGGACACACCCCACAGGTCACCAGGCTGCCTCCCACCATTCTGGGGGGTAGAGGTGAGAAGTGAAAGGCACTCACAGGCTGCATGGGAGGCTTGTTCTCTCCAACTGCAGGTGCTGTGAAACTGTCCCAAGTACATCCTCAGGATGAGGGTGAGATACCTGGCACTTCTCTGTGTCTCCAGATAGGGGAAGACCCAGAGCTGGGGGCGGGAAGAGGGGCTTACTGGTCTCACCTTCGCTGTTCTCCAGGATGTTGGGGGCAAAACCACCTTCATCACCCACATTGGTGGCATCCTTGCCGTACTTGTCCTTAATGACCCCTTTGAGCGTGTGGTAGACCTCGGCCCCCAGTCGCATGGCATCACGAAAGCTCTCAGCGCCCACAGGGAGGATCATGAACTCCTGCATGGCCAGCTTGTTGCCAGCATGGGAGCCTCCGTTGATCACATTGAAGGCCTAGGAGACAGCCAGGCCACATAGCACTTCCTCCCTTGCTCACAGTGCCCCATAAGGTCTGGGGGGAGGGGCACCACCCACCCAGTGTGGCTGCAGGTCTGCTCACCGGCACTGGCAGAATGAGGTCCGAGTTCCCGGCCAGCTGCGCGATGTGGCGGTACAGCGGCAGCTCCAGTTGGGCCGCACCTGCCTTGCACACGGCCAGGGACACCCCCAGGATGGCATTGGCCCCAAACTTGGCTGGGAAGTGTCCAGAGGGAGGCTACTCAGTACAAATGGCTCCTTTCCCCATCAGCCCTCAGCCCCACCTCTTCTCCCTCCCTAAAAGAGCCTCTAACAGAGACCCTTCCCTCCCCTCTAGCTTCTTCTCTCCCATTCTCACCTGAGATGAGCAGAGCAGAGGAAAGGAAGCCATGGGGACCCACAGAGAGTTAGACCTTTTGCTTTCTAGCTTAGATCCATCTGTCTGTCTGTCTATTTGTATATTTAGTGCCAGGATTGAGCCCAGAGCCTCACACATGCAAAGCCTGTGCTCTAATGGCCTGGCAGGTGGCACAGTAGATAAGGCTTTGGAATCTAGAATATGAAGACCAGAGTCTGATCCCTGACACTGCATGTAATGATGATCCTCTGGTTCTCTCTCTAATTTTTATTGAGACAGAGATACAGAGTTAAGCACATATAGTCTGTAGTGTAAGGACCAGCACAAGGATCTCACTTCAAGGCCCCCCTGGCTCCCCACCTGCAGGAAGGTTGCTTCAAGCAGGTCTGCAGGTACCTATCTTTCTCTCTCCCTCTGTCTTCCCCTCCTCTCTCAATGTCTCTGTCCTAACCTATAACAATAACAGCAAGCAACAACAATGGAAAAAAAAAAAAAAAGATGGCCACCAGGAACAGTGGATTTGTAGTGCAGGCACCAAGCCCCAGCAATAACCCTGGAGGGAAAAAAGAAAGAAAGAAAAAAGAAAGAGGGTTGGGTGGTAGCACATCGGGGCAGGTTAAATGCACATGGTGCCAGGCACAAGGACCAGAATAAAGATCCCAGTTCGAGCCCCTGGCTCCCCACCTGCGGGGGAGGGGGGGGGTCACTTCACAAGTGGTGAAGCAGGTCTGCAGGTGTCTATCTTTCTCTCCCCCTTTCTGTATCCCCTCCTCTCTTGATTTCTCTCTGTCCTATCCAACAACAATATCAATGGAAATAATAACAATAGTGACAACAAGGGCAACAAAATGGGAAAAAATGGCCTCCAGGAGCAGTGGCTTCATAGTGCAGGCACCGAGCCCCAGCAGTAACCCTGGAGGCAAAAAAAGAAAAGAAAAAGAAAAAAGAAAATACCAGAGAGAGGCACTAGAGCACTGGAACTGGGACCTCACGACCTCAAGCATGAGAAAAAACATCTATATATAGTTTTAATGAGATAGAGAGAGACAGATACCAAAGCACTACTCAGCTCTAGTTTATAGTGGTGTGGGGCTTGAACCTGGGATTCTGAAGCCTCAGAGATATATATATATATATATATATATATATATATATATATATATATATATATATATATGCCAGCTCTGGCTTACGGTAGTACGGGGGACTGAACCTGAGACTTTGAAGACCTAAGCATGAAAGTCTTTTGCAGCACCACTATGCCATCCCCACCTTATGTATATTTAAAAGCATGTCCTCTATAGGGAACTGCATCCCCAGTCCTAGCCTGAGTACTAGCTGAGATCCTTGGCAGTCTTGTGCCAGCTCTCCCCTCTTTACACTGCCAAGTTCTTCCTCTGTGTGAAGTCACTCCCTCTCTCTTCTGAGAGGAGGATGGGAAGGTTGGACCTCTGCCAGTTCTCCCTAAAGGACTCCCCACAGAGCCACCGGCCCCATCTGTCAGCTCCTGGGCCTCCAGACCTCCCCTCTCTCCCTACCCCCCTTACATTTGTTCTCAGTGCCATCCAGCTCCAGCATCAGTTTGTCCAGTTTCTCCTGCTCCACCACAGACAGACCCTATGGGAAGAGCCTCTGTCAGCCTGGCCCAAGTGGAGGCTAAACCCTGCTCTTCACCAGAGGCCTCTCTGGGGCAAGGATCTGAACCCCCACCAGGCCAATGAGGGTTTCTCCTTCCTCTCCCCTTGGTAGCCTCTTGGTAACCCCTTGGACTCCCAAGACTTGGGGGGGGCTTCCTCACTCCTTTTCCTTCTCCCCAAACTCAGGACTGCCACCCTCCCCACCCCACCACCACCCTACCACCATCACCACAAGGAGCTGGGCCTCAGAAGTTGGGCCTCACCGAGCTGACAAGAGCTGGTGCAATGGTGCTGTTGATGTGGTCCACAGCCTTCAGTACGCCTGGGAGAGGCAGAGACCAGATGGGTGAGGGAAGATGGTTGGAGCAGAGCCGGGGACAGAGGGCCTGAAGAAGAGAGAGGGCCTCACCTTTGCCTAAATAACGCTGCTTGTCCCCATCTCTCAGCTCTAAGGCCTCATAGATGCCAGTGGACGCGCCACTGGGCACTGCAGCCCTGAACAGACCTGCAGGAGGAACCAGAACTTGGAGAGAGAGCCAGAGTGCACGAGGACTCTCTAGAGACTAGGGGCTGCACTTCTTTTTCTTTTTAAGATAGAGGCAGAGAGTAAAGACCAAAGCACAAAAATTTCCTCCTATGTGAAGGGGAGCCAGGCTAGAACCCGGGTCAAGCATGACAAAGTAGCGCACTGTCCAGGTGAGCTATTCCACCAGTTCTGGTTGCACCCTCTTGCCCAGTACAGCTAGTAGAGACAAGAATGCGCGCGCTCCCTCTTTCTTGCTTTCACCATCTCTCCTCTCTCTCACATGAAGATGCATAAGCACTTAGATCTCACCCACCCAACTGAGGGCCCCACAGGCACAGGCGGGCACCCCCAGAACACAGCTGTGTAGGTCATGCACACGCACACGCACGGGCGGACACACGTCCCCGCGTGTGAGTCTATCCCTGCCCATCCTGCTCCCCTGGACAAGACCCCCGCCTACAGCCCCTGGAGTATAGACCTGGTCCAACTCCCCTCCCTCCCCCTGGGACCTCCTCAACCCTCCCCAACCCTGCGCTCAGGCAGAGCGGGGGAGGCCGCGAGGTCGCGCACCCTTGGCCGTGTACAGATCCACCTCCACCGTGGGGTTCCCGCGGGAGTCCAAGATCTCCCGGGCGCAGATCTTCTCTATCGACATGACGGCAGGGATCTCCTGGAGTGAAAGGATGAGAAAGAATGTGGGGGGGTGGTGGAGATAAGAGGTTTAGGGAGGCAGGGCACGCCGTGAGTGGGCGGGGTCAGAGGCTGGGGAGGAGGAAAGGGAGGTTACTGCAGTAGGTAGGGGGTGGGGAGGAGCTGGCTGCAGCCGCTGGGCCGCCCCCTCCCTCCCGAAGGTCACTGCAGTGAGGAAGGGGAGGTCACTGCAGTGGGGGGTGGGGTGGGATGTGCCGCAGGAGGGGGGGCGCAGTGGTCCCCTCCCTCGCCCGCAGCTTACCAGCCAGCTGCTGGGGTTCCCCTTGGAAACCCAAGAGAGGAATGGCTGTCAGATTGGTGTCCCCTTGGATCCAAGAAGAGGATGGGCTGTCCGGGCAGCTCCTCCGAAGCGTCCACCCACCCCAACCAATTCCGCGTCCCAGCCCCCACTCCCCCCACCCCATACCCTAGTAAGCTTCCCTCCTCGCGGGAGACACAGGGGTGAGGGGTCCAGGGTGAGTGTTCCCGGCTGGACCAGCCCTCCCCGAGTCTGCCCTTAGGGAGGGCGACGTGGGGGGCATGTGGGCGCCGGGGGGAGTCTAGGAAGTCTGGGGGTGCTGGGGAGGGGCGAGGCAAGATGCCCTCTCATTCCGCGATGCTGAGACAAGGCAAAGCGCGGGGATGAGATGCCTAGCCCCGGAAGACCTTGCACACAGCAGCGCAGAGCTGGGGGGGGAGGGGGACAGGTGCGGGGAGGACAGCGCATACGGGAGGAGGGGGCGGCAAGCAGAAGCGGGGGGGGGGGTGCTGGCGGTGGGAGGGAAGCAGGGGATGGACGGTTACGGAGCCAGCAGCGCGCAGGTGATAGATCAGGGGCGCAGGGCTGAGGCGCGGGGTCCGGCAGAGTTCACCTCGGGGCTGCAGGCTCTGCCGGCTGCTGCGGGGACCGAGCGGGAGTGGCAGCGGTGGAGGCTGCGGCTCACGGGCGACTGGCGGCGGGCGGGCGGGGGGCGGCGCCGATAGGGCCGGGCGGGCGCATGTGACCCGGAGCCCCCGATGAGTCAGGAGCCGCGGCGGAGCGCGCAGGAGCGCGGGCGGGGGGCGCGGGCGGGGGCGGCCCCGGGAGGGGGCAGGGCTGCGGGGGACCCAGCCTGCGCCCACGCTCGGCCCCCCTTGACTGTCACTCACTCCTGGGCCTCCCAGCGCGCAAGAGAGCAACCCAAGGCAGGCTCCCCTGGGCAGGGAGACGCAACAGTATCCAAATGTCTCTTTATTCCAGAACCAGGCTGTTCCCAACACCCGCCCTCCCCCGCAGCCAACTCGGTCAGTCCAGGCTGGCCCGGGGTTCCAGGGCCAGCTCCCACGGTGCCCAAGGTACCCCCGCCCCCATACTCTTAACTCAGATTGGGATGAATCCCCAGGTCCTGGGTGTCCTATGTCTCCAGGTCGGGTGTGTGCAGGTGGTGCCGCCCTAAACTGGGCCTTGGGTCTCCTGAAGGAAGAGGACAGGGGTAAACTCTCTGGGCTGGTCCTGTTCCCACTGTAGTCTCTGCCCTCGCCCCCCAACATCCGAAGGGCCCTGCGGACTTGGCCAGGCCCCCCAGCACCTATCCACTGCACCTCTGCCGGCCTCTCTACCTCTTAGCTTTCTTTCTTTTCTTTTCTTTTTCTTTTTTCTTTTTTTTTTTTTTTAATATTTACTTACATCGGATAGAGACAGAGAGAAATGGAGAGGGGAGGGGGAGATAGAGAGGGAGAGAGACAGAGACACTTGCAGCCCTGCTTCACCACTTGTGAAGCTTTTCCCCTGAAGGTGGGGACCAGGAGCTTGAACCTGGCTCCTTGGGCACTGTAATGTGAGTGCTTAACCAGGTGCACCACTGCCTGGTGCCACCTCTTAGCTTTCTATTAGCCCTGTGTCCTGTCAATTTTAGCTTCAGACTTGTACTGCAGGCTCTTTCTTCCCCTCCTGCCTTCTCTCCTAGGTCCAGCTGCATTCTGGTAAGACACTCCCCACCTCCATCCCCTCTCTGCCTCTCTTGCTTTTCACACACACTTCCAACCTCTTGCCTTTTCTCAGCTCCTCCCAGCTTCTTCCTGTCTTTTCTCTGCACTGAAACACCCCCAGTCGCCACCACAGGTTCTCCCTGCCTTATTCCATTCTTCATCTTTTCCCCTCCTTGACTGGCCTTTCCTATCTGCCAGACCCTTGGCTTCCTCCTGTCCTCCGGCCTCCCTGTCCTCTTCCTTACTGTCTTCTGGGGGCCAGAAGTGCTAGAGCGGGGCCTGGTCCAGTTCCACCTCATGGTCAGGTTCAGCTTCCTGCTCCTGTTCCTCCTTGATCCTCTGACGGGCCTCCTCGGCCTCAGCCCGCTCATCCTCCTCATAGAAGTCCTTATCTAGGCGTTCGAGTTGTGCTATCTGCACCAGAGCCTCTTGGCGGTAGTCATTTTCATCTGCACACGGGTTGTCCAGCAGCACCAAGGCTCGAAGCTTAGGCAGGTCCCGGAGCTTGGAGAGCTCCGCCAGGTCAGCCACCATGTTGCTCCTGACGAGTAAAATCAAGAGAGGTTTAGCAGATCATTGGATGTTGGCAGCCAGCTACCAGGAAAGGTGCCTGGTGAGGAGTGCTTTACCTTTGGTTGAGAGAGAATCTCCCACAGGTCTCTGATTTCCCTAGAAACCCTGCATCTATAGGTGAGGTGGAGAGGGATAGCATAGTGGTTATGCAAAGAGATTTTTTATAAGTTTTTTAAAATATTTATTTGTTGCCTTTGTTTTATTGTTGTAGTTATTGTTATTGATGTCATCATTGTTGGATAGGACAGAGAGAAATTGAGAGAGGAGGGGAAGACAGATAGAAGGAGAGACAGACACCTGCAGACTTGCTTTATGGCTTGTGAAGCGACTCCACCTGCAGGTGGGGAGCTGGGGGCTTGAACCAGGGTCCTTATGCCGGTCCTTGCGCTTTACGCCACTTGTGCTTAACCTGCTGCTCTACCGCCTGACTCCCCACAAAAAGATTCTTATGCCTAAGCTTCCAGAGTCCCAGGTTCAGTAACCTGCACCATCATAAGCCAGAGCTGAGCAGTGTTCTGGTAAAAAAAAGGAGTTTGGGCAGTGAGTGCATATGTTACAATGCTCAAGGGCCAGGGTTCAAGCCCAGCTTCCCACCTGCAGGGAGGAACTCCACAAGCAGTGAAGCAGTGAAGCAGGCACCTATGGTGTCTATCGTTCTCTCTCCCATTCTGTCTTTCCCCTTCTCTCTCAATTTCTTTTTGAGAGAAAAAAGAAATTTTTTATTTCTTTTATCAAATAAAATAGAAAAAAAAAATGGATGCTGGGAATGGTAGACTGGAAGTGCCAGCACTGAGTCACAGTGATAACTTTGGTGGCAATAAAATAAATAAATAAATAAATAGGAGACCTGATGGTAGCACATCTGGCTACATGCACACATC
The DNA here is from genome assembly GCF_950295315.1 of Erinaceus europaeus. Classification (NCBI taxonomy): domain Eukaryota; kingdom Metazoa; phylum Chordata; class Mammalia; order Eulipotyphla; family Erinaceidae; genus Erinaceus; species Erinaceus europaeus. Next base: position 100,191,448 of record NC_080165.1, read on the forward strand.
ACAGTGTGCAAGGACACTGGTTCAAGCCCCTGGTCCCCACCTGCAGGGGGAAGCTTCACTAGTGGTGAAGCAGTGCTGCAGGTGTCTCTCTGTCTCTCCCCCTCTCTATCTTTCCCTTCCACCTCAACTGCTCTCTGTCTCTATACAATAATAAGTAAATAAATAATAACCCCCTCTGCACCACCATAAATCAGAGCTGAGCAGTGCTCTGGTAAAAAATAATTTTGGGGGGGGGGTCGGGCAGTAGTGCAGCAGGTTAAGCGCACGTGGCGCAAAGCACAAGGACCCGCGGAAGGATCCCGGTTGGAGCCCCCGGCTTCCCACCTGCAGGGAAGTCGCTTCACAGGCAGTAAAGCAGGTCTGCAGGTATCTATCTTTCTCTCCCCCTCTCTGTCTTCCCCTTCTCTCTCCATTTATCTCTGTCCTATCCAACAACGAACGACATCAACAACAACAATAGTAACCACAACAAGGATACAAGGACAGCAAAAGGGCAAAAAAATAAATAATTATAAATAAAGAAACCCTGCATCTATAGATTAGGTTGCCAAGCACTGGCAGATATACTTTGCAAACTTACTCCCCTCCTGATCCTGCCCATTAAGGATTTCATGTGTGCCATACTCTTTTCTGCAGTGAATACTAGGGTGGCCAAGCTAGGTCACAATCTTATCTTGTAGCTGGGGAGGGAGAGGGCCATCACCCATGCAGGGAGAGACTCTCTCAGTCACACCCACTCAGAGGTTAGAATGGAAAAGCAACTGGGTTTGGAGTGTTGGTTTAATGAAAGGGTTCCCATAGGAAGGAATTCAGAGTCGAGATGGGATGAGGCCTTCTAGCGTGAAGAGGGAGCTTCCTATCCTGAGATGGCTCAGTGTACAAGTCTCTAACTCTCTGCTTGTCCCCTTGACAAAGGGGTAATATGTGTCCCCTTTTTTTGCTTCCAGGGTTATTGCTGGGGCTCGGCGCCCGCACTATGAATCCATTGCTCCTGGAGGCCAACTTTTCCCTTTTGTTGCCCTTGTTGTTTTGTTTTTTATAGCTATTGCTGTCGTTGTTGTTGTTGCTGTAGTTTTTTTTTGTTTTGTTTTGTTTTTTTTGATAGGACAGAGAAACTGAGAGAGGAGGGGAAGACAGAGGGGGAGAGAAAGACAGACAGACACTTGCAGACCTGCTTCACCACTTAGGAAGCGACCCACCTGCAAGTGGGGAGCTGGGGACTGGGAGCTCGAACCGGAATCCTTATGCTGGTCCTTGCACTTGGCATCATGTGCGCTTAACCCACTGTGCTACCACCCAGATCCCTCTTTTTTTTTCTTCAGTGATGCACACCTGAGACCTATGTGTTACATCAATTTATTTTAATATTTTAGTTGCATTTATTATTGGTGAGAGACAGAGAGAAATTGAGAGAGGAGAAGGAGATAGACAAACATCTGCATCCTTGCTTCACCACTCATGAAGCTTTCCCCTGCAGGTGGGGACCAGAGGCTTAAACGTGGGTCTGTGAGCTCACACAGAGGGTAAAGTGCTGAATTTGCAAGCATAGGTCCTGTGTTCAATCACCAGCGGTGATCGTGTGTGGGTCTTCTGCACTTTGTACTCTGCATTTAAGGTGTTCCACTGAACAGTCCCTCAAATAACTGTTAAAAAGAAAAGGAAAAAAAAATCACCTAAAAATTCACCAATTTACAACTGTGACTTCTTGAGTTTCCAATGTTGTTGCCCCACAGAAGTTTGAACAACCAGAGGGAAACTCTATACTGATGTCAATGTCACTGACCCTGCCTGGTGACTCAGGATAAAACCTTTCCTTGGGAAGTCAGGCGGTAGCACAGCAGGTTAAGTGCAGGTGGCGCAAAGCGCAAGGACCAGCCTAAGGATCGTGGTTCGAACCCCCGGCTCCCTACTTGAAGGGGAGTCACTTCACAGGTGGTGAAGCAGGTCTGCAGGTATCTACCTTTCTCTACCTCTCTCTGTCTTCCCCTCCCCTCTCCATTTCTCTCCATCCTATCCAACAACGACGACAACAATAATAACTACAACAATAAAACAACAAGGGCAAAAAAAAGGGAATAAATAAATATTTTAAAAAATACATAAGATAGATAAATAGATAGGTAGATGATATACAGATAGCCTGGCAATTGGTAGAGTGGATAGAGTATTGTGATGTGCGTGTGTGCGTGTGTGCGTGTGTGTGTGTGTGTGTGTGTGTGTGTGTGTGACTTTTTTCCCCAGACCTGCAGACCTGCTTCACCATTTGTGAAGCGACCCCTGTGCAGGTGGGGAGCCAGGGGCTCGAACCAGGATCCCTACACCAATCCTTGCACTTCACACCATGTGCACTTAACCCACTGTGCTACTGCCTGGCCCCTATATGACTTATTTTACTGCAAAAGGAAGATAACAAAATAGATATGCAAAAAGACTCACATCTGAGGTTCCAAAGTCCTGGGTTCAATCAATAAGCCAGAGCTGAGTAGTGCTCTGGAATAATGATAATGATAACTAAAACAAACACACACAAATCAAAAATACTTTAATTTTAATTTTTAAAAATTATTCATTTATTCCCTTTTGTTGCCCTTGTTGTTTTATTGTTGTTGTTATTGATGTCGTTGTTGGATAGGACAGAGAGAAATGAAGAGAGGAGGGGAAGACAGAGAGGGGGAGAGAAAGACATCTGCAGACCTGCTTCACCGCTTGTGAAGCAACTCCCCTGCAGGTGGGGAGCTGGGGGCTCGAACCGGGATCCTTATGCATTGCGCCACCTGCACTTAACCCGCTGTGCTACTGCCTGACTCCCTAAAAAATTTTTATTTATTACACATAAATGAGTTCACATGAGGCAGAGAGGGGAGACAAGACAGAGCACTACTCCAGTATATGTGGTGCCAGGAGTCAAACCTGTAGCCTCAGGCATGAAAGGCCAGTGCTCTACCAGTTCAGCTATTTGCCTAGCCTCAAATATTGGACTTTTACTTATTTATTTACTCATTTTACTTATTTATTTATTTATTTGGGAGCTCTGCTCAGCTCTGGCTTATGGTGGTGTTGGGGGTTGAACACAACCTTTAGTGCCTCAGACATGAAAGTATTTTTACATAACCATTATACTTATTTCCCCTGCTCTAAATATTGGATTTTCTTTCCTTCTTCCTTCCTTCCGTCCTTCCTTTCTTTCTTTCTTTTGCCTCCAGGGTTATTGCTGGGGCTCAGTGCATGCACCGAATCCACTGCTCCTGGAGGCCATTTTCCCCATTTTGTTGCCCTTGTTACCCTTGTTGTTGTCATTTTTTTTTTTTTAGAATTTATTTATTTATTCCTGAAAGAGATGGGAGAAGAGAAAGAACCAAACATCACTCTGGTACATGTGCTGGCAGGGATTGAACTCAGGACCTCATGGTTAAGAATCCAATGCTTGGGAGTCAGGCGGTAACGCAGCGGGTTAAGCGCAGGTGGCGCTAAGCACAAGGACCAGCGGAAGGATGCCGGTTCGAGCCCCCGGCTCCCCACCTGCAGGGGAGTCACTTCACAGGCGGTGAAGCAGGTCTGCAGGTGTCTGTCTTTCTCTCCCCCTCTCTGTCTTCCCCTCCTCTCTCCATTTCTCTCTGTCCTATCCAACAACAATGACATCAATAATAACTACAACAATAAAACAACAAGGGCAACAAAAGGAATAAATAAATAAATAAATAAATAAAAGAATAAAAAAAAAGAATCCAATGCTTTAGGGAGTCGGGCGGTAGCGCAGCAGGTTAAGCGCACGTGGCACGAAGCGCAAGGACCGGTGGAACAATCCCGGTTCGAGCCCCCAGCTCCCCACCTGCAGGGGAGTCGCTTCACAGGTGATGAAGCAGGTCTGAAGGTGTTTATCTTTCTCACCCCCTCTCTGTCTTCCCCTCCTCTCTCCATTTCTCTCTGTTCTATCTAACAATGATGACATCAATAACAACAATAACTACAGCAGCAATAAAAAAACAAGGGCAACAAAAGGGAAAATAAATAAATATTTAAAAACACTAATAATAATAATAATAATAATAATAAGAATCCAATGCTTTATCCACTGTGCCACCTCCCAAACCACTGTTGTTATTTTTGTTGTTGTTACCATTGCTATTGTTATTGGATAGGACAGAGAGAAACTGAGAGGAGGGGAAGACAGAGAGAGGGAGAGAAAGACACCTGCAGACCTGCTTCACCACCTGTGAAGCAAGTTCCCTGCAGGTGGGGAGCTGGGGGTTCGAACCAGGATCCTTACACCGTCCTTGTGCTTCACGCCATGTGCGCTTAACCTGCTACGCTACCACCCGACACCCTCTTTCTTCCTTCCTTCCTTTCTTCTTTCTTTCTCTATTTCTTTCTTTCCTTCTTTATTATTGGATGGAGACGAGAAATTGAGAGGAGGAGGAGGAGATAGAGAGAGACAGAGACACCTGCAGCCTTGCTTCACCATTCATGAAGCTCTTCTCCTGCAGGTGGGGACCAGGGGCTTGAATTCGGGTCCATGTGCACTGTAGTGTGTGCATTTAAGCAAGATGGCTGCCTCAGTGGTCCGGGAGGTGGTGCAGTGATAAAGCTTTGGACTCTCAAGCATGAAGTCCCAAGTTTGAACCACATGTGCCAGAGTGATGTCTAGTTCTCTCTCTCCTATCTTTCTCATAAATAAATAAAACATTTTTTTAAAAAGTGGCTGCCTCTAATATTGGATTCTTTTTTTTTTAATTTATTTTATTTTATTTATTTATTCCCTTTTGTTGCCCTTGTTGTTTTATTGTTGTAGTTATTATTGATGTCGTTGTTGTTGGATAGGACAGAGAGAAATGGAGAGAGGAGGGGAAGACAGAGAGGGGGAGAGAAAGACACCTGCAGACCTGCTTCACCGCCTGTGAAGGGACCTGCCTGCAGGTGGGGAGCCGGGGGCTCAAACCGGGATCCTGACGCCGGTCCTTGAGCTTAGCGCCACCTGCGCTTAACCCGCTGTGCTACAGCCCGACTCCCTAATATTGGATTCTTTTTATTTTTTATTTTTTCCCCCCTCCAGGGTTATTGGGCTCGGTGCCTGCACCATGAATCCACCGTTCCTGGAGGCCATTTTTTCCCCCCTTTTGTTGCCCTTGTTGTAGCTTTGTTGTGGTTATTATTATTGCTCTTGTTGACGCAATTCGTTGTTGGATAGGACAGAGAGAAATGGAGAGAGGAGGGGAAGACAGAGAAGGGGAGAGAAAGACACCTGCAGACCTGCTTCACCGCCTGTGAAGCGACTCCCCTGCAGGTGGGGAGCCGGGGGCTCGAACCGGGATCCTTACTCCGGTCCCTGCGCTTTGCGCCACATGCGCTTAACCCACTGCACCACCGCCCGACCCCCCCTAATATTGGATTCTTAAGCATGAGGTGCCAAGTTTGGTTCCCCGTATCTCATGTACCAGAGTGATGCTCTGATGTTTTTTATTCTTTGTCTCTCTCACTAGTAAATAAACAAATCTAAAATAAAATAACAATAATGGAACGAAAGGAGAGGATTAGAGGTGAAAATAGAGGAGAGAGGCAGTTAGGACTGGGGGCTTGGGAGATGGGCCAAGAGGGAACACAAAGTCAAAAGCTGCCCCTGGGATAAGGAGGGGTGCCTACCGCAGGTTGAGGTACTGCAGGGACTTCATTTCCTTGGAGAAGCCACTCAGTGTTTCAATCTGGTTGTCTCGAAGATGCAGGGTGTTGAGGTTGGCTAGGTTCTCCAAGCCCTCCACCTTCTTCAGCATGTTCTGGGCCTAGCTCCCCCAGAACAGCAGGTCCATTGGGAGAAGGATAAGGGATAAAGGAGGAAGTTAGGGAAAGATGAAGCCAGAAAAGATCTCTACAAGACAGATGGGGTGCCTGGAACATGGAGGGGGGAAGGGGAACAAGAGTGGAGGAGGGAAGCCCAAGAGCTGCTGCTGTTCCAGGGGAAGGGCCACTGTCCCCAACCAAGGCCACCTCAATTAAGGAGAATATACTCCAGCCCATCCCCCAGCCTTCTCTGTTCCACTGAGACATGACTTCAGAACATCCAGGGATGAAGAGGCTAAGTGTCTAAAAGATTAAAACATTTCAGGGGCCTTCAGAGCCTGATATCTGGACATCAGTCTCCTTGTGTAGCCACTTGGGGAAAAAAGGGGGGGCAAATGGTGGCACACCTGGTTGAGCTCACACATTACAGTGAGCAAGGACCTGGGTTCAAGCCCCCAGTCCTCACCTGCAGAAGGAAAGCTTTGTGAGTAGTGAAGCAGGGCTGCAGGTATCTTTCTGTCTTTCTCCCTCTCTATCATCCCCTTCCCTCATGATTTCTGGCTGTCTCTATCCAATAAATAAAGATAACAAAAAATTTTTATTTATTTTTATTTTTTTTAAAAACATTTTATTTATTTATGAGAAAGATAGGAGGAGAGAGAAAGAACCAGACATCACTCTGGCACATGTGCTGCCGGGGATCAAACTCAGGACCTCATGCTTGAAAGTCCAAAGCTTTACCACTGTGTCACCTCCCAGACCACAACAAAAAAAAATTTTAATGGGGGTCTAGCTGTGGCTCAGAAGGTTGAGCACACATGGCGTGAAGCACAAGGACCAGCATAAGGATCCCGGTTCGAGCCCCTGGCTCCCTACCTGCAGGGGGGTTGCTTCACAGGTGGTGAAGAAGGTCTGCAGGTGTCTATCTTTCTCTCCCCCCTGTCTTCCCCTCCTCTCTCCATTTCTCTGTCCCTATCCAACGATGACGACAGCAAAAACAATAACAACAATGATAAGCAACAAGGACAACAAAAGGGAAAAAGATAAACCTCCAGGAACAGTGGATTTGTAGTACAGGCACCGAGCCCAGTGATAATCTTGGAGACAAAAAAAAAAAAAGCTAACCATCTGCACTTTACCATTGTGCTATGGATTATCAGCCTCTTAGCTTGCTTGCTTCATTTATTTATTACCCGAGCACTGCTCTGTTCCAGCTTCTGGTGGTGCTGGGAATTGGACCTGGAACTTCAGAGACTCAGGTCTGAAAATTGTTTGTAGAATCATTATGCTGTCTTCTTTGTGCTCCTCAGCTTTTTTATGTTGGGCCCTTAGCACTAAGGATTCAATAAATGACCCTGATTATCATGGGAATGATTTTTTAAAAATTTTATTATCTTTATTGAATAGACACAGCCAGAAATCAAGAGGGAACTGATGAGAGAAAGAGAGAGAGAGAGAGAGAGACACACCTGTGGCACTACTTCACCACTCACAAAGCTTCCCTCCTTCAGGTGGGGACCAGGGGCTAGAACCCAGGTCCTTGCACATTGCAATATGTGCGCTTAACCAGATGCTCCACCACCCGGCCCCTATGGGGATGAATAAGTGAACCCATTGAAAGCCAGGCCCTTTGGTCCCCAGAGTGGTAGTCTCCTCCACATACCACCCTCTGCCCCAATGTACTACCAAGAAAAGATTCTTCAGTGTCGGGAGCTCGAGTCCCAGAGTGCTAGTCAGGTGATTCCCCCGAAGCTCCAGTGTGTGCAGACTGCGCAACTTCATGGGGTCCAGACCTGTCACCATCTGAATCCGGTTCCCTGAAGAACAGGAAGTTGTCAGGAGCTCAGAAGTCCCCCATGAAGGTTCACCACCCTCATCTGAGTCTGGGGACCTTCCATATCATCCTGTCCATCCAATGCCAGCTGGGTCTGAGAAAGATTCGCTTCAGATTTAACATTACAGGACCTGGAAGTCCAAGGACCTCTGAGGAGGTCCAACTATGCTTCCCAGGGGCACTGAATAAAGAATCCACATGGGTGGTCCAGGAGGTGGCACAGTGGATAAAGCACTGGACTCTCAAGCATGAGGTCCTGAGTTCAATCCCTGGCAGCACATGTACCGAAGTGATACCTGATTCTTTCTCTCTCTCCTATCCCTCTCATTAATTAATAAATAATTTTTTTAAAAAAGAATCCACATGGTGGTGTCCTCTCCTGCTTCATGTCTTTGCTCAAATGTCAGTTCATAAATGATGCTTGTTCACACCAACCTGTTGGGAATGACCACCTGTGCCCCACATCCCCTCCTATGAATCTTTTTTTTCTTCTATAACATATACCTCCTTTCAGTGTGCTATTTATAGGGCTGGGAGGTGGCGCATGGCACAGTGGGTGAAGCTGGACCCTCAAAAACAAAGCCCTGAGCTCAATCCCCAGTATCACATGTGCCAGAGTGATGGTCTGGTTCTTTCTCTCCTGATTTTGTTTTTGTTTGTTTGTTTGTTTTTAAGAGTGAACAGTTAGGAGATAGCCCAAATGGTACTGTATCAGACTTGCATGACTGAGGTTCCTGATCTGATCTTTGGCATGAGCCAGAGTGGTGCTCTACTTCTTTCTCTAAGATAGAGACAGTGAGGGGAGGGAGAGAGAGACACTACAACACTCCAGTGTGGTGAGGGGTAGGCTAAAACCTAGGTTGTACACATGTCAAAGCAGCAAACTATACAGGTGAGTTATTCTGTCATCCCTCTGCTCTTCTGTTAATAAACCTTTTTAAAATTTTGTATAAATTTACTTATTGTGTTCACTGTTGTCTTTCTCACTTAGAATGTAAACCATATAAAAATAGGGCTTTTGGGAGTCCAGAGGTAGCACAGCTGGTTAAACACAGGTGGCACAAAGCGCAAGGACCAGCTTAAGGATCCAGTTTGAGCCCCTGGCCCCCCACCTGCAGGGGAGTTGCTTCACAGGTGGTGAAGCAGGTCTGCAGGTGTCTATCTTTCTCTCCCCTTCTCTGTCTTCACCTCCTCTCTCCATTTCTCTCTGTCCTATCCAACAATGATGACATCAACAACAACAATAATAACTACAACAATAAAACAAGGGCAACAAAAGGGAATAAATAAATAAATATTTTTTTTTAAATAGGGCTTTTTGGGAGTCCGGCAGTAGCGCAGCAGGTTAAGCGCAGGTGGCGCAAAGCACAAGGACCAGCCTAAGGATCCCCGTTTGAGCCCCTGGCTCCCCACCTGCAGGGGAGTCACTTCACAGGTGGTGAAGCAGGTCTGCAAGTGTCTATCTTTCTCTCCCCATCTCTGTCTTCCCCTCCTCTCTCCATTTCTCTCTGTCCTATCCAACAACGACAGCATCAATAACAATAATAATAATAACTACAACAGCAACAAAAGAGAAATAAATAAAATGAAAGTTTCTTTCTTTAAAAAAAAAATAGGGCTTTTCTTTCCTTTTTTTTTTTCCTTATTGTTTTAATGTAGTGCTGGGGATGGAAACCAGGTAGTAACCATAAAAAGCATGTGCTCTTGACATAGTGGGGGTTGTATTGTTATGTGGGAAACTGGGGAATGTTATGCATGTACAAACTATTATATTTACTGTTGAATGTAAAACATTAATTCCCCAATAAAGAAATTTAAAAAAAAGCATGTGCTCTACCACTAAGTCACCTCACCAGCTCAATTTTTAATTTATAAGAGAAATCAAAACACCACTCCATCATTCATAGAGTTCCACATGTTAGTTGTCTTTGTTACTTCTATGTGGTGAGAGGAATTGAACTCAAGACTTTGTGTATGTAAAACACATGCTTAGGCTGAGGAGACAGCATAACGGTTACGCAAAGACTTCTATGCCTGAGGTTTTGAGGTCCCCACCACCATCATAAGCCAGAGCTGAGCAGGACTCTGGTCTGTCTGTCTTTCCCTCTGTAGCTCTCTCACTAAAATAAAACAAACAAAATATATATTTTTTTAAAACTTTCTACTGCTAAGTCATATCTCTGACTTTAGAATATGGAGTTATTTTTTGGATGGAGACAGAACTTGAGAGGGAAGGAAAGAGAGAGTGAAAGAGCACTGTAGCACTGTAGCACTGTTTCACCACTTACGAAATTTCCCCCTGCAGATGAGGTCTTGAACCCAGATCATTACACACTGAAATGTGTGTGAGCTTAATCAGGTACTTCACTGTCTGGCCTCCCTGAGTTTTTGTTTGTTTATTTAGATGTATTTATTATTTGGTAGGAGGGAAAGAGAACCCCAAGAACCTTGACATAAGCAGTGCCAGGGATTGAGCCTCATACTTACAGATCCAGCCTCCTACTCACTATGCTTTCTCCTAAGCCACCCTCCAACCTTATCACTGTAGGATGTGGCTTTGGGTTTGATCCCTGGTACACACACACACACACACACACACACACACACACACACACGTTCTTTGTTCACTGCTATAACTTCAGCATAGAGCTATCACGATGAATCATGATCAGTGTTGGGATGAATGAATCAATGACTTCAGATTGCTATGTGGTATTCTCAAAAGGCCACACTGCCTGCTCCTGTTGGTCTCAGGCTAGGGAGGAAAGAGTCTTCTCTAGCTCCTTCTCGGGACCAACCTTTGAGATCCAGACTGCTCAGCCGGGGGTGCAAAATGCCTTCCGTATCACCGATCTGGTTGTAGGCAAAGCTGGCAATCTGCAGGTAGGGAAGCACATTCATTCGGGCACTCCGCAGCTGGTTGTTGTCAGCCTTGAGCCAGAGCAGGTGGGTGAGGTAGTTGAGTGGGGTCAGGTCTGTCAGGTGGTTCTCAGAGATGTCCACATAGCGCAGATGGATGTAGGATCGAAGCAAAGTGATATCTGTCAGCTCCCTAGGGATGATAAAGGCCAGGTTCCAGTTAAAAGTCTAGGGGTGGGAGTCGGGCAGTGGCACAGTGGGTTAAGCGCACGTGGCGCAAAGCGCAGGGACTGGCGTAAGGATCCCGGTTCGAGCCCCCGGCTCCCCACCTACAGGGGAGTCGCTTCACGGGCGGTGAAGCAGGTCTGCAGGTGTCTATCTTTCTCTCCCCTCTCTCTCTGTCTTCCCCTCCTCTCTCCATTTCTCTCTGTCCTATCCAACAACAAAGCAACGTCAACAATGGCAATAATGACCGCAACAAGGCTGCAACAACTAGGGCAACAAAAAGGGGAAAAAATGGCCTCCAGGAGCGGTGGATTTATGGTGCAGGCACCGAGCCCAGCAATAACCCTGGAGGAAAAAAAAAAAAAAAGTCTAGGGGTGGGGGAGTCAAGCAGTAGCACAGTGGGTTAAGCGCACATGGCGCAAAGCGCAAGGGCCAGCCTAAGGATCTCAGTTTGATCCCCCAGCTCCCCATCTGCAAGGGAGTCACCTCACAGGCAGTGAAGCAAGTCTGCAGGTATCTTTCTCTCCTCCTTTCTGTCTTCTTCTCCTCTCTCCATTTCTCTCTGTCCTAAGGACAACATCAATAACAATAACTACAACAACAATAAAAAACAAGGGCAACAAAGGGAAAATAAATAACTATATATTTTTTAAAATTTTTTTTAAAAGTCTAGGAGTGGGAGTCGGGAGGTAGCACAGCAGGTTAAGCGCACATGGCGCAAAGCACAAGGACCGGCATAAGGATCCCAGTTCAAGCCCCTGACTCTCCACCTACAGGGGAGTTGCTTCACAAGCGGTGAACCAAGTCTGTAGGTGTCTTTCTCTCCCCCTCTCTGTCTTCCCCTCCTCTCTCCATTTCTCTCTATCTAACAACGACAACATGAATAACAACAACAATAACTACAACAACAATGAAAAAACAAGGGCAACAAAAGGGAAAATCAATAAGTATAAAAAATTTTAATTTTTTTTTTAATCTAGGGGCTGGGACCAGGTAATGGTGCACCACGTTGAGCAAACATGTTACCTTGTGCAAGAATACAGGTTCAAGCCCCCAGTCTCCACATGCTGGGGGAATCTTCATGCATGAAGCAATATTGCAGCACTTTCTCTCCCCATCTCTCCCCGCCCCCCTTAAGATTTTATTATTCACGAGAAAGATAGGAGGAGAGAGAAAGAACTAGCCATCACTCTGGTACATGTGCTGCCGGTGATTGAACACAGAATCTCATGCTTGAGAGTCCAATGCTTTATCCAGTGTGCCACCTCCCAGACCACTCTCTTTCCCCCATCTCTATTTCCATTTTTCCTCATGATTTGTCTCTATCCAATAAATAATAAATATTAATAAATAAATATTTTTAGAAGTCTAGGGACAGTGAAGATAAGTAATAGTGGTGCAAAAGGCTTACATGCTTGAGGCTCTGAGGTCCCAGATTCAATTCCCAACACCACCATTAGTTAAGCTGAGCAGTACTCCTCTCTCTCTCTCATTAAAATAAATATTTTTTCAAGATCACTGTCTTAGCAAAGATAATAAACCTTTCATAGAGAGACAGAAAGATGGATAGATACTTGCAGCACTGCTTCACTGCCCCACCTTTCTGTTTCTTTTTATCTGAAAATGTTGACTTGGAGCAGTAAAGATTCATAAATAATAAATAAATATTTAAAATCGTTAGGCTTGACAGAGGGCAATATGGAAGGAGTTTATGAGAGGGAAGGATGCTTGGCAATGGCACACCCAGTAAAGCACACATGTCACTATGTACAAGGACCCAGGTTCAAGACCCCAGTTCCCACCTGCAGGGGGGAAGCTTCACCACTGGTGAAGTGGTGCTGATATATCTTTCTTTCTCTCTTCCTCTCTATCCCCTCTTTCCCTATCAATTTCTCCATCCTATCAAAAATTTTAAAATGGGAATCGGGTGGTAGCATAGCGGATTAAGCGCATGTGATGTGCAAGCATCCCAGTTCAAGCCCCCAGCTTCCCACCTGCAGGGGGTTGCTTCACAAGTGGTGAAGCAGGTCTACAGGTGTCTTTCTCTGCCCATCTCTGTCTTCCCCTCCTCTCTCCATTTCTTTCTGTCCTACCTAACAAGGACATCAATAATAACAACAATAATAACTACAATAATAAAACTACAAGGGCAACAAAAGGGAATAAAGAAATATTTTTTGAAAAATTTAAGAATATTTTTAAAAGTTAAAAAAAAAAGAATAGGTAGCAGATGAGAAGGGTGGCAGAGGGATATAGAAGAGAGGAAATGGGTCTTAGCAGGGGGCAGGGGACTTGTGTCTATGAAGGACTAAGCATGTCTAAAGAGACATGTGAGGGAGTTGGACTATTGGGGAGCCCCCCCAGACACATATGCCCCCCTTACCCTCACAGCCCCCAATTCCTCCAGGCCAGCTTGGATACAAGAAATCCTAGCTCTTGAAAAGTCAACTCTTGTCTTCCCTCTCCACTGGCCCAAAGTGAAAGGGATATAAACTCTCAGCTGAAATACCCAGGAATGAAGGTGAGAAAGCATATTGGACCCCAGGGTTTCACACTCCTTTTCTGGTTCTCACCCCACAACACACCTGTCTTTCACCTCCAACTTGACGTAAGCATGTGCCAGCCCAGTGCCTGTCTTACAGAGCAAGGAGAGGCCTTCCTTCATCATGTCCTCTGTGAGGGGCGTTGGCACCCACTGCAGGAGGAAGGGGAGTTGGCATCCTGGTCTCCAAGACCCCCTCCCTTAATGGGGGACACCTCCACCTGCAGGCTCACTTCCTCAGAGACTTCTTCCTCTTTCCCTAACTCATCCCACTCTTCTGTCTCCTGATCATCATCTTCTTTGTCAAGGTCATCCTGGTCCTGGTCTTGGTCCTGGTCCTGGTCCTGGTCCAGATCATAGTCTTCCAGATCCTCTTCATCTGTCATTTTTCCCCATGGAAGGTTCTGGAATCAGATCAAGCTCAGCCCTCCTCCTGAGAAAGAAGATGAGCTCAGCAGCTGCCCGTCCCTAACCCCCACCTTCCAGGTGCCCTCCCATTACCATCTCTGCCTAACGCTCCTTATTCATTCCTGTGAACATTTTGCTTTCCAAAAAGGATTGATTTTTGAACTGAGGAGACAGCATATTGGTTCTGCAAAAGACCTTTATGCCCAAAGCTCTGTCCCAAGATTAGGCCCCAGCCCTGCCACAAGCCAAAGCCGAGCAGTGCTTTGGTCTCTCTCTGTATCATTTTTATTAAATAAACTATTTTAAAATTGATTTTTGGGAGTCAGGTGGTAGCACAATGGGTTAAGCACATGTGGCACGAAGCACAAGGATCCCCGTTCGAGCCCCCCCGGCTCCCCACCTGCAGGGGAGTCGCTTCACAGGTGGTGAAGCAGGTCTGCAGGTGTCTGTCTTTCTCTCCCCCTCTCTGTCTTCCCCTCCTCTTTCCATTTCTCTCTGTCCTAACAATGACAACATCAATAACAACAACAACAACAATAACTACAACAACAATAAAAAACAAGGGCAACAAAAGGGAAAACAAATATATAACAAAAAAACTTTTTAATTGATTTTTATGTGAGAAGAGAAACCCCAGACACCATTCAGGCATCTGCTTAGCTGGGGATGGAACCCAGGGCGCCCCACAGGCAAGGCCTGCACTCCACCCCCTGAGGCCCCTCCAGAGGCTATGAACATCTCCTTCTGACTCCCAATGTCCAGGGAGCCCTGTCCCTTGGGCAGCCCTGCCCAGACCCGTAAGGCCTCAGCCGCCTTTCTCGGAGGCTCCTGCACTCCTCAGCAGCTGGGGCTCCCCCTTGTCCAGTTCTCATCTCCTTTCTTCTAACTCTCCCACCCACTGAGCGCCTTTCCCCTGTTGTCTCTGGGACCAGCCCAGCAGTTTGGGCTCCAGTCTCCCCTCCCCAAGGATCTTCCCTTGCAAAGGGACACAGCGGGGCTGGGCGGTGGCGCACCGAGTTGGGTGCACCTGTTACCATGCACGAGGTTTTCACCTGCAGGAGAGAAGCTTCACAAGAGGTGAAGCGATGCTGTAGACATCACTCTTTCTCTCTCCCTCTTTTTTCTCTCTTTATAAAATAAAATAAAGTAAAGTAAAGTAAAGTAAAGTAAAATAAAATAAAATAAAATAAAATAAAATAAAATAAAATAAAATAAAATCGTAAAGGGACGCAGCGATTCTGGGAAAGGAGTCTGTTTTGAAAGGTGAGCAAGGAGGCGTTGTGTACAGTTGCTATAGCAACGGGGGCGGGGCGCGGAGTTGGGTGACAGTTGAGCGCAGAGCTGGACTAGCTCAACTGAAAACCCTCCGGCAGGCCTCAGGGTCAGCGGTTGCCTGGTAACGGGGCCTCGTTCCACTGCCCCGGAACTGGGATGCCACTCGTTAGTCTGCAGAGAGCGGAAGCCGTGGGCGGGGCGGGGGCTTCAAGGGCCATCGCGTCATCTCCAGGGGACCGGCAGCCTCAATGACAACGCGGTGTTGGTGCACGAAGCAGGCGCCTAAAGCAAAAGCGGGGATCCGCCTTCATCCTCTTCCTTTAAGCTACTTCCAGACCTTTGGAAGATGATTTGATGGAGTGTAGTGAGCCCCAGGTATTGCGAGGCCCGTGTCTTAGCAGATCTGCCCTTTGCATTTCCGTTGAGATGCAACGGAGACTCCACTTTCTCATCTGTGAAATGGGCTTCGTTAAACCCACTGACAGTGCGGCCGTATGAGTGTAATCTGTACTCGAAGCGCTCTTCACTTCGGGTTGGTTGCTAAACTCACTTGAGGAAACGTATCATCATTTCCAGAGCACTGCTTACCCATGCTTCCTGGTGATGCCCGAGATTGAACCTGGGACCATGCTGTCTCTGGCATGAAAGTCTTTTGTGCTACTGACGGCACTATCTCCCTCAGCCCCTTCTTTTTTATTTGCTAGTGTGAGAGAACAACAGAGAAAAAGGAGCCATTGCTACAGGTGTAGCGCCCAGGATCGAACTCAGGACCTCATGCTTACAAGGCAGGAGGATGACCAGCTGAGCCATCTTGAGAGATTTTACTCCTTGTACCCTCCACTGGTTTGGTGTAACCCTTTTGGGGGACAAGACAACATGTGCCCTTTCAAATACCTCTCATCCAGGGTTAGTATTTTTAATATCTTTATTAGTATTAATATCAGAGAGGTAAAGAGAGAGACACAGAAAGACCAGCACACTGCTCAGCTCTGGCTTATGGTGGTGCCGGGGATTGAACCTGGGACCTGAAACCTCAGGCAGGAGAGTCTTTTGTATAGCCACCATGCTGTCTCCCCAGCCCAGAGTTACTATTTACACAATTAAAAAATGATACTGGGAGTCGGGCGGTAAAGCGCACGTGGCACGAAGCGCAAGGGCCGGCATAAGGATCCCAGTTCGAGTCCCCAGCTTGCCACCTGCAGGGGCGTTGCTTCACAGGCAGTGAAGCAGGTCTGCAGGTGTCTATCTTTCTCTCCCCTTCTATGTCTTTCCCTCCTCTCTCCATTTCTATCTGTCCTCTCCAACATCGACGACAACAATAATAACTACAACAATGGCAACAAAAGGGAATAAATAAATATTAGAAAAAGAAAGAAAGAAATGATACTGTGGGGGTGGGGAGACAGCATAATGGTTATGCAAAAAGATTTTCATGCCTGAGATCCCAGTCAATCCCTAGCACCACCATCAGACAACCCTGAGCAATGCTCTGGTCTCACTCATTCACTCACTGTATTTCTCTCATTAAAATATATAAATAGGGGGCCGGGCGGTAGCTCAGCGGGTTAAGTGCACATGGCAAGCTGTCTCCCCAGCCCTTTTAAGATTTTATGGTGGGGAGATAGTGTAGTTTTTATACAAAAAGACTCTCATGCCTGAGGATCTCAGATCCCAGGTTTAATTTATCGCATCTCCGTAAGCTAGAGCTGAGTAGTGTTCTGGTAAAATAATATGGGGTGCGAGAGTTCGGGCCGTAGTGCAGCGGGTTAAGCGCACATGGCACAAAGCGCAAGGACCGGTTCTAGCTCCTGACTCCCCACCTGCAGGGGAGTCACTTCACAAGCAGGTCTACAGGTGTCTTTCTCTCCCT
Source organism: Erinaceus europaeus (assembly GCF_950295315.1). Classification (NCBI taxonomy): domain Eukaryota; kingdom Metazoa; phylum Chordata; class Mammalia; order Eulipotyphla; family Erinaceidae; genus Erinaceus; species Erinaceus europaeus. Next base: position 100,208,234 of record NC_080165.1, read on the forward strand.
CTCTCTGTCTTCCCCTCCTCTCTCCATTTCTCTGTGTCCTATCCAACAACAACGAAATCAGTAACAACAACAATAATAACCACAACAACGATAAAACAAGGGCAACAAAAGGAAAAAAAATAATATGGGGGTAGATAGCATAATGGTTATACAAACACACTCTCATGCCTGAGATGCTGAAGTCACACGTTTCATCATCACACCACCATAAGCCAGAGTGTTATCAGTGTGCTCTGGTAAAATATGACAATAATAATAATGAATAATAATTCATGAGAAAAGGAGAGAGAACCAGAGCTTCACTCTGGCACATGTGATGTCAGGAACTGAACTTAGGATCTAATGTTTGAAGACCCAATGCTAGGAGTTGGGCACAGCGGGTTAAACACACATGGTGCAAAGTATGCAAAGTACAAGGATCAGTGTAAGGATCCGGGTTGGAGCCCTCAGCTCCCCACCTGCAGGGGAGTTGCTTCACAGGTGGTGAAGCAGGTCTGCAAGTGTCTATCTTTCTCTCCCCCCCTCTGTCTTCCCCTCCTCTCTCCATTTCTCTCTGTCCTATCTAACAACAACAACATCAATAACAACAACAATAATAACTACAACAATAAAAACAACAAGGGCAACAAAAGGGAATACATAAAAAAAAAAAAAAGAAAAGAAAACTCAATGCTTTATTCGTTTGCCACTTCCTGGGCATGTTACAGACTTCTTGTAACATCCAAAGTGGTCTGATGGCAAATGTGGTAGTATAGAATAAGTAAATATTAATATCTTTTGCCCTGCCCAGCCTGGGTAACACAATTAATAGAAGTCTGCTCTCTGGATGTATGAAGCTAGCAGGGGCTTTAAGGTCAGAGATACCAGATTCCAAAGCCACCCATCCACTTAACAGCTGTGTGTACCTCTGCAGTTCATATAATTTTACAAAAGTTTCATTCTTAAATTATTTATGACAGAGGAAAGAGAGAGAGACCCACAGCATTATTCTGGCACATGTGATGCCGGGGATGGAACTCAGGATCTCATACCTGAGAGTCTAAGGTTTTATCCACTGCACCACCTCCCAGACTGTATGTATATTAATTAATATTAGTAATATAATCAATTAGTATTAATTGATATTTATTTATTAGTGACAGAGAACCATAACACCACTCTGGCATACATAATAACAGGGACCTCACAACTGAATTTTTTTTTTTTAACCAAAGCACTGCTCAGCTCTGGTTTATAGTGGTGCTGGGGACTGAACCTGGGACTTTGGAGCTTCAGGCATGAGAGTCTGTTTGCACAACCATTATGTTATCTACCCTGGCCCACAATTGAAAATTCTGTGCTCTGTGGTCCAGGAGGTGGTGCATTGGACTCTCAAGGATGAGGTCCTGAGTTCAATCTCCGGCAGCACATGTACCAGAGTGATGTCTGGTTCTTTCTCTCTCTCTCCTCCTATCTTTCTCATTAATAAATAAAATCTTTAAAAAAAAAAAAAAAAAAGAAAGCGGTTAAGCAGGTCTGCAGGTGTTTATCTTTCTCTCCCCCTCTCTGTCTTTCCCTCCTCTCTCCATTTCTCCATTTTCATTTTTTTGTGCTCTACCACTAAATCACCTCTTCAGCTGCCTTTCTTGCTTATTTTTTTAAAATTATTTATTTATGAGAAAAATAGGAGGAGAGAGAGAAACAGACATCACTCTGGCACATGTGCTGCCAGGGATCAAACTCGGGACCTCATGCTTGAGAGTCCAAAGCTTTACCACTGCACTACCTCTCGGACCACCTTTCTTGCTTATTTTAAAACATTTATTTATTTATTTATTTACTTACTTACTTACTTACTTACTTACAAGACAGGGAGAAGAAGGAAGAGAGCCATAGCATCATTCTAGCACATACAGTGCTGAGGATCAAACTTGGGATCACATGCTTGAGAGTTCAATGTTTTTCTTTTTAATATTTATTTTATTTATTCCCTTTTGTTGCCCTTGTAGTTTTATTATTGTAGTTATTATTGTTGTTGTCATTGTTGGATAGGACAGAGAGAAATGGAGAGAGGAGGGGAAGACAGAGAGGAGGAGAGAAAGATAGACACCTGCAGACCTGCTTCACCGCCTGTGAAGCGACTCCCCTGCAGGTGGGGAGCCGGGGTTCGAACCGGGATCCTTATGCCGGTCCTTGTGCTTTGCGCCACCTGCGCTTAACCCGCTGCGCTACAGCCCGACTCCCGAGAGTTCAATGTTTTATCTAATAAGCCACCACCTGGGTCACCTTGCCTTTTTAATATATGTATGTATGTATATATATGATGGTGATTTTACCAGAGTACTTCTCAGTGCTGGCTTATGGTGGTGTGGGGGATTGAACTTTGGAGCCTCAGGACTGTCTTATTGCGTAAGCATGCGTTTATTTTTGTTGTCGGGGTTATCACTGGGGTTTGATGTTTCCATGGCAACTCCATGCTCCTGGCAGACATTTCCCCCTTATTATTATTTTAAATTAAAAAAAATATTTATTCCCTTTTGTTGTCCTTGTTGTTTTACTGTTGTGGTTATTATTGTTGTTGTTATTGATGTCGTTGTTGGATAGGAGAGAGAGAAATGGAGAGAGAAGGGAAAGACAGAGAGGGGGAGAGAAAGATAAACACCTGCAGACCTGCTTAACCACTTGTGAAATGACTCCCCTTGCTGGGAAATTGTGCCAATGCAGTCACATCTGCCATGTTTTCCCCTCAGGCTACTGCTGGTTCCCACGAGAGTTGGGACATTCTGGAGTGCCTGTTCAGCCATGTTGTGCCCTCAGGGCATTGTCTATATCCCCGTGATATTTGGAGTGCTTTGGTTACTCCTCCCCCCTCCCATTCTCACGAGAGTTATCATCCTATCCTGGAGTGCTATGGTTACTCCTCCCCCTTCCCATTCTCGTGAAAGCTGCTCCTATAAAAGCCCTTCATTTTCAGCACCTCACTCTCTTGCCAGCGCTTTACTCAGGTGTTCAGACGCAGGAAAGGTTACTGTGTGAGGCGGCCATTTTCGCTACCTCCACGTGGCCCAACCTGCTTCTCTAGCACCCAACTCTGAGGTGCCAGTGCAAATAAAGATTTGTGTTTCCTCTGCTCTGGACCCCTCCTCTCTCTCTTCTCCTCCTCTCTCTCTTCTCCGCAGCCGCACAACAACATCTGGCTCAACAACATCCCCTGAAGGTGGGGAGCCAGGGGCTCTAACCAGGATCCTTATGCGGGTCCTTGTGCTTGGCGCTAAGTGTGCTTAACCAGCTGCACTACCGCCGGACTCCCCATTAAAAAACATTTTAATCAAAGATAAAGACCAGAGTACTCTTCAGCTCTGGCTTATGGTGGTGCAGAAGATTAAACATGGGATTTTGGAGACTTGGGCATGAAAGTTTTTGTGTGTTATTTAATTAATTATTTATTTGATAGAAGTGAGAGATAAAGGGAGGGAATGTAGAGGGAAGGATTGATAGAGGGAGGGAAAGCTAAAGGAGAGACACCTGCCACACTCCTCCACTGCCTGTGAAGCTTCCCACCAGCAAGTTGGAGACTAGGTGCTTGAACTTGGGTCCTCCTGTATGGCAACACATGCACTCAACTGAGTGCACCACCACCGGGTCCCCACAGTGTTTATATTTATTTTATTATTTATTTATTACCAGAGCACTGCTCAGCTCTGGCTTATGGTGATACATGGAATTGAAACTGGGACTTCCAAGCCTCAGACATGAGAGTCTGTTTGCATAACCATTAAGCTATCTATCCCACCCCCCATGTTTATTTTTAACTGGGTTATTTTCTCATTGTTTAACTAACTTTTACTATAATTTTGAGGCACCATTGTGCCAGCTAAGAAGTTTCTCGGGTTCCACTACTGTGTCACTAACATATTAGTGAAAGGCATTGGGTGAGATGTCTAGAAAGTTTCTTTTTCCTCTCCCATTCTTTCCTGTTACTCCTGTCTAAAATAGATGCTTGATTTCCAGCAACCAGATGGGACCATGAGGTGACCTGGAGAATATAAGCCACATGGGAAGATGCCACAACAAAAATTGAGAGCAGCCTGGGTACTGGAATTATCATGAGGCTCTCATACCAACTGGAAATGCCTATTTCCAAACTTTTTTTTTTTTGGTAGAGCACTCCAAAGCTCTGCTTTATGGAGGTGCCAGGGATTGAACCTGGGACTTCAGAGTCTCAGGCATGAAGTCTGTTGGATAAATCCCTGTGCTTATTAGCTGGTTCCTTCAGGCTTTTTCTTTTTTCTTTTTTCTTTTTTTTTAATACCAGAGCAGTGCTCAGCTCTGGCTTATGGTGGTGTAGGGGACTGAACCTGGGACTTCAGAGTCTCAGGCATGAGAGTCTCTTTGCTTAATCATTATGCTATCTACCCCCACCCCAGACTTTTTTATCTTTATTTTTTTTATAGAGACAGCCAGAAATGGAGAGGAAGGGGGAGAAGGAGAGAGACAGAGAGACAGCTGTAGCACTGCTCCACCACTTGTGAAGCTCTCCCCCTGCAGGTGGGGACTGGGGGCTCAAACCCAGTCCTTGCACATCTCAACCAAGTGTTCCACTACATAGCCCCCAGACTTAAGAAAAGTTGATTATGTCAATGAACTTGGGCACTCTATGTAATAGCTGAATATACTTCCTAAGTAATTGTGACAGATCCTCTCAAGCCATGGCAGCTTAAAACAACAAATATTTACCATCTGAGTTTCTGTGGATTGGGGTTTCCTGTGTGTCTTCACTGGGTTGCAGGTAAACTGTGGACTGTCCTAAAGGATCTGTCTCCAAGATAGTCCCCTGATGTGGCTGCAAGCAAGACAGTTCCTTAGCATATGGGCTTCTCCATGGGTGTCTTAATAACACAGTGGCTGACTTCCACCAGTGTAGTAAGCCAAGAGTGAAAGACCAAGATAAAGTGACTGCGTATTATGTCTTAGTCTCCAAAGTCACAGTCCATCACTTCTGTTTTTATTCCAGGCTTAAGGAGCTAGCAACTCCACTGGAGCCCACACTCAAGGGAAGAATTGGAATTGATGAATTTGTGGCTTTATTTTATTTTTATTTTTTTAAGCTATTCTTTTTTTTTAAGGTTATTTATTTATTTATTTATTTATGAGAAAGATAGGAGGAGAGAGAAAGAACCAGGCATCACTCTGGTACATGTGCTGCCGGGAGTTGAACTCGGGACCTCATGCTTGAGAGTCAGATGCTTTATCCACTGCGCCACCTGCCAGACCACTTGTGGTTTTATTTTATTTTTGTATTTATTTATTTATTTATTTATTCCCTTTTTGTTGTCCTTGTTGTTTTATTGTTGTAGTTATTATTGTTGTTTTTACTGATGCTGTTGTTGCTGGATAAGACAGAGAGAAATGGAGAGAGGAGGGGAAGACAGAGAAGGGGAGAGAAAGATAGACACCCGCAGACCTACTTCACCGCCTGTGAAGTGACTCCCCTGCAGGTGGGGAGCCGGGGGCTCAAACCAGGATCCTTCTGCCAGTCTTGCACTTTGCGCCTGACTCCCTGTGGTTTTATTTTAAAACCACTGCACTGATAGGTTCACTTTTTTGTCTTTTATACAGGCTGAAAATGTTGCCTCATAGAAATGTGATGTTTATATTGTGTTACAAAATGTCGTGTTTCTCTTGAATTGTGAATCTGATTTACAAAAGCCTTTCTTTAATTTTTTTATATTTATTTTCCCTTTTGTTGCCCTTGTGGTTATTATTGTTGTTATTGATGTCATTGTTGTTGGATAGGACAGAGAGAAATGGAGAGAGGAGGGGAAGAGAGAGAGGGGGAGAGAAAGACAGACACCTGCAGACCTGCTTCACCGTCTGTGAAGAGACTCCCCTGCAGGGGCTCGAACCGGGATTCTTAAGCGGCTCCTTGAGCTTTGTGCCACATATGCTTAACCCACTGCACCACCACCTGACTCCCACAAAAGCCTTTCTTAAGGGGCTGGGTGGTGGTGCACCTGGTTGAGTGCACATGTTACAATGCACAAGGACCCAGGTTTAAGCTCCCAGTCCCCATGTGCAGGGGGAAAGCTTCACAAGTGGTGAAGCAGTGCTCCAGGTGTCTATCTGTATCTCACCCTCTCTATCCCTCCCTTCTCGATTTCTGGCTGTGTCTATCCAATAAATAAATAAAGATAATTGAAAAAATTAAAAGCTTTTCTTATCCCTAAGTTATGAAAATATTATTTGTACATTCTTCTGGGATTCACATATATTTCCATCCGGAATAATTTGTATAACATTTATCCAGTTATTAACATACGGATAGAAAGAAACAGAACATCATTCTGGCATTTGAAATGCCAGGGATCAAATTTGGGACCTAATGTTTTTAATCTAATCATTATATTTAAAGTGAGTTGTTGTTGCTGCTTTTAAATTATCACCAGGGTTATCTCTGGGGCTCAGTGCCTGCACAACAAATCCATTGCTCTTGGCAGCTCTGTTTGTTTTGCTAGGACAGAGAGAAATTGAGAAGATAGAGAGAAGGGTTAGAGAGAGAGAAGGGTGAGAGAGAGAGAGACCCCTACAACACCAGTTCATGACTTGCGAGGCTTCCTCACTACAGGTAGGAACTAGAGGCTTGAGCCCATGTTCTTGTGCATGATATGGGTTTAACTGTGCTTGACCAGAGAGTCCCATGAGGTTTTTACCAGAGCACAGCTCAGCTCTGCCTTATGGTGGTGCCAGGGAATTGAACCTAGAACCTTAGGATGTCAGTTGTTTGCATAACCATTATGCTGTCTCCCAGTCCTGGGACCTCAGGCTTTAAAAAAAAAATGTTTATTTATTTATTTATTCCTTTTTGTTACCCCTGTTTTATTGTTGTTGTTGTTATTGATGTCGTTTTTGTTGGATAGGACAGAAAGAAATGAAGAGAGGAAGGGAAGACAGGGGGAGAGAAAGACAGACACCTGTTTCACCACCTGTGAAGCAACTCCCCTGCTGGGAGTCTTGAACCAGGATCCTTATGATGGTCCTTGCACTTTGTGCCACCTGCGCTTAACCCACTGAGCTATTGCCTGACTCCCTATTTCAGGCTTTTAAAATCCAAAATACCACATCCTCCATGGCATAGGGAGCTAATTTTCCCAGTACTACTTACAAATTAGTTTCGTGGTACCATAGTGATTTGAAATGCCATCTTTATCATTTATATATACAATTAAATGTTCTGACTATTTCCATTTATATTCTGAATACTCTCTAGCTAGCACTACACTGTCATTTCTATTGATTTTCATATTGATATATATGTATATAAAATATATCCTGGGGTGGTGGTGCACATTACTATGCATCAAGGACCAGTTTGAACTCTCAGGGACCCTTCATCAACAATGAAGCAGGTCTACAGGTGTCTATCTCTCTTAGTCGCTATCTCCCCTTCCCTCTCAAATAAAATAGAAAAAAAAAACTTAAAAAAATGTAAAACATATCCTGCTACCTTCTTAGTTCTAAGAATAGAATACTAAAAAAAAAAGAATAGTCAATTAGATAAAGTGTAGGATATATATATATATATATGTATATATATATATAATTTTGCAGCACTGGGGCCACACACATGTACAATTCCACAGTTCCTGGCCAACTTCCCCATTAATTGCCGGGCTAGCATGGGGGTGCCTCTTCCCTGGCATGTACTCTCTGGGTTGGAGGGAACTGGACCTGAGCCAGCCTGGGCTGCTACTCACTCAGTGACTCAGGAGAGATGACTCATGAACTTGTGGCAGAGTAGTAATGCAATGTCTTTATTAATCACTTTTAAACAGCAGACCGGGAAGTCGGAAACAGAAATGGCTAGGAAGTGGGTGGAGAAAGGCAAAAGTGCGCCGGAAAGGTAGGAACTTCCTTAGCAACTGTTGCAAGGGTTTTAACTGGTAGGATTAGTATTACCCTGCAGGCAGGGAGTGTCTTGAGGTAGAAAGAAGATAGATCAAAGGGATGGAATGGGTGGGGATCTCTCAGGCAAAACAATGACTATGTAGCTAGGCCATATTATCAGGAATACAGGGTGCTTTGTGAGGCTCCTCACAATTACCTGACAATTTTTTTCTTTTTTTTTTTTTACAAATCCACTGCACCTGTAGCCACTTTTTCAAATTTTTTTTTTTTTAGGACCGAGAGAAACTGAGGGAAGAAGATAGGGAGAAAGACACCTGCAGACCTGCTTCACCGCTTGTGAAATGACACCCCTCCACCCCGCCAGGTGGGGAGCCAAGGGCTCCAACCAGGATCCTTGTGCTTCGTACTATGTGTGTTTTTTTTTTTTTTAAATATTTATTTATTTAGTCCCTTCTGTTGTCCTTGTTTTATTGCTGTAGTTATTATTGATGTTGTTGTTGTTAGATAGGACAGAGAGAAATGGAGAGAGGAGGAGAAGACAGAGAGGTGGAGAGAAAGATAGACACCTGCAGGCCTGCTTCACCGCCTGTGAAGCGACTCCCCTGCAGGTGGGGAGCCGGGGTTCGAACCGGGATCCTTATGCTTTGCGCCACCTGCGCTTAACCCGCTGCGCTATAGCCCGACTCCCACTATGTGTGTTTAACCCGGTGCACTATCACTCGGTTCCTCTCAGTAATCTTCCCTCCCCAGCTATATAGAGAGGGAGGGAGATAGGCACATCAAAGCATCACTCCACCTTCTGTGGAGCTTCTGGTGCTGTCCAGTGTTGCCATGTTACAGGGTTTGAACTGGGGGTCTCTGGGCATGCTCAGCTATAACCTCTTGAATGAACTAATTCCTGGGGCCAGACTTCAATTCATTTTAAAGTGACTTTTAAAGTTTTTAAATATAGAATGTGGAGGAAGGGAGATGGCATAACAGTTACAGAAAGTCTCGTGCCTGAGGCTTCAATGTCCCAAACTGAATCCCCCACACCACCCACCATAAGCCAGTGATAATAATAAACAAATAATATAAACAGATACAGAATACAGAGTCCGGGAAATAGCACATCTGGTAGAGCGCACATGTTACTATGCACAAGGACCTTGGTTCAAGCCTCCACTCCCCACCTGCGGAAGGGGGCCCTTCATGAGCAGTGAAGCAAGTCTGCAGGAGTCTCCTCTCTTCCTCTCTATCTCCCGCTCCCCTCTCAAGTGCTGTCTTTTTAAATATATATATATTTTATTTATTCCCTTTTGTTGCCCTTGTTTTATTTTTAGTTATTGTTGTCATTGTTGTTGTTGGATAGGACAGAGAGAAATGGAGAGAGAACGGGGAAGACAGAGAAGGGGAGAGAAAGACACCTGCAGACCTGCTTCACTGCTTGTGAAGCGACTCCCCTGCCTGTAGGGAGCTGGGGGCTCGAACCGGCATCCTTAAGCTGGCTTTGTGCTTTGTGCCACCTGCGCTTAACCCGCTGCGCTACCGCCCGATTCCCTCAAGTGCTGTCTTTACCCAGTAAAAGAGAGAGGGAGAGAGAGAGAATGGGAAAGAATAGAAAAAGGCAACCTAGAACAGAGAAGCCTTAGTGATGACAAAAAAAAAGGAACTCCAGGAGTGCGGGCCGACTACATCTGCAGGTCTAGCTCCTCCCACCCGCCCCTGCAGGCCAAGGCTTCCGGCTTTCGCTTCGGTGCTGTTCCGGCCTTTGTTCCGGCTGACGACGCTCCACACTCGAGCGCCTGCGCGGGTGACGGGGTGGGGGCGGCGGAGGCTGCGGGGAACAGGACCCAAGCTTAGGCCCCTTCGGGTGGGTGAGGAGGAGGCGGGGCAGCGGGCGGGGTAGGGCGTCCGCAGGGGGACGCACGAGACACTCCGCCTGTGCGGCAGCCTGCTCACGTGACTGGTCTGGTGACCGCGGGCGTCGTGAGTCAGCGTCCCGTCGGCCAGGGTACTGGTTATGCAACTATCACCGGGGCGGGGCGGGGCGGGGCGGGGCGGGGCGCAGACATTTTCTGCAGCCGCCATTTCCTCGCCTGCCCTGGCTGTGCAGCCAGCCTGCGAGGTTTTAAAGCTTGACGCAGCCGTGGGCCACTTGGGTACATTTGGGTCAACCTCAGCGTAGGAGTCGGTAAACAAAAGGCATCTTACTCTGGGAGGGGGGGGTGCAGACAGGATGGGGGTGGTGCAGACAGGATGACGGGGATGCAAAGAGACGCTCATGCCTGAGGCTCCAAAGCCCCAGGTTCAGTCCTTCCCGTAAGCCAGAGTTGAGCAACAATCAAACCTACCCGGCATGTTTGTGCTGAGAGTTAAGCTTGGTGCAGCCCCAGCGCCCTGAGCCAGCCCCCACTCCGGAGTCGCAGCGCGCGCTGTGCTCCCCGCACCCCGGTTCTGGGTCTCGCGGTGTGTATGTATTGAGGATGACCATGATTCCACTATGCTTTTTCTTTTAAAATCCAGTATCACCGTATCGAGGACATGTTGACCTATAGGACTTTTGTTACCACAGGGTACATTGCACAAGGGGTGGTGCTGGGGAGAAAGCATAATGGTTCTGCAAAAGTCTTGTGCCTGAGGCTCTAATGTCCCAGGTTCAACCCCCCAGCACCACCATAAACCAGAGCTGAGCACCGCTACGGTCTGTGTCTGCATCTCTATGAATATATCATTAAAAGATAAAGTAAAGTAAAATATAAAAGATTTATCTTTTTTAAATTTTGTAACAAAAAGTAAACGATTCTGGGGTGGGTGGGAGGGGAGAGTACAGGTCCTGGAACAGGATGGCAGAGGACCTAGTGGGGATTGTATTGTTATGTGGAAAACTGAGAAATGTTATGCATGTACAAACTATTATATTTACTGTTGAATGTAAAAACATTAATCCCTCAATAAAGAAAAAAATAATAAAATTAAAAATCATGAAAAGAAAAGCAGGTTCTTCAAAGTACTACCTATTTCTTTCCTTATTTATTTGTTTTTTTACCAGAGCAGTGGCTTACGGTGGTGGTGCAAAGGAGATTGAACCTTGGGCTTTAGAGACTCAGGCATGAGAATCTCTTTGTATCACCATTAAGCTGTCTGTGCCAACCTCCTCTCATAAATACTAAAGTGGTCCGGGAGGTGGCGCAGTGGTAAAGCTTTGGACTCTCAAGCATGAGGTCCCGAGTTCGATCCCTGGCAGCACATATCTTTCTCTCTCCTATCTTTCTCATAAATAAATAAAAAATTAAAAAATAACAATAAATACTAAAAACAGAAGCAAGAGACTGGGTAGTGGCATACCCAGTGTAGTGCATACATTACCATGTGCAAGGATCTGGTTTGGACATATTATTTATTATTACTATTATTTTACCAGAATACTCATTTTTGGCTTAATATGTGGGGCACTGAATCTGAATCAGCCTCTTTCCAACATCTCCCTCCTACTTAGTTCTTTATTCTTTGAAAGTTTTTTTTTCTTTTTAATTTACTTATTGGGTAGAGACAGAAATTGAGAGGAAAGGGGATAGAGGGAGAAAGCTTAGCACTTGTGAAGCTTTCCCACTGCAGCTGGAAACCAGGTGTTAGAAGCTGGGACCTTGCACATTATAATATGTGGCCTTAACCAGGCGCACCACCGACTACACCCACTTTTTTTTTTAAGGTTTTATTTATTGGGGTTGGGTGGTGGCACCCCTGGTTGAGCATACATGTTACAGTGCTCAAGGACCCAGGTTAGAGCCCCCGGTCCCCACCTGCAAGGGGAAAGCTTTGTGAGTGGTAAAGCAGGGCTGCAGGTGTCTCTGTCTCTCTACCTCCCCCTTCCCTCTCAATTTCTGGCTGTCTCCAATAAATAAAGAATTAAAAATATATAAGATTTTTAAAAAGGATTTTATTTATTAACGAGAAACATAGGAAAGAGAAAGAACCAGGTATCATCTTGGTACATGTGCTGCCAGGGATTGAACTCAGGACCTCATGCTTCATCCACTGCACCACCTCCCGGACCACTCTTTTTTTTTTAAAAAAAAAAAAAAAAAAGGTTTTATTTATTTATGAGAAAGATAGGAGGAGAGAGAAAGAACCAGACATCACTCTGGCACATGTGCTACTGGGGATCGAACTCAGGACCTCATGCTTGAGAGTCCAAAGCTTTTACCACTGCGCCACCTCCCAGACCACTCTTATTTATTTATTTATTCCCTTTTGTTGCCCTTGTTGCTTTATTGTTGTAGTTATTCTTGTTGTTATTGATGTTGTTGTTGGATAGGACAGAGAAATGAAGAGGGGAAGACAGAGAGGGGAAGAGAAAGATAGACACCTGCAGACCTGCTTCACTGCTTGTGAAGTGACTCCCCTGCAGGTGGGGAGCCGGGGGGCTCGAGCCAGGATCCTTAAGCCATTGCGCCAAATGCACTTAACCTGCTGTGCTACCGCCCGACTCCCCAGGACCATTCTTTTTTATTATCATCTAATATTTTGTTTATTTTTATAGTGACAAAGATACTAAAAGGAAGAGTGCGAAACCTGCATGAAGTACTTGATTCACTGATGATGTGAAGCTTCGCTCTGCATGTGGAGACCCAGAGCTAGAAACTAGGTCTTTCTTTTCTTTTTTTGCCTCCAGGGTCATTGCTGGGGCTCAGTGGCTGCACTACGAATCCATTGCTCCTGGAGGCTATTTTTTCTCTTTTGTTGCCCTTCTTCTTGTTGTTATTGCTGTCGTTGTTGGAGAGGACAGAGAGAAATGGAGAGAGGAGGGGAAGCAGAGGGGGGAGAGAAAAGACAGACACCTGCAGACTTGCTTGACTGCTTGTGAAGCGACCCCTGTGCAGGTGGGGAGCCAGGATTCCAACCAGGATGTTGCAGCGGTCCTTTGTGCTTCGTGCCATGTGAGCTTAAGCTGCTGCACTACCACTCAGTGGACCAGTGCTCCGTCAAGTCCCAGGTTCTATCCCCGCAGCGCCATAAGCCAGAGCTGAGCAGTGCTCTGGTTAAAAATTAAATTAAAAAAAGAAAAAATGAAAAGGGAAGAGAAGACTCAATTTGTGAAGCGGGCTCTTCGGGTTCTCTATAACTGCTACAGTGATAAATAGGAGCATGTGATAAATCTTTATGGAGGGGCTGCCAAGATAGCTAGCTCACTTGGGAGAGTGCCTGCTTTGCCTTGCAGGACTCAGGTTCCAAGTCTCCAGCACACCACATCTGAATATTACAGCACTGGGAGAAGCTTCCATTTCCTAGCGTCTGTTCCTGTCTGTCTGTATGTCAAGCTGACAAAAGCTGGCAGCAGTGAAGCCTGAGTGATGACCAAAGCAAACGAGTCTTAAAGATAAAACCTAGGGAGTCGGGCGGTGGCGCAGCGGGTTAAGCGCACGTGGCGCAAATCGCCAGGACCTGCGTAAGGATCCCAGTTCGAGCCCCGGCTCCCCACCTGCAGGGAAGTCGCTTCACAAGCGGTGAAGCAGGTCTGCAGGTGTCTGTCTTTCCTCCTCTCTGTCTTCCCCTCCTCTCTCCATTTCTCTCTGTCCTATCCAACAATGACGACATTAATAACCACAACAATGTTAAACAACAAGGGCAACAAAAAGGAAAATAAATTAATTTTTTTAAAAAAAGATAAAACCTTAATGGGGCAGGGGGTAGATAGTATAATGGTTATGCAAAGAGATTCTTATCCCTGAGGCTCTGAAGTCCCAGGTTCAGTCCCCAGCACCACCATAAGCCAGAGCTGAACTGTGCTCTGATGTTTCTCTCTGTGTCTTTCTCTTTCTTCATCTCACTCAAAAATAAAAAATAAAGAAAATACTTTTTTTAAAAAATATAAAACCTTAGTGGCGCAGTGGATAAAGCATCGGATTCTCAAGCATGAGGTTCCCCAGTTCAGTCCCCGGCAGCACATGTACCAGAGCGACCAGAGCGATGTCTGGTTCTTTCTCTCCTATTTTTCTCATCAATAAATAAATTATTAAAAAAAAAACAAACCTTAATGGAGAGTGAACGTGCATTAAGCTTATGCCTGGGGGAGTGAATGAGGAATAATGCTTAACAATGGAATTGCAACATGTAACAAAAAGGCCAAAAAAATAATAATAAAATAACAAAAAGGCTAAAAAAAAAAAAACAAAAAACCTCTGGGACTGTCAGAGATGAGCTTCAGATGGGGAAGGATTTCCAAACACTTTCAAATGGAGTAACAGTTTTCAGAAACCACATTAACCTCAACCTACAGGAAAACCTTTGGTGAAGCTGTATTTATGATGCAACAGGCAGCACAGCGCTACAAAAGGGCTGTCTTTCAGAATATGAAGAGGGTTTGAGGGGAGCAAACCCAGCTGCTTTTATGTTTCCAAACTAGGATAGGAGACCCTGGCTTGAAAGCAAGGAACCAGAGCCAGGTGGTAACACACCTGGTTAAGCACACACACTACAATGTACAGGGTCCGAGGTTCAAGCCCCTGGCCCCCACCTGCAAGGGAAAAGCTTCACGAGTGGTGAAGTAGAGCTGGAGATGTCTCTCTGTCTCTTTCCCTTTTTTTAAATTTTATTTATTAATTAGACAGGAGAGAAAGAATTATACATCACTCTGGTACATGTGTGCTGGGGATTGAACTCTGGACCTCATGCTTGAGAGACCAATGCTTTATTCACTGTACCACCTCCCAGACCACACGTCTCTTTCTATCTCCCCCTCTCAATTTCTCTCTGTCTCTAATAATAACAAAAATTTAAAAAGAAAAGAAAGGATCCATCTTGTAGCCACCTCTCAAGACAACAGTGTAACTAGTAAAGCCAGATATGTTCTGCAAGGATACAGGTTCCAGTGCCTTTAAAAAAGAACCCTTCTTGGGAATAGATAGCATAAAGGTTATGTAAAGAGATTCATGCCTGAGGCTCCGAAGTCCCAGGTTCAATCCCCCTCACCACCAGAAACCAGAGCTGGAAAAAAAAAAAAAAAAAAAAAGGAAAAGAAGGAAGGAAGAAAGAAAACCTTTGCTGGCCAGTGGTGGCATACCTAGTTGAGTGAGTGATCTGCATAAGGAAAGCTTCAGGAGTGGTGAAGCAGTGCTGTCGACCCCTCTCCTTTCTTCCCTTCTTGATTTCACTGTTTCTATCGAAAAATAAAAGATCTGCTCTTGGAGCCTTCAAAATGCAAAGTTCTGGGGGTTGGGCAGTGGCATAGTGCGTTCAATGCACGTAGTACAAAACACAAGGGCCGGGAGTTGGGCGGTAGCACAGCGGTTAAGCGCACGTGGTGCAAAGCACAAGGACCGGCGTAAGGATTCCGGTTCGAGCCCCCGGCTCCCCACCTAGGAGTCGCTTCACAGGCGGTGAAACAGGTCTGCAGGTGTCAAAGAAAAAGAAAAAAAAGCCGCAAGGGCCCTTGCAAGGATCCCATTTAGATCCTCTGTCTGCCCACCTGCAGGGAAGTCTCCTCACAAGTGGTGAAGCAGGTGAAGCAGGTCTGAGGTGTCTTTCTCTTCTCCTCTCTATCCCCTATCCTCTCTCGATTTCTCTCTGTCCTGTCCAATTAAAAAAAAATGGGGGGAGTCGGGCGGTAGCGCAGCGGGTTAAGCGCAGGTGGCGCAAAGCGCAAGGACCTGCATAAGGATCCCGGGAGGAGTTAGTTCACAAGTGGTGAAGCAGGTCTGCAGGTGTCTATCTTTCTCTCCTCCTCTCTGTCTTCCTCTCCTCTCTCCATTTCTCTCTGTCCTATCCAACAATGACGACATCAATAACTACAATAAAATAACAAGGGCAACAAAAGGGAATAAATAAATAAATAAATAAATATTTTTTAATGGGGGAAAAATAGACACCAGGAGCAGTGATTTTGTAGTGCAGGCACGAAGTCCCAGTAATAACCCTGGAGGCAAAAAAAAAAAAAAAAAAAAAGCTCTGGTGACTGCAGTATGTCTTCCCCCTGCCTTTCAGACTTCTACAGTCTACAAATCTAGTTGGATCTCAAAGAAAAAGACCTTGGCTTTAGTGTTGCTGATCTCAGACAGCTCATAAAGACATCAAAGTCTTTTCTTCCACCCAGTGTCACACCTGTCCTTTACACTCCATTGCTCTAAGCTTGAGCTGCTGCTTCAGAACCACATACTTGAGATTTTGTTTTGACTCCTAGAGAAGTTGCATGTTTTCATTAAACAGGCGATGGAAATAGTACACATGGAACTGTGTTTAGGATTTGAAGGGTTGCTTCTGGACGAAGTAGAACTCAGTGTTCTAGCAAGTGCCTTGTGGTGGCTTGGTGGAATAAGTTGAACTTGAGAAAGACAACTTGTTAAATAAAACAAAAAAACTTGAATTGAGAAATCATCTATAGAGAGCAGGGAGGGGTAGATAGAATAATGGTTATGCAAAGAGACTCTTGCCTGAGGCTCCAAAGTCCCAGGTTCAAACTCCCATACCACTATAAACTGGAGCTGGTTAACAAAAAATAATAATCTGGGAGTCGGGCAGTAGTGCAGTGGCACAAAGCACAAGGATCCCCGGTTCGAGCCCCCAGGTCCCCACCTGCAGGGGAGTTGCTTCACAAGTGGTAAAGCAGGTCAGCAGGTGTCTATCTTTCTCTCTCCCTCTCTGTCTTCCTCTCTTCATTTCTCTCTGTCCTATCCAACAACAATGACATCAACAATAATAACTATAACAACAAGGGCAACAAAAGGGAATAAATATTTAAAAAGTAATAATAATCTATAAAAAATGGTGATATAAACAGGAAGAGAAGACTAGCTCAAATTTCCATACTGTGAAATATCTAATGGTGGTATATCTTTGTCTTTCGTGATCTCTCATTCTATCTAGAAAAAAAAAAAAATCCACCCAAAGTGGTGGAGCTCTGACAATGGAAAGACAAAACAACAGCTTTAGGCTTGGGAGTGTAAGTTCTCAAGTTTGATCTCTGGCATGCATATGCTAGAGTGATGCTCTGGTTTTTTTCCTACTCTTTCTTTTTTCTTTAAAAAAATTTTTTTTAAGTTTATATTTATTTATTTATTTTCCCTTTTGTTGCCCTTGTCATTATTGTTATTATAGTTATTGTTGTTGTTGTTGATGATGTCATCGTTGTTAGATAGGACAGAGAGAAGTGGAGAGAGGAGGGGAAGACAGAGAGGGGGAGAGAAAGACAGACACCTACAGACCTGCTTCACCACTTGTGAAGTGACCCCCCTGCAGGTGGGGAGCCAGGGGCTCGAACCAGGATCCTTCCTCTGGTCCTTGCGCTTTGGCACCATGTGTGTTTAACCCGCTGTGCTATCGCTGGACTCCCCTTCTTTCTACTCTTTCTCATGTCAATAAATAAATAAGATCTTGGGGGCTAGGCAGTGGCACACCTGGTTAAGCACAAATGTTACTGTCACTGGACCTGGATTTGAGCCCCTGTTCCCCACCTGCAAGGGGGAAGCTTCACAAGTGGTGAAGGAAGTACTACAGGTGTCTCTCCCTCTCTATATCCCCTTCTCTCTCAGTTTCTGTTATCAAACAAAGAAAAGGGAAAAATAAAAGGGGGGGGGGAGGGAATGACCACCAGGAGCTCTGGATTTGTTCTGCAGGCACTGAGCCCCAACGAACTATGGTGGCAGTAAAATAATATCTTAAAACATACACACAAGGCAGTCGGGCTGTAGTGCAGCGGGTTAAGCGCAGGTGGCGCAAAGCACAAGGAACGGCATAAGGATCCCGGTTCGAACCCCGGCTCCCCACCTGCAGGGGAGTGGCTTCACAGGTGGTGAAGCAGGTCTGCAGGTGTCTATCTTTCTCTCCTCCTCTCTGTCTTCCCCTCCTCTCTCCATTTCTCTCTGTCCTATCCAACAACGACAACAACAATAATAGCTACAACAATAAAACAACAAGGGCAACAAAAGGGAATAAATAAAATAAATATTTTTAAAAAATTAAAAAAAAAATACACACGTGTGCGTGCATGTGCATACACACATAATTACTAGATTTTTTAGTAATATCCATGTTTTAAGAGAAACCTGAAGGTCAGGAATTAACTCAGTATAGCACAGTTACCATGTGTCACATGTACCAAAGTGGCTTCTTTATCTCAAGAACTCTCATGTGATATTCTCATATGAAATAAATTCATCTTACTTTTCTCCTTTCTTTTTCTTTCTCTCTCCTCCTCCTTTTTTTGATTGAGGCAGAGAGAATGAGAGAGGCCACAGCACCAAAGCTGCCTTCAATGCAGATGGGGCCAGGCTCAAGCCTGGGTCATACATACGACAAAGCAGTACACTATCCAAGTGAGCTACTTGCTGCTTCCACATATTTATTTAATTTTATTTTTGCATCCAGGGTTATCACTGGGACTCAGTGCCTGCACCATAAATCCACCGCTCCTGGAGGCCTTTTCCCCCCCCTTTTGTTGCCCTTGTTGTTGTAGCCTTGTTGTGATTATTATCATTACCATTGTTGATGTTGTTCGTTGTTGGATAGGACAGAGAGAAATGGAGAGAGGAGGGGAAGACAGAGAGGTGGGAGAGAAAGACAGACATCTGCAGACCTGCTTCACCGCCTGTGAAGCGACTCCCCTGCAGGTGGGGAGCTGGGGGCTCAAACCGGGATCCTTACGCGGGTCCCTGCGCTTTGCACCACGTGCGTTTTACCCACTGCACCACCGCCTGACCCCCATATATATATATGTTTTTTTAAGAAGCACTTTATTCATGAATGGAAAGGAATAAATTTCATTGAGCACATATTATGTACCAGTTACCTTAGTTACTGGATATCTGCAACTACAGAGACCTTTTAACTAAGAAATCTGCTTAAAGAATAAATATGTTGAGCTTGTGAGATAGTTCACCTGGTAATCTTTTTTCTTTTTAGACTATTTTATTTTATTTTATTTTACCAGAGCACTGCTCAGTTCTGGCTTATGGTGGTGTGGGGGATTGAACCTTGGACTTCAGAGCCTCAGGTATGAGTCTCTTTGCATAACCACTATGCTATCAACCCCCACCCCATCTTTTTTCCAATGTTGTTGTTGGATGGGACAGAGAGAAATTAAGAGAGGAGGGGAAGACAGAGAGGGGGAGAGAAAGACACCAGCAGACCTGCTTCACCCCCTGCAGGTGGGGAGCCAGGGACCAGATCTTGTGCAGGTTTTTGTGCTTTGTAATCTGGTGCACCACTACTCCACCCCCTACCCCACACCGTGCACACACCTGAGGTCCCAGTGCTCCCTGATTCACCATAAACCAGAACTGAGTGATGTTCTGGTGTCTCTCTCTCCCTGTATGTGTATCTCCCATAAAAATAAATTTGGGAATAGTGGGTAGAGTACCCGGTTAAACACAAAGTTACCACACTCATGAACCTGGGTTCCAGCCTGTGTTCCCCACCTGCAAGAGGAGGAAGTCCATGAGTAGAGCAGTGTTGCAGGTGTCTCTCTCCCTTTCCCTCTGTCCCATTTCTGTCTCTTATCAAAATGAAGATGAAGAGAAAAATAAAAAAAGGGATGGGAGCCAGATGGTGGCGCACCTGGTTGAGCACGTGTCTTATTACAATACGTAAGGACCAAGGTTCGAGCCCCCAATCCCCACCTGCAGGAGGAAAGCTTTGCGAGTGGTTAAGTAGTGCTGTGGGTGTCTCTCTGTCTTTCTTCTTCTCTATCACCCTCTTGATTTCTGGCTGTATCTATCTAATAAATAAATATAATAATAATAAAAAAAGAAAAGGTGGTCCGGGAGGTGGCACAGTGATAAGGCTTTTGACTCTCAAGCATGAGGTCCTGAGTTCGATCCTCGGCAGCACATGTGCCAGAGTGATGTCTGGTTCTTTCTCTCTCCTCCTATCTTTCTCATTAATAAATAAATAAAAATCTTTAAAAAAATAAATAAATAAGGGGGGGATGATTGTTGGGAGTGGTGGAATCATCATGGAGGCATCAAGCAAACCCCAGTGATAATCCTGGTGGGAAAAAAGAAGAAAGTGAGGCCAGGTGGTGGTGTGCCTATTTGAGTGTGCATGTTATCATGTGCAAGGACTGGGGTTCAAGCCCCAGGTCCCCACCTACAGGGACATGTACCTGTGTCTGACAAGAGGAATGACAAGGGTTAGAGTTGCTCAGGGTCACCTGTACACTGCTTTTCTGATGTTCACACCCTGCCAGCCTGGCTCTGGTCACCTGCCTTCACTACTATTCTTTTTTTTTTTTTAAATAATTTATTTCTTTATTGGGGAATTAATGCTTACCATTCAACAGTAAATACAATAGTTTGTACATGCATAACATTCCCCAGATTCCCATTTAACAATACAACCCCCACTATTTCATTCATCATTTTTCATGGTCTTTTTTTTATATATAAAGATTTTAAAAATATTTATTTTATTTATTTATTCCCTTTTGTTGCCCTTGTTGTTTTATTGTTGTAGTTATTATTGTTGTCATTGTTGTTGGATAGGACAGAGAGAAATGGAGAGAGGAGGGGGAAGACAGAGAGAGGGAGAGAGAGATAGACACCTGCAGACCTGTTTCACCGCTTGTGAAGCGACACCCCTGCAGGTGGGGAGCCAGGGCTTGAACCAGGATCCTTATGCGGGTCCTAGCGCCACCTGCGCTTAGCCCGCTGCGCTACAGCCCGACTCCCTATATAAAGATTTTTAAATATTTATTTATTTATTCCCTTTTTGTTGTCCTTTTTGTATTATTGTTGTTGTTATTGATGTCGTTGTTGGATAGGACAGAGAGAAATGGAGAGAGGAGGGGAAGATAAAGAGGGGGAGAGAAAGATGAGACACCTGCTTCACCGCTTGTGAAGTGCCTTCCCTGCAGGTGGGGAGCCGGGGGCTCGAACTGGAATTCTTACGCTGTCCTTGTGCTTGGCGCCACATGCGCTTTACCCGCTGCGCTACCGCTCGACTCTCGCTTCACTACCATTCTAAACTAAAAGTAAGAGCTATGCATAATGAGTGTATTCTGTGCCTCAAGTTTGATGCGAGGAAATACCTGTACTATTTCAACTCCATGAGGACTCTCTGAAGGTAATGTCAGCATCATTTCTCTCTCTCTCTCTCTCTCTTTTTTTTTTTACCTGTGTACTGATCAGCTCTGGTTTATAGTGGTGCAGGGGATTGAACCTGGGACTTCAGAGCCTCAGGAATGACAGTCTGTTTGCATAATCATTATGCTATCCATCCCCACCCCCAGCACCATTTCTCTAAACAGGTTTAGGGAAGTTGGGCAGCCTCCCCCAGGTCTGGGAACACCTGCAGGATTGCCCAGATTCCCAGCAGGACAGAAACAGTAACCCAGAATCACAGGGGAATGGAAACAACGCCAGGTCCCTCCCTGACCCCACGGGCCCTCATCTTCAGGGAAGCGAGAGCAGGTGGCTCAACGGTCGAGGCAGTAGAACAGAAAAGCGACAATTCCACTGTGCGGTCAATTCGAGCCTGGACTAGCCCAGCGCTTTCTCACCGAGGGGGCGTGGCCTCCAGGAGGGATGTGGCCTCCTTATTGGCGTAGTAACCTTGTGGGCGTGGCCTGGGCGGTGAGACGGAGGTTTGACCGCCCAGTAGGCGTGTCCATGAGGGGGCGTGGCCGGAGGCGGAAGCGGCCGGCGGCCGGCTCACTTCGCCTGTAGTCTGCTGGGTTCTTGTCCTTATCAGGGTCCGGAGTTCTCCCGGCCTCGGGAACCGAGCGAGGTTCGGGGCGGTGATGGGGGCAACGGCGCGGACAAGGGGAACACCCTACAGGGGCCAGACTTGCGAGTGTCGGGGAGCTGGGGCCGGGGTGTGGGCTGGTGACGGGCTCCGGGGCTTGGAGAGGGGCGGGAGAGGGAGCCCACCTCACTTGACACCTCCTCTCCGCCTCCTTTCCAGGTCCAACCCGGACCCGAGCTCGACTTTCCGAAGAGCCACGTCCGCAAGACTTTCGGGGGTCCTCCAGCTAGCTCCTCACCTCCATGGGCCAGACGGCCCTGGCGGGGGGCAGCAGCAGGACCCCCGCCCTGCAGGCCCCGTACCCTGACCTCTCCTATCCCGAGGGCCTGGAGGAGCTGCTGTCTGCCCCCCCTCCTGACCTGGGGGCCCAACAGCGCCACGGCTGGAACCCCAAGGACTGCTCAGAGAACATCGAGGTCAAGGAAGGGGGCTTGTGTTTTGAGCGGCGCCCCGTGGCCCAGAGTACTGATGGGGTCCGCGGGAAGAGGGGCTACTCTAGGGGCCTGCACGCCTGGGAGATCCGCTGGCCGCCGGAGCAGAGGGGCACCCACGCCGTGGTGGGCGTGGCCACGGCCCGCGCCCCGCTGCAGACTGACCACTACGCGGCGCTGCTGGGCAGTGACAGCGAGTCGTGGGGTTGGGACATCGGGCGCGGGAAGTTGTACCATCAGAGCAAGGGGTCCGGGGCTCCCAGATATCCAGCCAGACCTCAGGGGGAGCAGCTGGAGGTGCCGGAGAGCCTGCTGGTGGTTTTGGACATGGAGGAGGGGACTCTGGGCTACGCCATTGAGGGCACCTATCTGGGGCCCGCCTTCCGCGGGCTGAAGGGCAGGACCCTCTACCCTGCAGTGAGCGCTGTCTGGGGCCAGTGCCAGGTCCGCATCAGCTACCTGGGTGAAAGGAGAGGTGAGGCCTGGGATGGGGTGGGGACTTTCATCATGTCCCTCGAGCTGGGGGTTTGGGTGGGACTCAATGCCTTGAAGAGGCATGGCAATGGGTGTACATCTTAGCCCTGATTACTGGCAGAAGGGTCTTCACCTGTGCCGGGGTAAATAGTAGAATGGTATGCAAAGAGACTATCAGGCCCAAGGTTCCGAAGACCCAGATTCAATCCCCTGTATCACCATAAGCCAGAGCTGGGCAGTGCTTTGGTAAAAAAAAAAAAAAAAAAAAAAAAAAAAGGGTCTTCACATCAGGTCACCCCATCCTGTTCTCCCAACAGCGACAAAAGTCAAAGGCAGGTCTGGGGAAACAGCAGACATCAGCCCTTGGAGCAAGGGGTGTGAAGGGTACTAAGCTAGGTAGACTAAATCCAAAGGGAGGCTAGCAGTGCCAGGTTGCCAGGGTGTGTCCTAGCTCCTCTGGGATCCGAGCTATTACTTCCTTCTTCAGTCAAATCCCAGAAAGGAGCCATCTAGGCCCAGGGCACCAGGGATGAGAGCAGCGAGGAGGCAGGGCCTGCGTTGGGGTCAGGGCAAGGTTGAACTTGCCTGCCTCTTCTCCCATCGCCATGGCAACAGCCATTTTTTCATCTCACCAGCCTCTGCACAAGGCTTCTAGAATCAAGACCTATGGCAGCCCCCTGGCCCCAGCTGAAATAAAATGGGGATGTGTAAATTCGGTGACACCACCCACCACAAGTGAGCAGATGTGGAATGTCAGGGTGCCCCAGACTCCTCCTGGGGGCCAAGGTGGGAGTGGACAGGCAGCAGCAAAGGGTAGTCAAGCAGGAGTCTTGAGGATGTAGGGTTGGAGGCTGCACCCTAACTTACCTTTCCTTCCTTTTTTCTCCCAGCGGAGCCTCACTCCCTTCTGCACCTGAGTCGCCTGTGTGTGCGCCGTGCCCTCGGGGATCCTCGGCTGGGCCAGGTGTCTGTTCTGCCCCTGCCTCCTGCCATCAAGCGCTACCTGCTCTACCAGTGACCCCTGGGGCACCGGACTGTGCTGCTGAGGTTTTACTGTACCCTTTCCTGGGGGATGGCACAGAGGCACTGGTGGTCTGGGGTGGCCATGTAAAGCCCAGGGGACTGTGCCCCTGTCCCACCCAAGGCCCCAAGTCTCACCCAGAGGGATGGAGGCAGGGTGTTGTTATGCAAGGCTGTGGCAGCCTGGTACGAGACGAGTGTCTTTTTTTTTTTTTTTTCCTTTTCTTTCCCCCAAGTAAAAATAGAATGTGTTCTTCTAGAAATCTGTTTGTTTTTCTTCCCCCTCTCCTATACACAGGTCCTGAGGCTGCCTCAGAAAAGAGAGGGATTCTGTGGGAAAGCAGTGAAGAAAGACAAACCATGGGGCCTTAAGCCAGGTGTTTATTGCCACTGCACAAGGGACTGCTCACATACACAACACACACAGGTGTTGGCACCATGGGAGATGGTGATGCCCCTGGTCTCTGGGGGTGGGGTGGAGTGGGCAGACAACTGGGTTTCCTCTCAGCTCTCAGTCTCCTGGTGTGAGGCGGAAGGAGGATGGCTTCTCCTGTCCTCACTGGAGTATGCGGGGAGCCCTCTCACACACCCCTCCCCAAGCAAACTCCACCCCTCAGTCAAGAAGATGCCACCTTGGTGACATGCTTGGTTTCAACTACAGCAAGTGGAGATGGGCCTGGTCCCAGCCATTGTAGCAGAGGGGTGTAAACATGGTGGTGGGTGGCCTGGCGGAGGCCAGGAGGGGCAGCAGACACCATTGGAAGCATGTGCAGGGGCAAGGAGCACAGCGGAGCCTCTGGGCTACCTAATCCCTGGCTTAGGAATGGGAGGGGCTCATTGTTTGGCATTGATGATATCCACAAATTCAGGCTTGAGCGAAGCTCCGCCCACCAGGAAGCCGTCCACATCAGGCTGGCTGGCCAGCTCCTTGCAGGTTGCCCCAGTCACAGAGCCTGGGAGGGAGGAGAGAGCTCCATCAGGGCTGAGCCAATTCACTCCACCCTATGGCTCAGTCCTGTTCTCAGCCTATCCCACCTCACCCCAGAACAGGGCCAGGCCCCCTCACCTCCATAAATGATACGGGTGCTCTGAGCCACTGTGTCAGAGATGTTGGACTTAAGCCATCCCCGGAGCTTTTCGTGTACTTCCTGGGCCTAGAACAAGCCAGATCAAGTAAGACTCTTCCCCCTACCATGGGGTGAGGGGGTAGGCGGGGGAACGCTAGGCACCTGAGAAGAGGCAATGCTGGTTTGAGGGTTAAGAACCCTGAGACCCAAGTCAGAACATCAGAAGTGGCCCAGAAGGTGGCACAGTGGGTAGTGTTAGACTTACAAGCATGAGGTTTTGAGTTCCACCCCCAGCAATACATGTGCCCAAGTGATGGTTTGCTCTGGCTTCTCTCCTCTCATTAATTTTAACAATAAATAAATCTCTCTTTTTTAAAACCAGAGCACTGTTCAGCTCTGGTTTATGATGGTGTGGGGGATTGAACCTGGGACTTTGGAGCCTCAGACATGAGAGTCCCTTTGCATAACCATTATGCTATCTACCCCCACCCAATAAATAATTCTTGGGGATGAAAAGATAGCATAATGGTTGTGCAAAACACTTTAATGCCTGAGGCTCTAAAGTCAGAGGTTCAATCCTCAGCATCACCATGAGCCAGAGCTGAGCAGTGCTCTGGTCGCTTTATGTCTTTCTCATCAAAATCAATGAATGAAATAATAATTCTTACAGAACACCAGGACCCCATCCCACCCAGGTGCTCAGCAGGCAAGTCACTCTCTTCTGGCCTTGGGGGCCCCTGTCTACAATAAGGCTGTTGCCACCCTGTCCTACCTATCACAGCAGAATGGGAGGAAGGCAGGGTTTCTGGGTAGGATTACCTGTTGAGGCGTTGCGGTCTTGCCAGTACCAATGGCCCAGACAGGTTCATAGGCCAGGACCACCTTGCTCCAATCTTTCACGTTATCTGAGGGACGAGATCAGAGACGCTGGGTGAACAGGAACTAGCAAACCAGCCTTCCCCAGGTAATGAAGAATCCTGTCCATAGACCGCCCCCTGGTGGCAGCTGAGGAACAGCACATGGGATCTGTCTCAGGGAAGGATGCAAGTGTTTTCACCCTCTTTTCTCCTCCAGTTTGTGTTGGGGATCAAGACCCGTCCACCCTCTGTGCATGGAGGAGGGGGTCAGCCAGGACACCTGGCTAGGCTCAAAGGTCCTTATCATGCCTACCTGCGATGACCTTGGTTTGCTCGAAAACGACCTTCTCAGTGATGCCAGCTTCCCTCTCGTCCAGCTTTTCCCCGATGCAGGCGATCACCCCGAGCCCCTCTGCCAGCGCATGGGCCACTTTCTGTCCAATCAGCTGTTGAGGATACAACTGGTGAGCCACTCACTCCTCTGGAAAGATGGCACCCCAGCTGCTTTGCTGGCTACTAACCTCATCTGACTCTCCAAAGACGTGCCTTCTCTCGGAGTGGCCCAGGACCACCCACGTGGCTCCACAGTCCTTGATCATGCCAGGGCTACAGGAGGAGACAGCCAGACTCAGCTTGGAGCCCCTCCATGGCTTCCTCCACTGGGTCCCTGTCCCTCCGGTTCTCACCTGATCTCCCCAGTGAAGGCTCCGTTAGTTACTTTGTAGCAGTTCTGCGCAGCCACTGCGATCTTGGGATCCAGCTTCTGCCTGGCGAAGTCGATGTAGGCGGTGGGGGGCGCGCACACCACCTCTGAGGATAAGATGGTGGGGGCCCGGGATGAGATCACAGGGATCCTTCATTCTCCTGAATCCTCGGGGGGGGGGGGGGGGGGGGGGGCTTTGGATTCCCTTGGCTTTCACTTCTTTTCAGCTCAGTTCCGTGGCTTCCCCCTTCCCCCTCACTGGATGATCTTTGTTCACTTGCTAGGCCAGGCTGGGCGGGCGCCCAACCCCAGAAAGCGTGGCCCTGGTACTGCCCTCTGCACTTTTCACAGCCGTGGTGGCTTGGATTTCCCAGGCTATTCTGGGCCTGGGCATCTCCTAGACTCAGCATTCTCTGGGGGGCAACCACGCCTCTCTTCTAGAATAACCCCCCGCCCCCACCAGACAAGGCTTTCACAGCAAAAGCAGAAGGGGTTGCCTTCTGGCGTGTGCGGTGGGGCTTGGGGTGGGGGGAACCAGGAAGGAGTGAGTGTGAGTCCCCAGCCAGGCCCAGCCACCCTGTGAAAGGTGGGGGCTAGCCACGCCGCTCAGGGAGAGGGATGGCAGGGTGCTTGGGAGGTGGCAGTAGGGGCGGGCCGGGCGGCCGGGGGCTCTGCTATCCCTAGAGGTGCGGGGCGGAGTTTCGACTACGTGCGGCGGTGCACGGAGCCCCAGCCCTGAGGAGGCCCAGCGCTCCCACCTCTCCCAGTGCCCCTCCGATCCAGCGCCCCTGGCCAGTCCGCCACTCGGCCACCTGCCCCCACCCTGGAACCCCGAAATTCCTTCCCGGCACAGTCCGAGCGCACCACTACACGGGGCCCGCGGCCTTAGCCCTCGACACACCCCTGGGTCCGCACTTGAAGGTGGGTCGCTGTTTGGACCGTAACAGCCTCGTCCCCAGTCCGCACCCAGGTCCCACCGCACACCCCAGAAGGCAGCCCCTTCTGCTTTTGTTGTGAAAGCCTTGCCTGCTGGGGGCGGCGGGGGATCCAGTGCCCCCTTGTCCCCTCCACCATCACCCCCACAGCGCCTGGGGCGCGGGGCTCACCAGTGTCGGCCGGCAGCTTGGCGGCATTCAGGGTATTGATGAGCTCCCCTAGGTTGTTCTTGCGCCCGTTCATCTTCCAGTTCCCCCCCACGAAGAACTTCCTGGAGGGCGCCATGGCGGTGGTGCCGGCACACTGAAGGTCAGCAGGAGCGCGCAGCCGCGGCCACGGGCCGCTTATGTAGAGCGCCGTCAGGCAGAACTCCGCCTCCTCGCAGTCCTCCTCCATGGCTCGCTCCGCCCCGCCTGCCCCGCAGCCCGCAAACCCAGCCCCTGCAGCCCCGGCCCCTCCGCAGCCCCCGCCCGCCCGCAGCCCCCTGCCAAGGTTCTGACGTTGCCCCCTTTCTTGTAGCAACGTTCTAGGGCCCAAGGTGGGGGCTCAGCCCCCACGCTCTGTTGCTTGTTCTGACAGAGGCAGCAAGAACTGGAGGCCCTGTGCTTGGGGGACCCCACTTCATGACCGCTGTCCCTGAGAGGTCACAGGGGCTGCCCACGGGAGCTAATTGCTCCCCCCAACACACACTGCTAGTTTGGCCAGTGCTGGCCCAGAAAGAGGGTGCTCTGGCAACTCTGCAGCTAGGAAGAGCGCCACACCTCCATCCCTGGGAGGAGGGGGCTCTGAGAGGAGTTTCTGCAGCTCTAGAAAGAGCCCTCCACCCCCATGCCAGCAGGCACCTTTAACCCAGGAAAGGTCTGGCCCCAGTGACTGCAGGAGGAACAGGGCTCAGAGGGGGTGGGGAGGCCTGCCCCCAGGGGTACCCACTCTTTGCTCCAGCTGGCTGAGGGCTAACAAGACTGCAGAGAGACTTGGGAAATAGCCTCTTGGGCCCTCTCGACAACTGGGAAGATGTCTTCATCTTTCCTGTGTGCTGTCACCCCACTCTGCTTACTGCCAGTGGGCAGGGGTGCTGAGCCCAGAGGCTTTTTGGCAGTTGGCCTTCCTGCCCTGCCCACTTCAAGAAGTCTCTTGTGGACACCAAACAGGACACAGGTTAGCTACTGTACTTTTATTCACATCATGTGTTTTGGCATTTTCCAAGAGAAGGACAGGGAAGAGACAGGGTGTGGAGAGACCAAGGCAGGAGGGTGAGGTCCCCATTTCCCTCGCACCTCTCCTTTCCCAACCACATGGGGAGCAAACAAACAAGGACGGGGGGGGGGGGGGGGGGCACAGGCTGCACAAAGCTACACCCACACACACACACAGATAATCCCCCCCTCCATCCCAGAGGCTGGGCAGGTGGACAGAGAAGCAGAGCATTGTGGGGTCCAGGGCAGGGAAAGCAATGAAGTCTCCTCACAGGTAGGCGGCTGGGCCCCTCCGTCCCATTCCTGGTTCACAACCCCCTCCCCCAAAGTCTCTCAGTGCCTCCCCTGCTTGGTGTGGCCACTCTCCTGTGGCCTCTAGCTTCTTCCCTGCTGCTGGGGACAAAAAGAAAAAGGGTCCAGAGCAGGGGGGCCGAAGTCCATCCCGCAGTGGAGGGGAGTTGGGGCAGGCCCTTAGCTGGCCACTCTCTGGTAAAAATAGATGTAGCCCAGGTCCTTGGGCGGCTTCTCAGAGGCACACACTTTCTGGTCATTGTAGATCACCCATCTGGGGAGGAAGGAAAGGGGTAAATGCTGGGGGCACACCTGGATGCTTCTACTTCAGTTTCCCTGACACAGCCCCTCTGTGGGTCCTGCCGACTTGGGAAGCAAATGCTCCCAGCATCCCCTACTGGCCTCCAGAGCCCCATAAAGCTATCTGAAAGGAACATGCAAATCTCACAGGTTTAGCCACCTGGGAAGCAGCACAGTGGTTAAAGTACTAGACTCTCAAGCATGAGGTCCTGAGTTCAAACCCTGACATGATGTGTGCCAGAACCATACTCTGGTTCTTGTAAGTTCTCTCTCCCTTCCCCTCCTTCCCCAACTCCTCACCAAACACATACCCACAGGCTCATTTACCCCTAGTGTCTTCTGACCTTCTAGTGTTCTTTTTTTTTTTCTCTCCCCCCCCCCCGACCTTCTAATGTTCTATAGCAGCCCCCACCCATTCCCAAGAGGCAGGGTTCAGCAAATTCTCTGAAGATGGCTAGGTAGTAAACATGTCAGGCTGTGGGGCCAGGAGTGGTGCACCTGGTCTAAGCACTCACACTATAGTGTGCAAGGATGCAGATTCAAACCCCTGGTCCCCACCTGCAGGGAGAAAGCTTCACAAGTGGTGAAGCAGGGCTGCAGGTGTCTCTCTATTTCCCCTCCCCAATTTCTTTCTGTCTCTATCCAATAATAAAAAAAATATTTTAAAAAATCATTTCAGGCTGGCAGAAATGAATGTGGCTATGTTCACGAGAACTTTATCAATGCACGTAGCCCAACTCAGCCACCAGCCAAACCCTTTTGGTCTCTGTGTCCTCATGAGATACTGTTTCCTCAGACCTCCCAGGTTGCCCCTCCACAATCCCACCACCAACCACACCCGTTAGGAGGCACACTGCCAGCCCCTCACCTGCCTTCCTTCTTGATGTGGCAGACGTAGTGACCACACATAGTAGAGGTGCCCATGTGACTAATGAAGGCAAACAGCTGATATTCTAGGAAGGAGACAGGGCAAAGAGAAGGGTGAGGGGACTGACTCTCTGAGCAGCAGTCAAAGACAGACACAGCAGCTCACAAGGTACTGTGTACACTCAACCAAGTGTGCCACTGCCCGGCCCTAACAGCTCACACTAGGGACAGGAGTTCGGGGGGGGGGGGAGTTGGGGGTGGAGGTAGGCATGGGGCATATTTGGGGCAAGTCTATGTCAACTGCCCAGCAGTTCCATCTGTGGAAAGCAGGAGTGGCTCCTCTGGCTGCTGGGGGAGGCAGGACAGCTCTAGGCTAAGGATGCAACCTGGACTCGCCCTGTTCCCTGGGGACACCTACTTCCAGGGCCGTCCCGGACTTTGGGTCCCACTGGCACAGATTCAGAGATGGAGTCGGCAGCTGAGCGGCCTTCTGAGATGTCCATGGCGGCCTCTGCATCAAGGTCATCAATGTGACTGAAGATCCAGTCCACGGCTCGCTCTAAGCTGTTGTTCTTGGAGGGAAGGGAGAATTTATTTAAAAAAAAAATTTTTTTTTATTATCTTTATTTATTTATTGGATAGGGACAGCCAGAAATCAGGAGGGGATGGTGTGATAGAGAGGAAGAGAGACAGAGAGACACCTGCAGCACTGCTTCACCACTCGTGAAGCTTTCCCCCTGCAGGTGGAGACTGGGGACTCAAACCTGGGTCCTTGCACATTGTCACATGTGTGCTCAACCAGGTGTGCCACCACCTGGCCTGGGAGTCACTTCTACTAAGTTCAGGGATCAGAAAAGCAGCCCCATGGCTTCTCCATCCCAGCCGCAGAAAGAAGGAGTCACACTGCAGCAGTGGCTTTGTCTACACAGGACAGACCTGGCTGCCTCCTCCCCCCCAACTCCCTTACCGTGGCACGCAGAGCCTTCAGGGCCTGGTCCCGGGAAAAGCCCATGGAGACGATGGTGCTCACACAGTCCTCCGGCGGAGGCTCGGCCGCTGCACTGGTGGAGCCTGGCCCACTGGAGCCAGGCAGGATGAGGGGGTTGGCGAAGTCTGCACAGAGTAGAGGTTGGAAGGGGTCAGGTCGTGGCACACCCAGCTGAACATATATACATTACAGTGTACAAGGATCAGGGTTCAAGCCTCCAATCCCCACCTCCGGGGGGGGAAGCTTCATGAGTGATGAAACAGTGCTGTAGGTGTCTCTTTCTCTCCCCTTTCCCTCAATTTCTGTCTATCTCTACCCAATAAATAATAAAATCTTTTAAAAAATACATTTAAAAAAGAGGGAGGGAGAGAGAAGAGGTTGGAGTGTCTGGGGGAAGGCGGCTGTTCCCATCCCACCCATGCCCCAACCCCATCTAACCTGGATCGTCCATGTGCGACATGACCCAGTTCATGGCGGCCTCGGCGCCGCTGTTGCCTGTGTAGTACACAGCTTTGCGGCAGGCGTCCATGGGAAAGCCCATCTCCACCAGCTGGATGATGACTGACTCATCTAGCATGGGTGCTGCGGGGTAGGAGGAGACACAGGGCCCTGACTCCTGGGGCCACAGTCTGTGCTCCTCCCAGCCCCCCACCCACCCTCTCAAAACCTCCCACTCCATGCAGTTTCCTCCTCCCAGGGCCAGGCACCTTCTGGAACTAACACAACAGCTCAGCCTGAGGTGGGTCCAGCATCCTGAGGGCACAGAGCTGAGACTGCAGACTCCCCTTTGTGCATATGCTTACAGAAGGGGCCCTGATTATGACGGGTGGCACCCTGTCTCCAGCCAATGGTCAGTGAGACTGGCACTGGCATAGGGGGAGTAGCTGGGGGTGGGAGCCAGATGAACCCCCCCTTCCCTACCCTCGTCCAGCCCGAGAGGGCAGAGGAAATTTGAAAGGGAGGACAGGAGAAACACACAGGACAGGGTCAGAGAGGCCCCCCCACCAGCAAGGGAGAGAGACAGGCAGGAAGAAGAGTCACTAACATGTCGGAGAGGAGAAGTGAGGGGAGCAGAAGGAGTCTTCGTCTTCGTTGCCATAAAAACCAAGGCTACCTTTGGGCTCGTCCGGCGTGACCAGGGGCGGGGCAATGTCGGGCAGCTCCTCCTCACCAGGCTGCAGCCCGGTGCCCCTCAGCTGGGAGATGTCAAGCTCCTCTGGCATCTCAATGGACACATCTACAAGGGGAGTGGCAGGAAAGAGGGGGCCCTCAGCAGCCCCCGAAGCATTCCTTGAAGGAAGTGGCACCTCTAGCCCCATCACCCTATCTATTTTGACCCAGCTCTGTGCTAAGGAGCAGCTCCGTGAGGTGCCACCATCACTACCCCGCAGTGGAATATAACCAACAAATGTAATTACACCCTAATTACTGCTCAGTGGAATAAAATAACTGTGAGCCCGGCTTCTTGTCCTGCATCTACCACTGATAAAGAAAGGACAAAGAAGAGCGGCATGACAAGAAGACTTCACACTCATGTGGGTCTCAACTGGTCTAAGAAACAGTGTTAAATCAGCAGTTCTCAGGGCTAGGTGGTGGTGCATCTGGTTAAGCGCACATGCTACAATGCACAAAGGACCCAAGTTCAAGCCCCTGGTCCCCACCTGAAAGGAGGAAGCTTCACAAGCAGTAAAGCAGTACTGCAGGTCTCTGTCTGTCCTCCCCCTCTCAATTTCTCTCTACCTCTATCAAATTAACAAATAAGCAAATAAAATATAAAAAAATAATAATACATTAGCAGTTCTCAAGGTGGACAGTTGCTTGAAAGACCCCAAAGAGCTGGTTCAAGATGACAGCAATGGGAAC
This sequence comes from Erinaceus europaeus, assembly GCF_950295315.1. Lineage (NCBI taxonomy): Eukaryota > Metazoa > Chordata > Mammalia > Eulipotyphla > Erinaceidae > Erinaceus > Erinaceus europaeus. The sequence continues at coordinate 100,240,827 of NC_080165.1, forward strand.
ATCTTGCCAATTAAAAATAACTAAAATGAAATCAAAATGAAACCATCTTGATTGTTAAGTCTAACTATAGTCAAAGGAGTTTTTTTTTTTTTTAACATTGTTAGCCAGTGCTTTTCCAACTGGAAGCATTTTTAAACATCCAAGGTACAATTTCCCTCTCCAGAGGGCAGTCAGAGAAACAACGGCTTGCGTGTGTCGAGCCCTTTTCGTGTTCTAGCATTTTCTCTGCTGCCCACGCCTGCCTGGCTCATCAAAGCCTCCATACCCAGTTTCTTGGGCACCCAGTCTAAGCCAAAGGTGAACTTCTTGATCTGGATGACCAGGTAGTCGGGGAATGAGGCAAAACGTGTGGTCCTAGAAAAGAGGGAATGTCCTGTTACTCACAGAACCCCAAGTTCTCTTCTGAAAACCCCTGCAGTTTGGGTTCTGAGGGGGCAGGAGGTATGAGAACCAGAGGACACCTGGATGTCTGCACAGCCAGAGCAGCAAAGGGGTGATGGCCGGTGGCCCCTAAGGCCAAAGTACGCCTTCAGCTCTCAGGCCCGTGCCTGAGGCAGGCGAAACATCGGGCCACTTGCTGCAAAGTCTAATTCTGCCTACAACTGATGCCTGTGCTCTGAGTACCTTTGCTTTGCCAGAACTGAGGGAGTGACAGGAGATGGCACAAGAACAGAGGATGAGATGGGGCCCTGCTGGGGCCTGCAGTTCTCCTGGAGCCCACTCACCCCAGTGACACCTCCCTGAGAGTCCCCCCACAGAGGAACAAGAGAATAAGAAAGTGGCAAGAGGAGTTTTGGGGATTTCCCCTAAACCTGGCCCTGTCCTGGAACTTTCAGCCAAGACCAGCGGGACTTACTTGACAGCAACTGACTTGGCCTGCAGGGCTGTGCTCCAGAAGTCCTCCACCTGCTCAGGGGCACCATAGGCCTCCAGGCAGGAGCTGAAGGGCACCTGGGCCCGCACCAGCTCAGGCAGTGGCAGCTTCTCCTCCTCGGCTTGCCGCTTCTTTTCCTCATATTCTAGAAGCTCCTCTGGTGACAGAACAGGGTGCATCCTTCAGAGTGCTGCTTTGTCTCTTGACCATCTCTGTGTCCATGCTCCATCAATTCCTTTAGCCTCCCCCCCCCCCCTTTGTACATCCACGTAAGGCCGCACCACTCTTGACAGCTCTGCCAACAGGCTACGCTGAGGCTCAGCCTATCTCCCCACCATGGCCCAGCCTTGGGCCTTTGGCTGGGTCAGTCCAGGACCCCTCCTGGGCCTTGGCCTCTGACCTTTGTTGAGGGCCGCGTCCATGGGCACTGGCAGCTGCATGATGTAGTCTACTCGCTGGGTGTACTTCACCTTCTCAGTGGCCAGGCACTTGATCTTCTCCTCCACCAAGAAGCGGAACACTTCGTTCGGGTTCTCAGAGCTCCGGCAATTCCTCTACAGAAAGGAGACAGGTGGGGAGGTCCAGGAGGCCAGGGAATGAAATGGCTGAGATGGTTTCTAGGGGTTTGGGAGAGGGGTAGTGGAAGAAGACTGACACCACAAGGCACGGAGACATGAGAAGCCCTTCCTCCCTGTTCCTGATTCTTGCTTATATCCCCTTTTACAAACAAGAAGCTTCCTTGGCTCAGTTCCCTGGGTCTATCTTTCACTAGGCCAGGAGCCCAACAAGTGTAGGATCACCACTTGGAGTTCCAGCTCTCCTCAGGTGCAGGTGCTATTCACAGGAACACTCAGAGGAGCCTGGGACTCTTGTGTTTCAGGGCTGGGACTGAGCTGGGGCTGACAGTGAACAGGATGGGCAGGAGGGAGATAGGAAGTCTGTGAAGAGTACTCTGTTGCCATCTTCCCAGCCCTCACCTCCACCATGTTGATGAGGTGAAGAAAGAACTCCTGGGCATCCTGCTGTCTGTTGGTGGAGAACTCCGGGTGACCCTTGCCAATGAGGGCCTTGAACATCCGAGGGGCGATGCCTTCTTGAACTTCCTAGGCAGAATCGGGGCAGTAATTTAGCTGGAACTCTTTCTTTAGACATCTTGCAGAGCTCAAAGTCTCCCCACAGTTCCAGAGTCTCAAAGGGGCGATTTCTAGGCTCACCTTTTGTTCTGGGCCCTGCTCTCCATCAGGTGACTCTGGTGTTGGCTTCGAATACGCTCCTGAGAGGAGACCATGGCCCAGCTTGGCTCTGCATCAGCATTCAAAAGAATCATTTAGCTTCAGTGGACTCCTGACCAGCTAACAGCTACCCCTTCCCCTTCCCAACTTAGCCCTGGTGGTGCCCCTCCCCCACAGACAAGTCTGCAAAATGTGTGACCCAGAGGTTCCACAGAAAGCAAACTCCAAGCAAACAGCAGGCCCAGGAGACGATCATCAGAGAGCTCGCTGATCAGGATCCAAACTGCTGCTCATTCCAGGTGGTTAAAGAGGCTGGCGTGAGCCTTGGTACTCAGGCCCTGGCTACGTACACCTGGGTGCTGAAGTCCTGGGTAGGGTCCGCTGGTGCATTCTGAAAGATTTTCTCCAACTTATCCACATACCTATGGGAAGGAGCATTGAGAGGCTTTGGCCTGGGCTCAGAGGAAAGTGGAATGGGGCGATTAACTCCAAGGTTAGTGAACAGGTTCCTATGTGGTTGAAGCCTGGAGTCCACTTATTTTTTAAAAACATTTTTTTAATATCCATATTTATTTTCCCTTTTGTTGCCCTTGTTTTTTATTATTGTTGTAGTTGTTGTTATTGCTGTCATCGCTGTTAGATAGGACAGAGAGAAGTGGAGAGGGGGGAAGACAGAGGGGAGAGAAAAAGAAAGACACCTTCAGAGATGCTTCACTGCCTGTGAAGCGACTCCCCTGCAGGTGGGGATCCGGGGGCTCAAACCAGGATCCTTACATCGGTCCTTGCACTTTGTGCCACATGTACTTAACCCACTGCGCTACCGCCCGACTCCCTGGAGTCCACTTCTTTCATTCCAGTAGCCTGCCCTTCCTCCTCTTCTCAACTAAGTCAGCATGCAAGGCACACTCAGGCATTCTTTCCCAGCCCATCCCCAAAAGAGAGAGAGCCAGGAGATAGGGAGACAGTCTAGGGAAAGGGTAACATTCTGGTTCATGTTCTATGATCCAGAACTTGATAAGTAAAAAGTTTTCACAAAGGCCTCAGGTCCTTTTAATGAGAGGCCGAGCTGCTTTATGCTAACCTTTATGCTATCCTGGCACTTTACCTTCCTAGTGTCCTAGGTCCTCCCCTCTCCTTTCAGTCTGTGTGAGGTGATTGCCTGATGTCACTGGCCTGAGATAAAGACCAGCTGTTCCACCCTGAGAGGCGGTGCTCCTCTCAGCAGTAGGGTCTGTATGTGGCAGAGTGAGCTGGCTCCCCTCAGAGCACGCCTGCAGAGTGCGGCAGGCGCTATTTTGACACTAACACAGAGGTACTGAGGGCGGCTGAGGAGTGTGTCTAGAGCTGGAGACCAGGACAGGAGCTAGAGCCTTTGGATGCAGCTCCAAGGGAACAGGGCAACACTCACTTCCTCTGGAAGTCAGGGATGCTGAAGAGCACCTGGACCACGGAGTTGAGGTAGCAGCTGTTGCCCAGGTTCCGGATGCCTGTGTAGCCGGGCCCAAACAAGGGCTTGAGGGGCACGCTTGACTCCTGGATTAGCTCCCACTCGCCAATCCGCTGGTTCATGTCTATCTCCAGCTCTGTCATCGTCTTGTCCGTCTGTGAGGGAAGGAACAGGGGCACATGGTTCTCACCTAGGGTCTAGGGGACACCCTGCAGGGACCACTCTCCAGAAGGCCCCAAGCCTTCACGAGGCCTCTGCCTGAAGAAAGGAGATGAATCCAGTTCCCAGATGTGGAGTGTTTTCCTACAGTTAGTCTCCTCACCACTTCTTCAGGGGGAACTTCTTTCATTCCATCTGACCCCTAGATCATGCCAGGTTCCCTGCTGGGAGCTCTCACGGCCCCTGCCGGGTCACAGGCCACTGTTCGCAGTGACTCACGTATGTGTGTGAGCACAGCTCAGGTGAACACTTGCCTTTCCCATCATCCACACCTGGCTTCTGTCTAAGCAAGGCCCAGGCCTGTCTCACTCCCCACGGGACAGCACATATAAGGTACTCAGCAGCGTTACACTGCTGAGGAAATGATTCTGGAAAGTTCTTCTTCTTCTTCTTTTTTTTTTTTTTTTTGCTTCCAGGGGCTTGTTGCCTGTACTATGAATCCACTGCTCCTGGAGGCCACTTTTTCCCATCTTTGTTGCTCTTGTTGTTATTATTGTTGTTGGATAGGGCAGAGAGAAGTTGAGAGAGGAGGGGAAGATAGACACCTGCAGACCTGCTTCACCACTTGTGAAGCCACCTCTCTATAGGTCGGGAGCCAGGGGCTTGAACCGGGATCCTTACACCGGTCCTTGCAATCTGTGTCATGCGCACTTAACCCAATGCACTACTGCCTAGCCCCCTGGAGTTTTTTAAAGGGAAGCCCACATACCTTGGGGTGGGTTACCTGTGGCAACTTGGGGACCTCACCTTTTGCATCTTCAGCATGTCGATGCCGAAGTGGGACAGGTGCTCGGCCAGGTTGGGGTCCAGGACCATGTCATCTTCGTCGTATGAGTACACATCTAGGGCACAGGGCAGGCATGTCAGAGGGAGGCTCAGAGCAGGCCGGCCACCAGCACAGGAGCACCCTGGTGTAGCATCTCCTATGAGGGGAACTCTGGGGAACCCCCTCAGATATCAGTGAGGTCACAAGCTTTTCTGGGAGGCACTGTCAGGGAAGATGAGGTGAAAGAGGGCAAGAATGGGAATCAACTGTGACCCCACCCCAGGGGAAGGGTAAGGCAGGTTTGAAAGCACACTTGCTTAACAGATCCTGACACCACTTCTAGGAAGCGAAACTCCTCTCAGTTAAAACCCATTTTGCTTCAGCCTGGGAGGATGTGCTGCAACATGAAATTTTGTGTTCAAGCCCCACTGTCAAATGTGCCAAGAGTGATGCTCTGGTTCTTTCTACCTCTCTCTCACAAAGCACACTGCAGCATGGAGGTGGCTGGGGCTTGGAGTGGAGGGCAGGGGGCGGTCAGTACCAGCTCCATCGGGTGTGATGGTCCCCAGCTTGACTGCCAGCGGGTAGCCGGTCTCCCTGTAGTGCTCCACAGCGTGGTTGTTGCCCCCAGTGCCGTCGAAGTAGCGCCGGCCACAGAGGATGGAGCCATCTGTCAGGTTGAGCCACAGGTTCTCTCTCATGTCACACTTGGAGCACTTCCAGCCGCTAACCCAGAGAGAAGGGAGTGAGCCCAAGTGGGACAGGGCTGGGTCTGCCTCCTCCTCACCAATGTCCCTTCTTCTGACATCCCCAAGCCTTGTCTGTCACCTCAGATCTCCTTCCTCTCCCGGCTCCATGTCCCCTCTTTCCCCCCAGGAGGGTGGTCTTTCTGACCCTGCTCTAGGAGTGTGCCCAGAGGCACGGGACCAGGCCTTACCAGGGAGGGATCCGAGCTGGGTTGTCCAGCTGCTTGAGGTGGAAGGCATGTTTAGATACCTGGCGCACTTCCCCATCCCAGGCCTGCACCTCCTGCTTGCGGGAGGCTGAGTCGGCCGACAGGAGAGCGTCCACCGCACTGGTTACCTGGGGGAACAAAGGGTCAGCGCGCCCCAGCCCCTTGCTCCAGATTTCTTATGGCTTGATGTCGGGGGTAACACACGGCATCCTCTGTACCCGATCTCTGACGATGTCAGGCAGTCCCCCCAGACCATCCCGGGCGATCTCCAGGTAGTCCGGCAAAATAACAATCTTCACGTCCTCCTCGTATTCAAACTTGTCCTCACTGAGGTCAAAGCCGCCTTCGACACCTGAGAAGGAAGAGGAGGGAAGTAGGATGGGTACCACTGGTTGTGTCCCCCTTCTCAGAGCACCTCAGCTGTCCCCTGTAGAACATGAGGTCACAGGCCTAGTCAGGTCATTGAGGGCTCTCCTGGTCGCCCCATAAGCAGGACAGAGCAGCTCAGGGTGAAGACCAGGGCCAGTGAGGTGCTCACCAATAGCCAGCCGCGTGGGCTTCTTCCGGGGCGGGTCACCGGTGCCTGTGGTGATGTCCTCCTCTTTCTGCAACGGGGCAGGAAGGACAGGGCCAGCAGTGAGCACCAGAGAAGTGACAAATGGGGAGGAAGGGCAGAATGAGGCTGCTTTCTCTGGGAAGAGAATGAAAAAACAACAAAGACAAAAAGAAGCAGAATTCTATGGATATGGGACAGTGCTTTGGTTTCTCAATTTTTCTGTTTTACTTTTAGTTATTTTGCATAGAGATAGAAATTGAGAGAAAGGGAAAAACAGAGAGGGGGGAGGGAGGGAGGGAGGGAGAGAGACAGAGAGAGAGAGAGAGAGAGAGAGGAGCCTGTAGCTTTGCTTCACTGCTTGCGAAGTTTTCCCCTGCAGGTAGGGAGTGAGGGCTTGAACCAGAGTCCTTGTACCCTGTAATGTTTGCACTCAACCAAGTGCACTACTGCCTGGACTCCTCAAAACTTTTTTTTTTTTTTTAACCAGAGCACTGCAAAACTCTGGCTCACAGTGCCTTGAACCTGGGACTTCAGAGTCTCAGGCAAGAAAGTCTTTCACATAACCATCATGCTGTCTCCCCTGCCCTCGTATTTCTCTTTTTCCTTCTCACTAAAAATAAATAAGTAAATAAATAAATAAATAAAGGGGTGGTCCTAGAGGTAGCAGCATAAATAGTGTTAGATTCTGAAACGTGAGCTCCCAAGTTCGAACCCCAGAATCCCATGTGCCAGAGTTCTCTCTTCCCCTCCATTTCATAAATTAGAACATAAAAAAAATTGTAAAGGGGCTAGTGAGATAGGTCAGCTGGTAGGGTGCCTGCATTGCCATACCCACAGCTCAGGTTTGAACCCCCAGCATTATGTGGGGGCACTGAGGCACTATGCTGTCTCCTCCCTCTCCTTCTCCCCCTCCCTTTCTGAACAGTTGGCTTGGGGTAGTGAATTTGCACACGAGTGAGGTCCTGGTCCTCTAAGTAAATAAACATCTTTATAAAATTAAAAGAGAGGTTTGGAACTGGAAGGTAGTTTAGTGGCAGAGCACAGGACTTGCACGTGTGAGGTCCTTACTTTAATCCCCACACCACATATGCTAGAATGGTGCTCTGGTTCCCGCTCATTAAATAAACCAATCTTGAAAATTAAACAAAGGGGCTCCCTTGGGAGGGCACCTGCTTTGCCACAGACGTGACCCAGGCTCAAGCCATCCCCAACCCCTGTACACCATGCAGGAGGTCTATGGGATTCGGGAAAGCTTCAGTGCTTTCCCTTTCTGTCTCTTCCTGAGAAAGTCACCCTGGAGTGGGGAAGTCCCAGCAACACACGAAGTAAAGATGTTCTCACCTTAAAAACAAACAGGGGGCTGGGCAATAGTGCAGCGGGCTAGGAGCTTATGGTGCAAACGTGCTAGGGCCAGCATAAGGATCCCAGTTTGAGCCCTCAGCTCCTTACCTGCAGGGGATCGCTTCGCAAGGGGTGAAGCAGGTCTGCAGGTGTCTCTCTTTCTCTCCCCCTCTCTGTCTTCCCAATCTCTCTCCATTTCTCTCTGTCCTAACAACAATAACAATAACATCAACAATGAAAAACAACAAGGGCAACAAAAAGGGAAAAAGGTAAAAAACAAACAACTAGGTTCCACAGGTTTTTCAGTGAGAGAACATATACTTCACACGAATGATATCTTGGGTTCAATCCCTGGCATGGAATAAAAAAACGAGGGTGGGCAGAAATAGCACGATGACTTGTATACCAGACTTGCAGGCCAAGGTCCCAGAAATTCCAAGTTCAACCCCTGGCACCACCATGTGTCAGGGCTAAGTGGTGCTGTGGTGTGTGTGTGTCACTAAGATAAAAGAAATAAAGTATTTAAAAGGAGAATGGTAATAAACTAAATATGGAATCAATTTAAATGCTAAGTAAAATGAATGAAGCTAAAAAAAAAAAAAATGCATGTATCTGTGATCCAGGAGGTGGTGCAATGGATAAAGCACTGGACTCTCAAGCATGAGGTCCCAAGTTCAACCCCCAGCAGCACATGCACCGGTGTGATGTCTGGTTCTTTTTCTCCTATCATTCTTATTAATAAATAAATAATAAAAAAGAGCATGTATCTGAGTGTGTATCTGTTGACTCCTCATGCATGCAAGATTCTTCTGTTCCCAGGATGATTTTTTTTCTTTTTCTCTCTTCCTGTCCCCTCTCAATAGATAGAGGGAGACACAGAAAGGAGGAACATCTATGGAGTTTCCCATGGTGTTGGAGCTATGGTTCTTCCATGTGGTACCAGGGCTCAAATGCTGGGTTCATGCTTGGGAGGGCATGCTCCATACATGGTGATCTATTTCTCAGCTATGTGTGCTGAGTTTTTATGGTGCCAACACACAGAGACAAAAGGGAGAAATTCTGGTGGAGCCATCAGTACCAGGCGCCGGGTCCGCCGGAGGTGCAGATAGACGCGCTGGCCAGTCTTATTGAAGTGTCTCTCCACATACTGCTTCCCGAAGCCCAGGAATGTGTTCATGCAGATGTAGAGGCCTCCCTCAGACTCCTGCAAGACAGGAGGTGAGCAAGGATGAAGCCTGGCCAGCAGGGAGGGTAAAACGCTAGCTTCCAGAAGAAAGCTATGGAACCTGCAGAGCTTGGGGCAGGACCTAGGGCTTCCCACTTCCCATCTATTAAGCACCACCTGGGCAACTACCGCTCATCTTCCTCCTGGCTCCTTCCTGTGTGGTGAAACCCTGCAGTTAATTGCAGAGAACTCCTTTTACCTCTTTTCTGGATTCAAGAGACCCAGGAGCTAAATGGAGACTAAATACTATGGACTCCTAGTGCCAGAGATAACACTGAGGGGCAGGGAGGAAGGCCCTTTCCCGGGCAGAAAGACCTGCATGTCAGCCAGTGAACCTCCCCACCACGAACACCTTGACAGCCTACTGATCTTCACGATTCAGGGGACCTTCTGGACTGCAGGTGAAGGGTCCAGTGTCTGAAGAGCACAGCTGGCCAAGCTCTCCAGCTAAACCTGGACCCAGACTGGCAGTGACTTGAAGCCCAGCCTTCTCCAGACACCACCCTGCTGCCTCTGCTTTGACCAACAAATCAGCTCCCCACACCAGTTCCCTCAGTTTCCAAGCACAAAGTTATCCCCTCCCCAGCAGGGTCCAGCATCACCTGGTGAGGCAGTGACAATACGCATAAGCCAGGAAGAAAACAGAGAAAAACAAGCCTCCACCTTACAACACTGCTTTGGGGACAGCGGTGTGGGGGGTGGGGCAGGGGAGGGAAGGGCTGGCCCTGTTTTTGTGAATAGCCTGAAAATGGAGGAGGAAATCAGAGATAACAATAAAATCTCCTATCAGATCCAAGATTCTGAACAATGGCAGTCATCTTCCTCCTGGATTAAAAGTCTCACTGGCCTTGAAAAATTCTCCAGTGATATGAGAAACAGGGCACAGTCTAAGGCACTTCGAGGTCCCACAGATGCTCCCGGAACAGTATGAGTTACACTGTTCAGGAACAAACAGAACAGGTACCAGGCGAATCAAATCTGCCCTCTTTCTTCCTCAAACCCAATTTGAACACCATCCACTATGCCAGACATTGGGCTGCAAAGCAACCAGGGGATCTCTTGACTTGGGGTGGGAGAAGGAAAGTGTAAGAATACAGAAACGCCTTTTGGATCACTCAAAGCCATTCCTGAGGAGAGTGGCAGGAGCATAAAGAGGGACTCACTGCCTTCTGCCATCTGCTGGCAACCAAGAACTGCTTTTCTCTCAGGGAAAAAGAGGGGTTTCCCCCAGCCAGGAGTCTGACAAACCTGGACACGTGTGAGGGCTCACAAGGAAGGAAGAGGCATCTGTCTTGCCAGGACTTGGGAACCTGGAGCCCTTCCCTGAGCAGTCCTCCTTCGGCTCAGCCAAAAAGCGGATTTCTGAACAGCACTGCCCGAGACTCAGGTCAAAGCCAGGCAGACCAAGCACACCACAAATCACAGTGATGATCCTGAGCTGGGCCTTGGCTCATGCTGCCATACTCAGCACCTGCGATGCCGTAACCAAGTCTTTTCACTCTGACTTGCACTTTTCCCTGCCACGAGCTGGAGGGGCTGAACACACTGGGCAGGGCCCAGCGGGGCTGCAGGGGAGGCTGGGATGGGGCGGATCCCTCTCGGTCCAGGCTGAGGCTCTGGCCTGGCCGCAGGCTTGTCTCTGTTTTAGGGCGACACAGGAAGGCAAAACTGCAGGAAGGGAGGCACCGGGTGGAGCCTGGAAAACCTGAAGCACGGTGTGGGTGGCGGCTTTGTCTAACGAGTCAGGGGTGGGAGATGGAAAGGGCCCTGAGTATCCTCCAAGAAGACACCACGTCTGCATATGTATATGTATATTTTTTTTCTCCAAGGGTTCCCTCTGATGCGTTGGGAAGGAAAAACCATGGCTGTGGCCACAGTTCGCTCAGAAGGGAACACGACTACAGCTTTCCTCCCCGTGTTACCGCCGACCCACCTCGCCACCTCCCCGCCCCCTGCCCACAGTAACCATGTGAGGAGACTCCCCAGCTCGGCCTTTCTCAGCAACGGCCGTCTTTATGGCCGCTTCCAGACTACCAGGCGCCTCCGAACTACAGTCCCCACCCCCCAGTCCTCCTCCCTAACCCTGGCCCAGAACAGTGGGGGTCGCCCCATCCATCCCACTCGAGACTACAAAACCCGAAGGGCCATGCGCGGCAGGCGAGGCCACCTCCCATCATTTTGCAGGCATCACTTGGGGGATGTAGTCCGACAGTCGGAGTGCGCCTCCACCTAAGAACGGCAACGAAGGGCGTGAGTGACTACAATCCCCACAGTACTCCACGAGCCCGGGAAGGGCGAGGCGGGCGCAGGGGCTTCTGGGGGCAGTAGTCACACGCCAGCTCGGGCTAGCGAAGACCAAAGGCAGGGCGGAACATAGAGGACTACAAGTACCATGATGCAACGCAGGGAGGCGGCCGTCCCAGCCTAGCAGGGCCCGGCAGAATGACCAGGGCGATGGAAGGAAGTCGTGGTCGCTACGGGCATGGGCAAGGGGCTTACCGGTGTGTCGAAGGAGAAGGCGCACTCGTCCTTGTGGACCCGGTCTCCAGCCTTCGGAACCCGGATCGTCGGTAATACTGACAGCAGCGCCTCCTCACTCAGCTCCGCCATGACACCGGCAGCTGCTCCTCCACACACAGCGGCTCCCACCGTTCCTAGTTCCCCACCCCCTCCTCGGCTCGCCTATGAACGCTCCCGGTGGGCGCATGCGCCGAAGGAAAGACGCGCGAGACTGGCAGTTGGACAGAGCCGGCCCTCAGCGCTCCGCCCTCTGCCCCACTCCTGACTAACGCCAATGAAGGCACTTCTGTGGCAATCGATAGCCGCGGCAGCAAATCCCACTCTCCCAGGGTGGAGCTGGAGAGCAGCAGGCGGGCCCGGAGTGTGGGCTGCTTGGACACCGGGACCGCTCTCAGTCCCTTCGTGTGCTTTCCGCGGGCGTGTAAAAACTGACGACTGTTTAAGCCGACGCAACCCAAAGGGCCATTTACTTGGGGACTCGCAGCCGAGGACTGGCAGAGCAGGCTGGCGGTCTCGGTATTTAAGCCGGGGCTGTGAGACGGGGCGGGCTCTAGTGATTGACAAGCCCCTCCACCAATGAGAGGACTACCTTCTCCCTCGCCCCAGAAAAAAATAACTGCATCTTCAGCTAGGAGTGCGAGAGTTTTGAAGCGGAAGGTTGGCACCCTTAGAGTTTCACGAGAGAAAAACCCTCGGCCTGACACACAAGAAAAGCCCTTTTAGCAGTCAGGCGTCGGCCCTGGGTCAGCCGAGCCGCGACACGGCTCCCCGCAGCACCCATGATAGACGTCCTCGCTGCCCAATGGCTAACTCCTCTGTGGCGGGTCTTCGCAGAGAACCAATGGGGGCCCGCGCCGGCCCAGCCAGTAGGCTGGGGGCAGGGGCGTAGCGGGAAGTTTGAAAGTCCGCTCGGGGAGTTGAGACGCGAGCTTCGGGCGCTCGGGCAGGTCCCGGTCGGGTAGGTTTGCTCAGTGGGCAGTGTGGAGGGGCGCTGGGAGTCTGGCCGGCGGCTGCATCGGTCCCTATCCCTGCAGAGGCCAGCGCTCGACAGGCACCTGGGCTGGGAGCCGGGTGGCGTTGGGCCGAGACCTGAGTCTCTCCCTGCAGGTGGCCCCTCCTCGCCCCGTGCCGGGCCTGGCGCCCCGCTCCTCCCGGTGCAGATGGGCTCGGCCAAGAGCGTCCCGGCCACCCCGGCGCGGGCGGCGCCGCACAACAAGCACCTGGCCCGGGTGGCGGACCCGCGCTCCCCCAGCGCCGGCATCCTGCGCACCCCCATCCAGGTATTGGGGTGCAGGGAGGGGGAGGGGCAGGCCTTCTGCCCAAATGCCCACACTCGCGAGCGATGCCGAGGTTGCGGGAGGCCGAATGGATGACCAGACGGGGCCAACCTTGTTCTAACCTCTGGCTCTGACAGGTGGAGAGCTCCCCGCAGCCACAGCGACCTGCAGGGGAGCCGCTGGAGGGCCCTGCCCAGGCCCCGGACTCTGACCCCCGCTCCCCTACCCTTGGCATCGCCCGGACGCCTATGAAGATCAGCGGAGGTAGGCTGTCTGGGGCGGGAAACTGTGATAAGACTGTTGGGCGAGGCTGGGGGGGGATAGCTCAGTTTTTTTTAGAACTCCAGCTAGTCAGCCCAAAGCCCCAGCCGCAGGTGCAGTTCCTGACAATATTTTACGTCAGAGCTGAGCAGTGCTCCCCCCTTCTCTCATAATAAATAAATACATTAAACAAGAAAGACTTGCAGCCCAGTAGATGGCACAGTGGTAGAGCTTCGGACTTATAAGCATGAGGTCCCAAGTTCAATCCCTGCAGCTATGTGCCGGAGTGATGCTCTGGTCCTCCCCTACCCTTCTCTACCCTCCCCTCCCCTCTCTCTTTTTTAAAAGTTTACTTTATTTTTTACATATGAGAGGGACAGAAAGTTTCAGATGAGATGGGGGTGGGGCAGAGTATTACCCTGGTACTGTGGTGCTTGGGATTGAATGGGAAAGCTCAGATGTGTAAATCCAAAGCTTTACCTATTGAGACATTTCCCCAGCCACCAAACAAAGTCTTGTTAAAAACAAAAACAAGGGAGTCCAGCGGTAGCGAAGTGGGCGCAAAGCACAAGGACTGGCATAAGGATCTGGGTTTGAGCCCCCAGCTTCCTACCTGCAGGGGAGTAGCTTCACGAGTGGTGAGGCAAGTCTGCAGGTTATCTATCTTTCTCTCCTCTGTCTTTCTCTCCTCTCTCCATTTCTCTCTGTCCTATCCAAAGACATCAATAATAACAATAAAGCAACAAGGGCAACAAAAGGGAATAATAATTTAAAAAAATCTGGCAAGGGTAGATAGCATAATGGTTATGCAAAGAGACTCTCATGCCTAATGCTCCAAAGTTCCAGGTTCAATCCCCCCTGCACCACAATAAGCCAGAGCTGTGCAGTGCTCTGGTGTTTTTCTCTGTGTCTTTCTCTCTCTGCATCTCTCTCAAAAAAAAAAGAAAAAGAAAAACCTGGGGCCAGGTGGTGGTGCATCTGGTTAAGCACACACATTATAGTGCGCAAGGACCATTACAGTGCAGGTTCAAGCTCCTGGCCCCCGCCTGCAGGGGGAAGGCTTTGCAAGTGGTGAAGTAGGGCTGCAGGTGTCTCTCTGTCGCTTTCCTTTTCTATCTCCTGCTTCCCTCTTGATTTCTGACCTACCCTGCCCAATAAATAAAGATAATTAAAAAAAAAAATCTCTAAAAAAAAAAAACCTGCAAGCTTTTTTTCCTTAAATATTTATTTTCCCTCAAGCATTATTGCTAGGGTTCAGTGCCCGCACCACAAATCCACTGCTCCTGGAGGCTTCCCTCCCCCTTTTGTTGTCCTTGTTTTATTGTTAAAGCTATTATTATTGTTGTTGATGTCATTGTTGGATAGGATAGAGAGAAATGGAGAGAGGAGGGGAAGACAGAGAGGGGGAGAGAAAGACAGACACCTGCAGACCTGCTTCACTGCTTGTGAAGTGACCCCCTACAGGTGGGGAGCCAGGGGCTAGAACTGGGATCCTTAGGCCAATCCTTGTGCTTCCTGCCACGTGCGCTTAACCTACTGCGCTACCACCTGACCCCCGATTTATTTATTTATATATTTTAATTTTTAAAAAATATTTATTCCTTTTTGTTGCCCTTGTTGTAGTTATTGTTGTTGTCATTGGTGTCGTTGTTGTTGGATAGGACAGAGAGAAATGGAGAGAGGAGGGAAAGACGGAGAGAGAAAGATAGACACCTGCAGACCTGCTTCACCGCTTGTGAAGCAACTCCCCTGCAGGTGGGGAGCCGGGGGCTCAAACTGAGATCCTTATGCCGGTCCTTGTACTTTGCTCCTCCACCTGCTGCACTGCCACCTGACTCCTCAATTTATTTAATTTTTACCAGAACACTGTTCATCCCTAGCTTATAGCAGTGTGGGGGATTGAATCCGAGATTTTAGAGCCTCAAGCATAAGAGTCTCTTTGCATAACCATTATGCTGTCTATTCCTGCCCTGGAATTCATTTGTTAATGAGAGAAAAAGACCTTGCAGCCTTGGAGGTGGTGCAGTGGATAAAGCACTGGACTCTCAAGCATGGGGTCCTGAGTTTGACCCCCAACATCATATGTGCCAGAATGATGCTCTGGTTCTCTCCTCTCCTCTCTCTCATGTTAATAAATGAACCCTTTTTTTTTTCCTCCAGGGTTATTGCTGGGGCTTGGTGCCTGCACCACGAATCCACTGCTCCTGGAAGGCATTTTTCCCCATTTTTTGTTGCCCTTGTTGTTGTTGTTACTGTTGTTGTTGCCGTTGATGTTGTTAGATAGGACAGAGAGAAATCAAGAGAGATGGGGAGACGGGGAGAGAAAGATAGACACCTGTAGGTCTGCTTCGCTGCTTATAAAGTGACCCCTCCTGCAGGTGGGGAGCCAGGGACTCGAACCAGGACCCTTATGTCAGTCTTTACGCTTTGCACCATGTGTGCTTAACCCGCTGCGCTACCACCTGACCCCCATAAATGAACCATTTTAAGACTCTTGGGCTGTGTCTATAAAATCATCTTTCCAATGTCCCTTCTTAAAAGGGGAGTCCAGGGAGTCGGGCGGTAGTGCAGTGGGTTAAGCGCATGTGGCACAAAGCACAAGGACTAGCAGAAGGATCCCACTTTGAGCCCCTGGTTCCCCACCTGCAGGGGAATCGCTTCACAAGCGGTGAAGCAGGTCTGCAGGTATCTTTCTCTCCCCCCTCTCTGTCTTCCCCTCCTTTCTCCATTTCTCTCTGCCCTATCCAACAACAGTAACATCAATAACAACAATAACTACAACAATGAAACAAGGGCAACAAAAGGGAATAAATAAGTATTAAAAAAAGGGGGGGAGTCCATCCTCCTGCTCTGAATCCATGTCATTCTCCTCTGAATATTTTGCTCTCTTCTCCCCCAACCCTGGAGTGAATCCTAACACCCCTGTGGATCTGCTTGCAGAATTGTTTACATCAGAGGGTCACTGTCACACTTCATTTCTCCCCCTCTAGATGCCCCCAATCCACTGGTGAAACAGCTGGACGAAGAATTTGGGTCAGAAGCCTCCAACACAAATATTCTCCCAGAGCCTGTTCTGCCCTTGGAGGCACTGTCCTCCTCTGAATTGGACTTGCCTCTGGACACCCAGTGTCTCCTGCAGGATCAGGTACCTTCGCAGAGCCAGACTCAGCTCCCCTTTAAGCAGGCACCTTCCACAGAGGAAACGGCATTGCCCTCAGAGACCCCTGTGACCAGCCAGGGCTCAGGCAGGCTTCTGAGAGACTCCCAGACTCCCAGAGCTTCAGGTACAGGATCTGAGGGAAAGAAATCAGGGGACTGTCTGTCGTAGTGCCCATGGATGGATGTCACCCTCAATCTGGGCCCTTTTGCTTTCACACCTCACCCACCTTAGGTGCTAAGTGCAATAGACGGAAACCAAAAGGCAAGGTTCTAGGGCGATCTCCCCTCACCGTCTTGCAAGATGACAACTCCCCTGGCGCCCTGACTTCACGACAGGTACAAGGAAAGAGGGGGAAAGCATTCTCTAAGAAACCCAGTGTGGAGGGTGGGCATTTCCACCCAGCTCTTCCTTCTAAACAGCCTCTCTACTGCATCTTGCAGGGTAAGCGGCTTTCTCCTCTGAGTGAAAACATTCGGGATCTGAAGGATGGGACCATTCTGGGAACGGGGGGACTGTTGAAAGCTGGGGGACGAGCCTGGGAACAAGGCCAGGACCAAGACAAAGAAAACCACCACTTCCCCCTGGTTGAGAACTAGTCCCATGTGGCTCCAGCCCTGGCTGGCTTCACCAGGAGTCTTATGGCTTTTCATCCTCTTTCTTGGAAGACTGGAGAGACTTCTGATCACCTGCTAAACTGCCAAGTGTGAGAATTTCATTGAGTTTTTTTGTGTGTTTTGTGTGTTTCTTATGTATTAAAGGAAGGAATTTTAAGGGATGCTTTTAAGTCTGGTTCCTAACCCTTGCACTGGGTCTCTCTTACATGGCAGCCTCAGTCCCAATAAAAACCACCAGGCCCCTTTAGGTCCCTTCCTTAAATCCTGGTGCTGTGTAGGGCTCTGTCCTTATTCTTTTTCTCTTGTTCTCCCTCGGGGTTTGCTTCTAGGACTTTTGCTGTCATTCGCTCATTTTCTGCCATCTTCTAGGTCTCTCTAGCTCACTCTGATATCACTCTGATATCACTCTGTTATCTATCCCGCTGTCCTGTGGGCACTGCAGAGTCTGTCTGTGTAGGGACTATGGGTGTAGAGTCTATGCTTCACGTGTTTGAAGTCAGACTCAATCCTCAGTGCTGAAAAACAAAAGTCCAAGTCAGTTTGGGGCCAGCAAAATGGCTCGCTTGGATAGTGTACTGCTTTGCCATGTGCATGACCCAGATGGGAACCTAGCCCTCACCTCACTGGAGGATGCTTCAGTGCTGTGGTCTCTCTCATTCTGTCTCTGACTCAGTATCTGAAAATACCATCTTGGAACAGTGAAGCCCCAGCAGCAACAACCACAAAGTCAGCCCTTCCCCTAACCCATCTCAGGCCTTCCCTGTGAGGCTTGGGCTTTTGCTTCTACGCTCCTTTCTGTCCATGCTCTAATAGCCAGCTTTACCATTACACCTGCAGTGCTTGATTCAGTTACTGGGACCCGAGTCTATCGGAAACAGAGCACGTCTCAGACATACCGGGGTACTACGCTTTATTGCAGGGGTTTTCGGAAAGAAGGATAGAAAGTGGGAAAAATGACTAAGGACCCTAGCGGTGCCTAGGCCATAGTGCCAGGACGGAGCCCCCTGTGCCACATGGATCTGGACAAAGGTCATGCCTCTCAGGGAGGAGCTGTAGGGCTTAGAGCCCCTGACTCAAGTCTATGGAGCTAAAGAGAGGGAAGCTATCAAGACCACAGGTAGGGGTAACCGTGGGAGGAGATGGGGCAGTCCTGCCCATGTCCCTGATTTTGCCTCCCTGTGGCAACAACCCATAGTCCCCATCGCCCTCAATGGAGAAAGCTTGGTGGGGCTAGCAGCTGAGATCTAAAAGAGAAAGCCTTAAAGGGGGAGCAAAAAAAAGAAAAAAAAAATTGGGCAAGGAAGGAGGCAGCTGAATGTCTTCACGGCCTTTTACTTCTCCTCTAGCCTCCTTAGTTCCAGATTTTGAGGAAGCTATCCCAGGAACCAGTGGCCACAGCCATCCCATCAGCTGTGACGCCCAGGCAGCTGACCCTGTTGTCGTGGCCAGAGAGGATACCTGAGGACAAGGGAAGAAAGTCAGCCTGAGTGGTCAGGAGGCCCAGGTTCTGTAGGTGGAGACTGAGAGGATTACCCTTAAGGGGTGGATGGGGAGGATGTTTTCTGAGGCCAATCTTCACAAGAACCTGGGACTGGGGAGGTACTGGAAGCCAGGCAAGGTGACCCTCTAGTATCCTGTTCCTTTGTTTACAGATGAAGAGCCTAAGGCCCAGAATGACTTTTTTTTTTTAAATACTTATTTATTTTCCCTTTTGTTGCCCTTGTTGTTTTTTATTGTTGTAGTTATTATTGCTGTTGTTGTTGTCATCGTTGTTATATAGGACAGAGAGAAATGGAGAGAGGAGGGGAAGACAGAGTGGGGAGACAAAGACAGACACCTGCATCACCGCTTGTGAAGCAACTCCCCTGTAGGTAGGGAAATGGGGGCTTGAACCGGGATCCTTTCGCTGGTCTTTGGGCTTTGCACCATGTGTGCTTAACTCACTGCGCTACCGCCAGACTCCCAAAAAGAGTGACTTAACAAGACTGCTCAGAGAGTCAGCAGCAGAATTCAGACTTGAAGACCCTTTCCTTTTTTTTTTAATAATGATTAATTTTTTAAATAATTATTTATTCCCTTTTGTTACCCTGGTTGTTTTATTGTTGTAATTATTATTGTTGTTGTTGTTGTCATTGTTGGAGAGGAGGGGAAGACAGAGAGGAGAAAAAGATAAGACACCTGCAGACCTGCTTCACCAATTGTGAAGTGACTCCCCTGCAGGTGGGGAGCCAGGGGCTTGAACTGGGATCCTTATGCCAGTCCTTGTGCTTTGTACCACCTGCACTTAACCCGCTGCGCTACTGCCCAACTCCCCCCCTTTCCTTTTTCTCTTGCATTTTTGCATCTGGCCTTTGCCAGGGGAGGAAAAAAAAAAACACACAGTTTCTACCTTGGACCAGGCTGAGACAACACAGGGCTGGAGCCAGAGCCCTCAGATCACCTGGACTCATAGCATCACCCAGTCCTGGGATTGTCCTTTCCCATGAATTCATGACCAACTGGACTCCCAGGGTCAAGAGCACTGGCAGTGGGAAGGATGGCTGAGAGCATTTTTTTCTTTTCTTCTTTTTACGAGAATACTGCTCAGCTCTGGCTTATGGTGGTGCTGGAGACTGACCCTGGGACCTCAGAGCCTCAGGCAGGAAAGCCTTTTAGTATAACCGCCATGGTATAACCACTGTGCTATCTCCTCTGCCCTCAAGCACCCTTTGATAGGAGCTGCTCCTAGACTGGGACCCCAGGAAACCTAGATTCCAGGGTAGATCTCAGAATTCTTCTACCACTCAAAACAGCAGGAAGAGGACCCCACACCCCCCAGCAAGGAGCGCTGTTGGGATGGCCTGGCCCTTACCCACACGCTCACACTTCATGGAGTCCCACACATTGCAGTTGAAGTCATCGTAGCCTGCGAAGAGCAGACGTCCACTAAGGGAGAAGGCCACAGAAGTGATGCCACATATGATGCTCTCATGGGAGTAGACTGTCAGCTCCTGGTCGGCCCGCAGGTCAAACAGGCGGCAGGAAGCATCATCTGAGCCTGTGCAGATGGCCTCTCCATTGGGGAAGAACTGAGGATTGACAAGGGGGCAGGCTCAGACCCTGGCCTCTGCTTGCCCTCGCCCTGCCTACTGCCAGCCACTCATCTTGGCCTCTCTGCTCTTCCCCTTCCCAGCCTCTTTGTTCTCTACTGACATTTGTCACAAGCCAGCTGCATGCTGGGGACATCTCCCACACCTTCCACATGTGTGCTTCTCAGTGTCCCGGACAGCCATGGGGCAGGTGGGAAGTTTGTGGTGGTCTCAAGACTCCTGTAACTACCCCAATGGGCAGTTCCAAGAGAGACCAGGGCCACGCACATACTCACAAGCTGACTCTCATCAGAAGCTGTCAAACACCCCACCCCCAAATAAAAAACAAAAAACAAGCCAATTCCCATGGGGGATAATCTAAAAAAAAAAATTGGTTTGTACTCTTCAGAAAAGTCAGGGGCTGGGTGGTGGTGCACTGGTTGAGCACGCACAGTGTGCAAGGACCTGGGTTCAAGCCCCTAGTCCCCACCTGCAAGGGGAAAGCTTCTTGAGTGGTGAAGCCATGCTGCAGGTGTCTCTCCGCCTATGTCTATCTCACTATCTCCCCCTCCCCCCTTGATTTCTGGCTGTCTCTAGCCAATAAATAAAGATTATACAAAAATTTAAAAACAGAAAAATCAATGTCAAGAAAGACAAAGTAGCAAGAGGATTCAGATTAGACGATACCAAGGGCTGGGGAGACAGCATAATGGTTCTGCAAAAAGACTTCCATGTCTAAGGCTCTAAGATCCCAGCTTCAAGCCTCAGCACTATCAACCAGAGCTGAGCGGTGCTCTGGTCTATCTAATCGACCTATCTTTTCTCTGTATCTCTCTCATTAATTTAAAAAAAATATATTAAAGGAGGGGCCAGGCGGTGGTACACTTGGTTAAGCACACACACTATAGTGTGCAAGGACCTGGGTTTAGCCCCTGGTCCCTGCCTGCAGGGGGAAAGCTTCACAAACAGTCAAGTAGAGCTGCAGGTGTCTCTATCTCCCCCTCCCCTCTCAATTTCTCTGCTTCTATCCAATAATAAAATGTTAAAATATATTTAAAAAACAACAAAGAAACAGTGCTCATTGCTGGACTGGATGCCAGGTAGGAAAAAAGCATTAGTAGGATGGGCAGTAGAGATAACCAAGGAAATTTGAACAGTCAGTTTAAGCATCATAATATGAAGTGGGGAAATTAGCATTAATGGTTATGCAAACAAACTCATGCCTGAGCCTCTGAGGCCCCAGGTTTAATTCCCGACACCACTGTAAACCAGAACTGAACAGTGCTCTCATAAAAATTAAAAAATAAAATAATTTTAAAAAATTATAACATGAAGTCTGGGAGCTGGCACAGGAGATACAGTGTTAGACTCTCAGGCATGAGGTCCTAAGTTCCATCCCTGGCAGCACATGTACCAGGGTGATGTTTTGGTTCTCTCTTTCTTTTCATTGCCTCTCTCTCTCTCTTTCTCTTTCTTTCATACGTAGACACTATGAATTATAGCATCATTTTGCCACTGTTGCTGGGGATTCACTGCTCTGAGCTGACTTTTTCAGATAGATATAGAGGATGCTGGGAAAAGCTCACAGCACAGAAACTTCCTCCAGTGTGGTGAAGGCTGGGCTTAAACCTGGGCTTCACACACTTATTCCCATGAGCTAGCTTGCTGGCAATGACCTCGTTTTTAAGGAGCCCACACTAAGGTATTTCTTTCTTTTTAAATATTTGTTTATTTTCCCTTTTGTTGCCCTTGTTGTTTTTATTGGTGTTGTAGTTATTGTTAGTGTTATTAATGTCGTTGTTGTTAGATAGGACAGAGAGAAATGGAGAGAGGAGAGGAAGACAGAGGGGAAGAGAAAGATAGACACCTGCAGACCTGCTTCACCTCCTGTGGAGCGACTCCCCTGAAGGTGGGGAGCTGGGGGCTTGAACCGGGGTCTTTACACCGGTCCTTGCACTTTGTGCCACGTGCGCTTAACCTGCTGTGCTACCGCCTGACTCCTTACACTAAGGTATTTCTACAACTTAACTTCTCTCTCTCTCTCTCTCTTTCTGTCACCAGAGCACTGCTCTGCTCTGGTTTACAGTGGTGCAGGGGATTGAACCTGGGACCTTGGAGCCCCAGGCATGAGAGTCTCTTTGCATAACCATTATGCTGTCTATACCCTTGCCCATGCAACTTACTTTCAAAAGACCCAGGAAGGTGAAACCAGGAGAGAGCTCACCTGGTAGAACTTCACCATGCCCATAACCCTGGTTTGAACCCCAGCACCATGTGGGAGCACCAGGAAGGTCCACAGAAGGTGGATTGGTACCTCTCCTTCTCCATCTGACTCTAGCTAGCTAGCTGAAATAAAAAGAATAAAATATTTGGGGCTGGGCAGTGGTGTACTCCATTAAGTGCACATTACCATGTGTAAGGACCCAGGTTTGAGCACTCCAGTCCCCACCTGCAGGGGGGACACTTCATGAGCAGTGAGGCAGGTTTGCAGATATCTTTCTTTCTCCCTATATCCCCTACCCCTCTCAATTTATCTCTATTCTATCCAATTAAAAAAAAAAAGGATAAAAATGGCCATCCAGAGCAGTGGATTCATAGTGCTGCTGGCACTGAGCCCCAGCAATAACCTTGGTGGCAGGAGAAAGTAAATATAAATAAATAATATAAATAAATATGATGGGCAACCTGGAAGGTAGTGCAGTGGATAAAGCATGAGGTCCCAAGTTCCATCTCTGGCATCACATTTGTCAGTGTGATGCTCTGATTCTCTCTCTCTCTCTCTCTTTAACGAGAGTACTGTTCAGCTCTGGCTTATGGTGGTGCGCGGGACTGAACCTGAGACTTTGGAGCCTCAGGTATGAGAGTCTCTTTGTATAACCATTATGCTATCTACCCTCTGCCCTCTCTCTAAATAAGTTAATTAATTAATTAATTAAATACATCTTTCAGTGTTGGGCTCTCAAGTTTGAGGTCCTAAGTTTGATCCTTCACAGTGCATGTGTCAGAGTGATGTCTGGTTCTCTTTCTGATATCAATAAAATCTTTAAAGTAACAGTGGATTTGGGCCCCCAAACCAAAAAAAGTAAAAGGAAAAAATAAATGACAAAAGTTATCTATGTCTACAACTAGATACGCGTATCTGTCTGGTCTCTGCCATTCCACCAATTCACTGATGTCTACGGACAGAAGATTGGTTACAAAGCAAACAGGGTCAAAGGTTAGCAGGGATACAGGTGGTAAGATATGGCAGCCCTCTGGCCTACCGTGGAACTTTTCTAGGATAAAAGATTAAATTGGGGGCGTGTTGGATAGTATGCCAGCTCCCCCTGGCTTCTGCTTAACCATA